>NC_092045.1:105589972-105910587 GCF_003086295.3 Arachis hypogaea | reverse complement strand
ACTTGTAATTATGGATTATGGTATCCTAAATCTGATGATTTTTGTGCAGTAGGTTTTTTGATGCAATTATGCAATCGAGTAATAAGAGACCTCAGGCATGTGTTGCTTCCTTGAAGCTATCAACATGTGTCAAGAAAAAACAAGATGTGGTCTATCACTGCTAAGCGAATATGTTTCGATCTGCATTTGTCACAATTAATTGGTTAAAAACACAATGAAGATTACAAATTAAAATCAATAGTATACTTATTTTGTGATAATATATGTATAAACATTTCAAAAATCCTGTTCTGCACTCAGAACTAACACATTGAGATAAATATCATTTATTAGGAACATGTGCAAAAGGAACTATTATATTCAATTTGTAAAATCTGAAGACCAAATGCTGATATTTTACAAAACCTCTCTGTGAAGACAGATTATGTACCTTGAGAAAAGTTGGAATGTTTGATTTAAGTTTCATTGAAAATTTGTGAATATGTGACTCTGCTCTGTTTTGCTCGTAGTTTGGACGAGATGAAAATAATGCACAATGGAAGAGCTGTGGTCAAGGGAGCAACGCAGAATTAAATTTTATGGGCCACCAAATTCCATGACCCACATAAAGTTTGTTAGTTTCCATTTGTTTGAAAAATAAATCCACAAAATCTCTTGATTGTCTTATCATATCTTTGGAAGAAGCATAGGTCAAATCAAATCTTCTTTTTCAACTAATCCTTGATATAAGAAACCATCTTTTCAAACTCTTGGAAACACCTGGTCATTAATCACCACCTGTGCATTAATTATCTCATATTCTCCTTTCACTCAACATTTATTATTATCCTCTCACACAATTCGGTTCATTCATCTTTCATCTCTACTCTTTCACTTCATTATCATGAACAAAAAGGACAACCGAAAAGAGCACTCAAAGGTTTGAAGGATTGCCTTGAATGACACAAGGAGCCAGCAAATTTGAGTCATGGATTTCAAGAAAAATTTCATAAGACAATTCATATGATCCATCTATTCGATCATGTGCTTCCATGAATTCCACAATGAAGTTTGAAAGAACGATCTCTGTGTTTTATCAAGTAGTAGACTCACTTCTGCAAGATCAATGTATCCTTCTGTTTGATAATCTTCAATGATCCTCTGCTTCACATCGGAAGCCATTTACCAGTTTAGTCGTGAATTCTACGCAAATGAGACTATTGATGCACAATTCACTCATATGTGAAGAAGATCATATCACTCTTATACTAACCATTGGATGCTCTAGTTACAAAGAAGAAGGACCAAGAGCATACATGTCTAAGAATGGACTTACAGGTTGGAATCACCTACCAGATGGCTTTAAATCACACCTGCGAAAATCTCTCCAAAATGGATGGTACGCACCAACTCTCAAGAACTTGGTCAGATAAGACAATTCTTCTTTATAAGATCATATCTCATGTTCTCATAACAAAGTTCCAGCATCGTAACATGTCTGACTTCTTGTCCTTTTTGCTTCGTACTTCATCTCAAATATCATTTGCATACTTATGATAAGGACATGTGAAATCTTAAGATTCAAAAAGCTAATCTTCATATGATGTTTCTCACCTGCATCTTTGAATATTTTAGAGTTGATCTAACAAATGAAGATGTTGAGAATAAAGTTTCATTCATAAAGGAGAAGGAGATGTAACTAGAATGCTGATTCAGAATCAGAGTACAATCTATCTGATGTCTTATGTGAATTCTGTGTTATTTGTTCATGTTTGAACTTCTAATCGATTGTATCGATACTTGATACACTTTGCTATTTATCTTGAACTTTTGTTATATTAATCGTGATTTGTGCAGTGCCCTTTGATGACAAAAGGGGAGAATTTGGTTCCAAAATTGAAATTGGAACGAAACAGGGCTGAAAAACAAGCAACAAGGTTAAATTTTCAATTTTGAAAATTCATGATCACCCTGTTCAAAGAATGCATGTTGTTATTCATTTGTTTTACTATGATCATTACTGTTTGAACTTATTTTTGGCTTATCATGATCAGTTTAATTGGCATTTGGTTTATAATGACTGATTTACTTTGATGCTGGCTGCTGTTTCATCATTGATAATTTTGTTGGATTGAAAATTTATTTTTGGCAGTTCTTTAATTTGTGTAATATATCAAACTGCCTTTTTTGTTCTTCAAATATTTTTCATCATGTTGTTTTGCTCTGATATCTAAAACAGGAAAATGTTTGAAAAATATTTGGATACCTTTTGAGTTGAGCAGTAAATCAGTTTATGATATCAAATGAGTTTTGATTATCAATTAAAACTGCTCATAAATCAAGTATTTAGCATTATAAAATTTGCTAAATAACATTGTTACTTGAAGTTGATTTAAATTTACAGGTTAAGTTTTTAAAGAAAAAGAAAAAGGATAAATTGGTATTTGCAGATTAATAATATACTAAGAAAAATGTTAAGTGACCAACAATTATTTTTTATTTGAATTAACATAAGTTAATTCCCTCCTTTCACAGTAATTGTTTCAATTAAAATGACAATATATTATACACGTACTATACAACGATGCAATACTAATTAATATTTTTGCACAATCTGTAGATGGAACATCGTCCAGCATATTCTTAAGTTTGAAGCATAATCCTTCTTTTATTTAATCAAACAGATACATATTATTATCTTTATTATATGTGCTTTATTTCGCATATTTAATTTTCTGGCCCATTACATTGAATAAGAAAATTAGCATTAATATATAAAAGTGGGCGACGTTCATCCACACATAGCTTTAATTTATATAAGTCAGACAATTTTACAGATAAAAAAAAATCTACATATCCCTATGGAATTTATATTGGATTGCGTGCTTATAATTTTATAATTAAGAATCTCAGGTATAGGTTTAATTTGTTAAAAAAATTGTATTTATTTTTTTTATTGAGTTTATTTGAAGGTATACCGATATTAAGGTTATTAAAATTAATGTATAAATTCTTGTAAAATATTAAAGATTTTATGTTTTTTTTAAGACAAATCTTTTCTTATTTGAGACACTAATTTGCCATTTTTCTTATCTATGTTTGCACAATATCTATCCATTATTATAAACAAAATAAAATAAAATAAAATAAGGTTCCGTTACCCACCAGAATATAAAAAAGGTTTACGGGTCAAAAGGAAATTTTGTTTGAAGTGAATAGGTCTCAATCAAATAGTTACTTAATTATTGGGAAATAATCTGGAATTGAATCATGTGTATGCAATAATTTGGTTTTCGAAATAACGTATACTATTACTTTTGTCTGTAATAATATTATAAAATTATAAAATTTTTTAAAATAAGTTATATCTTAATATTTAATATTTATTATAAAATTTAAAATATTAATAATATCTGATGTTTTTTGTAAAAAATATTAAAAAATTTATCAAATAAAAAAAAGAGATAAAATTTGTGTTCAATTTCAGCGTCTCTTGTATAGTAAACAATTTATGGATTGGTATTTTTCTTGTTAAAAACGTTTTTCGGATAGGAACCTTTCAGTCAGGATTAAAAAAAAAGACTACAGTGGCAAATTGATAGTCTCTAAATAAATAATTTGAAAAGAAGGAATTTTTTAAATAAATAATTTAAAATTTTATTTACGGATATAAGTAATTTTTAGTCTATTTACTAATTTGTATTTTTTTATTTATCTCATTCATTGTGTAAACGAAATAAGCTTGTACATATGTCGTATATATTGTAAACGAAATAAGTCACGTCTCTAGTTGCACGTATCCTATTTGCACACGTGATACATGAAAGACAACAATCAACACGTATCTTGTTTATATTGTAAACGAGATGTGCACAAGCTTATTTCATTTACATAGTAAACGAGATATTAAAAAAATGGGGAGTGCTAGGTAAATAATGATCATCTTGAACAACATGAATAACCACCAATTAAATAAAAATACACTACACTCTAATTTAATGCTACTAATTAAATTTAAGATTAATTTACTCTTTTAACCCTATTAATTCACATTGTTCACACATTGTTTAAAAATGTTGTTGGTTACCTGTACTTTTCCTAAAAAAATTAACTCGTTTGCACTGTAAACAAGATAAAATACGACAAATTTTGAACAACTATAAAATAATTTGCAACTATTTGTATTCTCCACAAACATTTCACTTCTTCTTCTCCTCCCTTTCTTCAATAAATTTAGTAAAAATGTCTGGTGGTAGTAGATATGTTATTGTAAGTGTGTATCCTAATTGTCATGTGATAAACAGTGACATTGGGGTTATATTTTAGTGTGATAATTCTATTCTGTTGTGCATTCAGAGAGTAAATTCTTTGTCTGATCTAAAGAGTCTAATATTAACAAACATCGGTCCTAACAGGATAAAAGAGGTTGGAAGAGTTGGGTATAGGTTTCTAGCACCGACGAAAAATGGAGTATTTTGGTTTTGTCTATCTTGTCTAGCGCCACATGTTTGATGTCCATGGTAGAATCACGGCGGAACAAGTGATGAAGCTTTTTGTGGAGGTTGGTGATGTTGGTGGTAGTTCTGACCACTCGAATTTTGTCCAAGATGACCCACCTCTTACAGTACCACTGCTGCACTTTGCCTGTCCAATGGTAGATATGGACGTGGATGGTGAGGAGTCCGATGAGGAGCATGTTACCAATAGCAATGATAGTGGTTCTTTTGAGGATGATGATAATGAGGAGTTTGTACCAGAAATTCTGGTTGGTGCTTTAGTTCGGCATCTTCTGCCTGTCTAGCAACCAATTACAGAGTTATCAGCTATACCCAATCACTATCATACATTAGATATGGATGCGATGCATAAGAAAACTCCATTTTCAATATGGGTAGGGACGATTATAATATAAATGGTGGTGTGGAGTTTCGCATTGGTCACAGAAAAACAAATCGTTTAGAGACAACTAAATAAAACAATGTCGCGTACCTCATGCAATTTAAACCAATCCAACATAAGACGTGATCGAAGGACTTTCTGGTCAAACTAGTCCCTAATCTACTGGGCCATATCTATCAACCTGTGGACATGTGCAACAATAACAAACATTATTTTATGCAAGATAAAGTTAAATTAAATAGAAAAGACAAAATTGTATATCAAAATATATACCTCATGGCCATTGGAAACCTTTAAATTCCCCTATCAGGTGGGCACTCTGAAAATTTGTGGTACATCCACAAGATTAGTAGCGGCGTGCATCTAGTAATGTCAGTGGTAGATCGATGTGCTACAAAGCATAACGACTCGTACGTCCATGAAAGCACAGTGGATCCCCAAGATAGACCGCGACACCTCTCGAAGTCCTCTAATAATGGCAACCACCTGATATGGACCTAATTGTTTGACTTGTCTGTCATCTGGTAACCCCCAATCAACAATAAGATGTAACACCTCGTGTACTGTCGAATGGTGGTTGCATCTGTGATGCAGAATTTACACCATGATAAGTGAGTATCTGATGAGTTTGGAAAACTCTTATTTAATTTTGATGATGAACAAACATTATTAAAATATTTAAATACAAAATTATTAATTTAATCCTAATTCATATATGCTTAATTAATAATTTTGTTGTGCAAATTTTATGCTGGGCCGAAATAAAAAAAAATTAACAAAGCCCAACTGTTGCAATTAAAGCTAGTTAAAATTGGGACAGAATAAATATTATTGTTGCAAGCCCAAACAAATGCTTTCTTGTGTGCTTTCCATGCTTGATCCGAAATCAATTTTATCAGGAAAGCAAATGTTATCTAAATGGGCCAGCTTTGATTATATTGTCACAAAGCCCAAATTAATTTGATTGAATCAGAATTTTATTGGGTCAGATTAAGCTTTATTGCAACATAGCCCAAATTCAAATTTTGATGAATGTTTCCATGCATGACCGAACCCAAGAAGCAAAGAAAATTGGTTCATTGCCTCCAACAGATTCCATTCTTCACTTTGGATGGAATTCAAATTTGATTTAATGCATTGGAAACACAAAAAGGAGAGAGAAGATTGATTTGATGGCTAATATGACTATGCACGCCACTCTAAGGGAAGTAAAAGCAAGTTCTTAATGTGTTTAACCACTCTACATTGCTTTTCTTCAGATTCTTTATTTCTCTCTCATCTCTTTCTCTCTTCGGTTATTGCACAGGAAATATTGGCAGCCATGGAAGCAAAAATGAGCTACCAAAAAAGAGAGAAAGCAAGCCTAAAGACCATCAAAATGATGGCAAGAAAACACACCAAAATAAAAGTGAGCTGTGGCTAAGATATTCACCAAATGTGGTTAGATTTGGTGAGGCTATCTTGAGCCTTTCATGCTCAAAAATGGAAGAAGAAGATTCGGCCAGCTAGAGGAGATTCTTGAAGCATGGCTTGTCTTTGATTCTGCTCAACCACCACAGGGAGTAGCTAGAGTGGCGAGGTGATGGTTGAAGGCAGAGATTGAAGCAGATGAAGTCATCATCATCATGAGGCATCAAGGGCCAGAAATCCATCTTGGAGAGGAAGCCAAGGATGGAGAGCCCGGATTGATGAAGGGTGATGATCAAGAAAGGACTAGAGGTAATTGCATGTTGGTTAATGCATGGTTATCTCTTCTCTCTCTGAGTGGCCGAACCGGTTCTGTGTTTGTTGAAGGAGGAAGAAGTTGGTTCGGTTTTGGCTTCAAGTGTGGAGGCTTTCCTCTTCTTTAAAAAGGGGGAACAACCACTGTTTGAAGCAAGGAGAAATTTTGAGAGTGCAAGGCACAGAGTTCTCAGAGCTACCTGAGCTAACAGTTTTCTCTTCTCCTTCAATGTATTCTGTTTTATAGTTTTTCTGTTTAATTTTGTCATGTCTTGAGTCTCATGGAAAAAGACAAACAGTGAGGTTTGTAATGAAAAAGCCATAGAGCGGAAAAAGGCAGAGAGTGCAAAATTAAAAGAAAAAGCCATTGATGTCTTAGAGTTCCTTTGTTCATCTATGTTGTGTATCATGATTCTGTGGGAATCCCCTTGTAAGTTGGGTTAGCACTTTACAAGTTGTAATCAGATTGATTATAGTGAAATTCCATCATGTTTGTGATGGAGACTGGATGTAGGCTGCACTGCACTTAGCAGCCGAACCAGGATATATCTGGGTGCAATCTTCTTCTCTTTCTACTCCATTTCTGTTTTCTACTACACAGGAGCAAAAGCCAGAATTATCTCGTGCCAAGTGACGAGACAAAACAAAAAGTCTCGTGGCAAGGGACGAGACAAAACAAAGTTGCTCGTGTCAAGTGACGAGCAAAAACAGAAAAGTCATCTCAGAAGTTCAGCAAGTGTTAGCACCGAAAAAGGTGGCTAAGATTCAACCCCCCCTTCTCTTAGCCACTGAAACCATCAATTGGTATCAGAGCTTGGTCTCAAAGAGATCAAGCTTTGCAGCTTGGAGTAAAGATCCTCATGGCAGAAAACAGTGGCGCAAGTGTGTTATCATACAATCTGGCTGAAGGTCAATCAAGCAACAGACCTCCCCTCTTCAATGGGAAAAATTATACCTATTGGAAGGAGAGGATGAAGATATTTGTACAAGCCGTGGATTACAGACTTTGGAAGATCATCTTGGAAGGTCCTAAATTTCCAACTACCACAAATGCTCAAGGAGTAGTCTCTCTTAAACCAGAAGCAAGCTGGACCGAGGAAGATAGGAAGACGGTGGAGTTAAATGCCAAGACAACCAATTTGCTCAACTGTGCTATCAGCTTTGAGGAATACCGACGAGTATCACGATGCACAACAGCAAAGGAAATCTGGGACAAGTTGCAAATCACTCATGAAGGAACTACCATTGTAAAGAAGACTCGGACAGACATGTTAAACAGGGAATATGAAATGTTTGCAATGAAGGAACGAGAGTCCATTGATGAACTGTTCGAACGGTTCAATATCATTACTGTTGGCTTAGATGCTCTTGGAATCACACATTCAGAATCTGTGCTAGTGAGAAGAGTGTTGAGATGTCTCACAAAAGAGTGGGAAACAAAAGCTTTAATTATTTCTGAGAGTAGTAACTTAGATTCCATGACACTTGATGATTTGAGAGGAAATCTTCTTGCTTTTGAAAACTCCTATTTGAAAAAAGATTCAAAAAAGAAAGGAATTGCTTTTTCTTCTGTGACTAACCCTCTGGATGATGAATCCAGTGATAACTCTTCTGAAAATGAGTTTGTGTTGTTTGCAAAAAAATTCAGGAAAATGGCAAAACTCAAAGGCAAAGGCAGCAGCTCAAGGAGGATGAAGAAAGACCTTAGCAAAGTAACTTGTTACAATTGCAAGGAAATGGGTCATTTCAAATCTGATTGTCCCAAGTTGAAAAAGGAAGAGAAGCCGAAAAAGGTGAAGAAGAAGGGACTGATGGCCACATGGAAAGATTTGGAAAATGACTCAGATGATGATGATGAAGAGTCTGAGACTAAATCACAGCCCTGTCTCATGGCAAATGAGATAGATCAGGTCTGCCTAGCATCTAAGAAAAAGGAAAATATGTGGTACATGGATAGCGGATGCTCTAGGCATATGACCGGAAAGACAACCTTCTTCATAAAGCTTGATGAATATGATGGAGGACTTGTTACCTTTGGTGATGATGCAAAAGGAAAAATAGTGGCTGTTGGGAAAGTTGGTAAAAACTTTTCTTCTTGTATAAATGATGTGCTTCTTGTAAATGGTTTGAAATATAACTTACTTAGTGTTAGTCAATTGTGTGATTTAGGTTTTGATGTTATCTTTAAGAAGTTTGTTTGTTTGGTTGTTTGTGAGAAAACTGGGGATATTTTATTTGAAGCCAAGAGATGCAACAATGTGTATGGATTAACTCTTGAGGATTTAAAGGAACAAAATGTAACATGTTTTACATCTTTTGAATCTGAAAAATGGCTTTGGCATAGAAAGTTGGGACATGCTAGCATGTACCAAATTTCTAAGCTAGTCAAAAAGAATTTGGTTAGAGGAATTCCAAACATCAAGTTTGATAAGGATCTTACTTGTGATGCTTGCCAATTGGGCAAACAAGTAAAATCTTCTTTTAAATTAAAAAATGGAATCTCAACCAAAAGGCCATTGGAAATGTTACATATTGATCTTTTTGGTCCTACTAGAACTCAAAGTTTGGGAGGTAAACATTATGGTCTTGTTGTGGTTGATGATTACTCTAGATTCGGTTGGGTACTTTTCCTTGCTCATAAGAATGATGCGTTTCATGCTTTTTCCACCCTTTGCAAGAAAATTCAAAATGAAAAGGATTTGAAAATTGCCCATTTGAGAAGTGATCATGGAAGAGAATTTGAAAATCAAGATTTTGAAAAATTATGTGATGACTTAGGGATTTCTCATAATTTCTCATGCCCTAGAGCACCCCAACAAAATGGGGTGGTTGAAAGAAGGAATCGAAGCCTTCAAGAAATGACTAGGGCCATGCTATGTGAGAATGAAATTCCTAAATTTTTATGGGCTGAAGCTGTAAACACAGCATGTTATATTTTGAATAGAACAATCATTAGAAAAGGGTTAAAGAAAACTCCTTATGAGCTATGGAAAGGAACCCCTCCAAATCTTAAGTACTTTCATGTTTTTGGATGCAAATGCTTTGTGCTTAATAATAAAGAAAACCTTGGAAAGTTTGATCCAAAATCCTATGAAGGAATGTTTGTTGGATATTCCACCACAAGCAAGGCTTATAGAGTTTATCTCAAGGAGCATAGGACAATAGAAGAATCCATACATGTTACTTTTTGTGATTCTAACTTAATTCCCAGTATTGTGATAGATAATGATTCAGATGGAGAAGGAGCTGGAACAAGCAAAGAAAATCCCAAATCTGTCCAGAATGAAGAATCTGCCAGACCAGTTTTGTCTCGTCAGATTGAAGGAGAAACTTCCGATTTGTCTCCTGAGCAGGGACGAGAAACTGAAACAGTGAGACCACCAAAAGTTCATCAAAACTCAACACCTGTCCGAAAGCCTAGAGAATGGAAATCCATGAGGGGCTATCCTCATGACTTCATCATTGGTGATCCCTCTCAAGGTGTAACCACAAGATCCTCCACCAAAAGGCAAACCGAACCTAGCAATCTTGCTCTCTTGTCACAAATAGAGCCCAACAATGTCAAGCAAGCTCTTGAGGATCCATCATGGGTCAAAGCAATGCAAGAGGAGCATGCTCAATTTGACAAAAATAAGGTTTGGACACTAGTACCTCATCCGAATGGTAAGAAGGTAACGGGTACTAAGTGGGTTTTTAAAAATAAACTTGGTGAGGATGGACAAGTTGTTCGTAACAAGGCTAGATTAGTGGCCCAAGGTTACGATCAAGAAGATGGTATTGATTTTGATGAGTCTTTTGCTCCGGTAGCTAGAATGGAAGCAATTAGGTTGCTTCTTGCCTATGCTGCCCATAAGGGTTTCAAAATGTTTCAAATGGATGTTAAGTGTGCCTTCCTTAATGGTTTTATTGATAGGGAAGTGTATGTGGCTCAGCCCCCCGGTTTTGAACATAAAGAATTTCCAAATCATGTTTTTAAATTAATTAAGGCTCTTTATGGTCTTAGACAAGCTCCAAGAGCTTGGTATGAAAGGCTTAGTGCCTTCTTGTTGGAAAATAATTTTCAAAGGGGAACCACCGACACTACCTTATTCATTAAAGCATCTAATGATGATATTCTTCTTGTTCAAGTTTATGTTGATGATATTGTATTTGGTTCGGCCAATGTTTCCTTGTGTGAAGAGTTTGGAAAACTCATGACTAGTGAGTTTGAGATGAGTTTAATGGGAGAGCTTACTTTCTTTCTTGGCCTCCAAATTAAGCAAACTCCTAGTGGTACTTTTATTCACCAAGGAAAGTATGCAAAAGAACTTATCAAAAAGTTTGGCCTAGAAAATTCCAAATCAATGGGCACTCCTATGCATCCCAATACTAAACTTGAAAAAGATGATGATGGCCAAGATGTGGACGAAACAAGGTATAGAGGAATGATAGGTTCACTCATGTACCTTACCTCCTCTAGACCGGATATAGTCCAAAGTGTGGGTGTATGTTCAAGGTTTCAATCTCATCCAAAAGAATCCCACCTCACGGCTGTTAAACGCATCATTAGATACATTAAGGGAACTTGTAATTATGGATTATGGTATCCTAAATCTGATGATTTTTGTGCAGTAGGTTTTTGTGATGCAGATTATGCGGGAGATCGAGTAGATAGGAGGAGCACCTCAGGCATGTGTTGCTTCCTTGGAAGCTCACTCAACATGTGGTCAAGCAAAAAACAAGCCACTGTGGCTCTATCCACTGCTAAAGCCGAATATGTTTCCGCATCTGCATGTTGCTCACAATTAATTTGGTTAAAAACACAATTGGAAGATTACAAATTAAAAATCAATAGTATACCCTTATTTTGTGATAATATGAGTGCTATAAACATTTCAAAAAATCCTGTTCTGCACTCAAGAACTAAGCACATTGAGATAAAATATCATTTTATTAGGGAACATGTGCAAAAGGGAACTATTGATATTCAATTTGTAAAATCTGAAGACCAAATTGCTGATATTTTTACAAAACCTCTTTGTGAAGACAGATTATGTACCTTGAGAAAAAGTTTGGGAATGTTTGATTTAAGTTTCATTGAAAATTTGTGAATATGTGACTCTGCTCTGTTTTGCTCGTAGGTTTGGACGAGATGAAAATAATGGCACAATGGAAGAGCTGTGGTCAAGGGGGAGGCAACGCAGAATTCAAATTTTTATGGGCCCCACCAAAATTCCATGACCCCACCATAACAGTTTGTTAGTTTCCCATTTTGTTTGAAAAATAAATCCACAAAATCTCTTGATTGTCTTATCATATCTTTTGGAAGAAGCATAGGTCAAATCAAATCCTTCTTTTTCAACTAATCCCTTGATATAAGGAAACCATCTTTTCAAACTCTTGGAAACCACCCTGGTCATTAATCACCCACCCTGTGCATTAATTATCTCATATTCTCCTTTCACTCAACATTTATTCCATTCATCCTCTCTCACACAATTCGGTTCCATTCACTCTTTCATCTCCTACTCTTTCACTCTCATTATCATGAACAAAAAGGACACACCCGAAAAGAGCACTCAAAGGTTTGAAGGGATTGCCTTGAATGACACCAAGGAGCCAGCAAATTTGGAGTCATGGGATTTCAAGAAAAAGTTTCATAAGCCACAATCTCACTATGATCCATCTAGGTTCGACTCATGTGCTTCCCATGAATTCCACAATGAAGTTCTGAAAGAACGCGATCTCTGTGCTTCTTATCAAGTCAGCCTAGACTCACTCTCTGCCAACGGGATCAATGTATCCTCTCTGTTTGATAATCTTCAATGGACTCCTCTGCTTCACATCCGGAAGCCAGTTTACCCAGGTTTAGTCCGTGAATTCTACGCCAACATGAGACTTATTGATGGCACAATTCACTCATATGTGAAGAAGAGTCATATCACTCTTGATACTGGAACCATTGGGATGGCTCTAGGTTACAAAGAAGAAGGACCAAGAGCATACATGTCTAAGGAATGGGACTTACAGGTTGGAATCACCTACCAGATGGCTTTAAATCACACCTGCGAAAATCTCTCCAAAATGGATGGTACGGCACCAACTCTCAGAGAACTTGGTCCAGATAAGACAATTCTTCTTTATAAGATCATATCTCATGTTCTCATACCACAAAGTGGTCCACGCCATCGGGTAACAGTGTCTGACTTTCTTGTCCTTTTTGCTCTCGTTACTTCATCTCAAATATCATTTGCATACCTTATGATAAGGCACATGTGGAAATCTGTCAAGAGTTCAAAAAGGCCTAATCTTCCATATGGGATGTTTCTCACCTGCATCTTTGAATATTTTAGAGTTGATCTAACAAATGAAGATGTTGAGAATAAAGTTTCATTCATAAAGGGAGAAGGAGATGGTAACTAGAATGCTGATTCAGAATCAGGAGTACAATCTATCTGATGTCTTATGTGAATTCTGGTGTTATTTGGTTCATGTTTGAACTTCTAATCGATTGTATCGATACTTTGATACACTTTTGCTATTTTATCTTGAACTTTTTGTTATATTAATCGTGATTTGTGCAGGTGCCCCTTTGATGACAAAAGGGGGAGGAATTTTGGGTTCCAAAATTGAAATTGGAACGAAACAGGGGCTGAAAAACAGGGCAACAAGGGTTGAAATTTTCAATTTTTGAAAATTCATGATCACCCGTGTTCAAAGAATGCATGTTGTTATTGCATTTGTTTTACTATGATCATTACTGTTTGAACTGTATTTTTGGCTTATCATGATCAGTTTAATTGGCATTTGGTTTATAATGACTGATTTACTTTGATGCCTGGCTGCTGTTTCATCATTGATAATTTTGTTGGATTGAAAATTTATTTTTGGCAGTTCCTTTAATTTGTGTAATATATCAAAACTGCCTTGTTTTGTTCTTCAAATATTTTTCATCATGTTGTTTTGCTCTGATATCCTAAAACAGGAAAATGTTTGAAAAATATTTGGATACCTTTTGAGTTTGAGCAGTAAATCAGTTTATGATATCAAATGAGTTTTGATTATCAATTAAAACTGCTCATAAATCAAGTATTTAGCATTATAAAATTTGCTAAATAACATTGTTACTTGAAGTTTGATTTAAATGTTACAGGTTAGAGCTTCCCTTGGTAAAGAAAAAGAAAAAGGATAAATTGGTATTTGCAGATTAATAATATACTAAGAAAAATGTTAAGTGACCAACAATTATTTTTTATTTGAATTAACATAAGTTAATTCCCTCCTTTCACAGTAATTGTTTCAATTAAAATGACAATATATTATACACGTACTATACAACGATGCAATACTAATTAATATTTTTGCACAATCTGTAGATGGAACATCGTCCAGCATATTCTTAAGTTTGAAGCATAATCCTTCTTTTATTTAATCAAACAGATACATATTATTATCTTTATTATATGTGCTTTATTTCGCATATTTAATTTTCTGGCCCATTACATTGAATAAGAAAATTAGCATTAATATATAAAAGTGGGCGACGTTCATCCACACATAGCTTTAATTTATATAAGTCAGACAATTTTACAGATAAAAAAAAATCTACATATCCCTATGGAATTTATATTGGATTGCGTGCTTATAATTTTATAATTAAGAACCTCAGGTATAGGTTTAATTTGTTAAAAAAATTGTATTTATTTTTTTTATTGAGTTTATTTGAAGGTATACCATATTAAGGTTATTAAAATTAATGTATAAATTCTTGTAAAATATTAAAGATTTTATGTTTTTTTTTAAGACAAATCTTTTCTTATTTGAGACACTAATTTGCCATTTTTCTTATCTATGTTTGCACAATATCTATCCATTATTATAAACAAAATAAAATAAAATAAAATAAGGTTCCGTTACCCACCAGAATATAAAAAAGGTTTACGGGTCAAAAGGAAATTTTGTTTGAAGTGAATAGGTCTCAATCAAATAGTTACTTAATTATTGGGAAATAATCTGGAATTGAATCATGTGTATGCAATAATTTGGTTTTCGAAATAACGTATACTATTACTTTTGTCCGTAATAATATTATAAAATTATAAAATTTTTTAAAATAAGTTATATCTTAATATTTAATATTTATTATAAAATTTAAAATATTAATAATATCTGATGTTTTTTGTAAAAAATATTAAAAAATTTATCAAATAAAAAAAAGAGATAAAATTTGTGTTCAATTTCAGCGTCTCTTGTATAGTAAACAATTTATGGATTGGTATTTTTCTTGTTAAAAACGTTTTTCGGATAGGACCCTTTCAGTCAGGATTAAAAAAAAAAAGACTACAGTGGCAAATTGATAGCATCTAAATAAATAATTTGAAAAGAAGGAATTTTTTAAATAAATAATTTAAAATTTTATTTACGGGTATAAGTAATTTTTAGTCTATTTACTAATTTGTATTTTTTTATTTATCTCATTCATTGTGTAAACGAAATAAGCTTGTACATATGTCGTATATATTGTAAACGAAATAAGTCACGTCTCTAGTTGCACGTATCCTATTTGCACCCGTGATACATGAAAGACAACAATCAACACGTATCTTGTTTATATTATAAACGAGATGTGCACAAGCTTATTTCATTTACATAGTAAACGAGATATTAAAAAAATGGGGAGTGCTAGGTAAATAATGATCATCTTGAACAACATGAATAACCACCAATTAAATAAAAATACACTACACTCTAATTTAATGCTACTAATTAAATTTAAGATTAATTTACTCTTTTAACCCTATTAATTCACATTGTTCACACATTGTTTAAAAATGTTGTTGGTTACCTGTACTTTTCCTAAAAAAATTAACTCGTTTGCACTGTAAACAAGATAAAGTACGACAAATTTTGAACAACTATAAAATGATTTGCAACTATTTGTATTCTCCACAAACATTTCACTTCTTCTTCTTCTCCTCCCTTTCTTCAATAAATTTAGTAAAAATGTCTGGTGGTAGTAGATATGTTATTGTAAGTGTGTATCCTAATTGTCATGTGATAAACAGTGACATTGGGGTTATATTTTAGTGTGATAATTCTATTCTGTTGTGCATTCAGAGAGTAAATTCTTTGTCTGATCTAAAGAGTCTAATATTAACAAACATCGGTCCTAACAGGATAAAAGAGGTTGGAAGAGTTGGGTATAGGTTTCTAGCACCGACGAAAAATAGAGTATTTTGGTTTTGTCTATCTTGTCTAGCGCCACATGTTTGATGTCCATGGTAGAATCACGGCGGAACAAGTGATGAAGCTTTCTGTGGAGGTTGGTGATGTTGGTGGTAGTTCTGACCACTCGAATTTTGTCCAAGATGACCCACCTCTTATAGTACCACTGCTGCACTTTGCCTGTCCAATGGTAGATATGGACGTGGATGGTGAGGAGTCCGATGAGGAGCATGTTACCAATAGCAATGATAGTGGTTCTTTTGAGGATGATGATAATGAGGAGTTTGTACCAGAAATTCTGGTTGGTGCTTTAGTTCGGTATCTTCTGCCTGTCTAGCAACCAATTACAGAGTTATCAGCTATACCCAATCACTATCATACATTAGATATGGATGCGATGCATAAGAAAACTCCATTTTTCAATATGGGTAGGGACGATTATAATATAAATGGTGGTGTGGAGTTTCGCATTGGTCACAGAAAAACAAATCGTTTAGAGACAACTAAATAAAACAATGTCGCGTACCTCATGCAATTTAAACCAATCCAACATAAGACGTGATCGAAGGACTTTCTGGTCAAACTAGTCCCTAATCTACTGGGCCATATCTATCAACCTGTGGACATGTGCAACAATAACAAACATTATTTTATGCTAGATAAAGTTAAATTAAATAGAAAAGACAAAATTGTATATCAAAATATATAGCTCATGGCCATTGGAAACCTTTAAATTCCCCTATCAGGTGGGCACTCTGAAAATTTGTGGTACATCCACAAGATTAGTAGCGGCGTGCATCTAGTAATGTCAGTGGTAGATCGATGTGCTACAAAGCATAACGACTCGTACGTCCATGAAAGCACAGTGGATCCCCAAGATAGACCGCGACACCTCTCGAAGTCCTCTAATAATGGCAACCACCTGATATGGACCTAATTGTTTGACTTGTCTGTCATCTGGTAACCCCCAATCAACAACAAGATGTAACACCTCGTGTACTGTCGAATGGTGGTTGCATCTGTGATGCAGAATTTACACCATGATAAGTGAGTATCTGATGAGTTTGGAAAACTCTTATTTAATTTTGATGATGAACAAACATTATTAAAATATTTAAATACAAAATTATTAATTTAATCCTAATTCATATATGCTTAATTAATAATTTTGTTGTGCAGATTTTATGCTGGGCCGAAACAAAAGAAAATTAACAAAGCCCAACTGTTGCAATTAAAGCTAGTTAAAATTGGGACAGAATAAATATTATTGTTGCAAGCCCAAACAAATGCTTTCTTGTGTGCTTTCCATGCTTGATCCGAAATCAATTTTATCAGGAAAGCAAATGTTATCTAAATGGGCCAGCTTTGATTATATTGTCACAAAGCCCAAATTAATTTGATTGAATCAGAATTTTATTGGGTCAGATTAAGCTTTATTGCAACAAAGCCCAAATTCAAATTTTGATGAATGTTTCCATGCATGACCGAACCCAAGAAGCAAAGAAAATTGGTTCATTGCCTCCAACGGATTCCATTCTTCACTTTGGATGGAATTCAAATTTGATTTAATGCATTGGAAACACAAAAAGGAGAGAGAAGATTGATTTGATGGCTAATATGACTATGCACGCCACTCTAAGGGAAGTAAAAGCAAGTTCTTAATGTGTTTAACCACTCTACATTGCTTTTCTTCAGATTCTTTATTTCTCTCTCATCTCTTTCTCTCTTCGGTTATTGCACAGGAAATATTGGCAGCCATGGAAGCAAAAATGAGCTACCAAAAAAGAGAGAAAGCAAGCCTAAAGACCATCAAAATGATGGCAAGAAAACACACCAAAATAAAAGTGAGCTGTGGCTAAGATATTCACCAAATGTGGTTAGATTTGGTGAGGCTATCTTGAGCCTTTCATGCTCAAAAGTGGAAGAAGAAGATTCGGCCAGCTAGAGGAGATTCTTGAAGCATGGCTTGTCTTTGATTCTGCTCAACCACCACAGGGAGTAGCTAGAGTGGCGAAGTGATGGTTGAAGGCAGAGATTGAAGCAGATGAAGTCATCATCATCATGAGGCATCAAGGGCCAGAAATCCATCTTGGAGAGGAAGCCAAGGATGGAGAGCCCGGATTGATGAAGGGTGATGATCAAGAAAGGACTAGAGGTAATTGCATGTTGGTTAATGCATGGTTATCTCTTCTCTCTCTGAGTGGCCGAACCGGTTCTGTGTTTGTTGAAAGAGGAAGAAGTTGGTTCGGTTTTGGCTTCAAGTGTGGAGGCTTTCCTCTTCTTTAAAAAGGGGGAACAACCACTGTTTGAAGCAAGGAGAAATTTTGAGAGTGCAAGGCACAGAGTTCTCAGAGCTACCTGAGCTAACAGTTTTCTCTTCTCCTTCAATGTATTCTGTTTTGTAGTTTTTCTGTTTAATTTTGTCATGTCTTGAGTCTCATGGAAAAAGGCAAACAGTGAGGTTTGTAATGAAAAAGTCATAGAGCGGAAAAAGGCAGAGAGTGCAAAATTAAAAGAAAAAGCCATAGATGTCTTAGAGTTCCTTTGTTCATCTATGTTGTGTATCATGATTCTGTGGGAATCCCCTTGTAAGTTGGGTTAGCACTTTACAAGTTGTAATCAGATTGATTATAGTGAAATTCCATCATGTTTGTGATGGAGACTGGATGTAGGCTGCACTGCACTTAGCAGCTGAACCAGGATATATCTGGGTGCAATCTTCTTCTCTTTCTACTCCATTTCTGTTTTCTACTACACAGGAGCAAAAGCCAGAATTATCTCGTGCCAAGTGACGAGACAAAACAAAAAGTCTCGTGGCAAGGGACGAGACAAAACAAAGTTGCTCGTGTCAAGTGACGAGCAAAAACAGAAAAGTCATCTCAGAAGTTCAGCAAGTGTTAGCACCGAAAAAGGTGGCTAAGATTCAACCCCCCTTCTCTTAGCCACTGAAACCATCAGTATCGATCCCACGAGTATTAATAGACTAAGCAAGTAATATTTAACTAATTATTCTAGTTAGACAAGTGAAAATTAAGAGTTTTGAATATCAAATAGCATAGAAGACAGTGAATTAAAGAATGCAACCAAAAAACATGTGAGAAAGTAAGGTGAGAAGAGAGTTAAGGCTTTAGAGATATTTAGATTTCTAGATTGACAATCATTGTCAACTACCTTGATCATGCAAAGATTTAGTTTATGGAAAATCTTAAGTGACTGAATTCCAATTCCTTAGTAATTCAATATATTCTAGCCCAACCAACCGTCAATTCCTTGATCACTCAATAGTGTTAAAAGATTAAGCTCAAATTCTGATTTATAAGCCACATAATCCCCAAGAACCCAGAAATAATCTGATTATATATCACATATCATATTAAATCCAGATAATTGAAGAATTGCAAGAAAAGGGTTTCAAATTTTAATTCCAATTAATTAAGTTTTTCAAGATTCAAAAGAATTCAATTTAGATTAGTGTTATTTTCCAATATACTCTAATCCGTATGATGAAGAACGAAACCAATTCTTAAATATAAATAAATGTATTAATCAAGAGAAGAAGAACAAATAGTATTAATACATTCAAATAAACAGAACTTCTAACCTTAATAATGGAGGTTTATTGGCTCATGGTGCAGAGAAAATTCCAAAAGTGTAAAAAAGTGTAAACTGAAAGTGCCGAAAAAAAAGAGAAGCCCCCGGGACAAATTTTTTCTCCTTTTATATCAAATCCTAATTGATTTAAAAATAAAACTAATTCACCATATAATATCTTTTCTTTTTCTATTTGATGAAAAAAATCAAATAATAACTTCTGTTGTTAAGTGAGTGAGGGTGTGGGGACTACGGCCAATTCCATTGCCGGCGCTAAACGTAGGTGATGTGGCGTTTAACGCCACCCATCCAGAAGAACTTGCACGCGAATCCAAGGGCTAAGCGCTAAACGCCGGGTTGTGGCGTTTAGCACCACCTTGGCCGAATGGATGAGAGCTTTGGGGATTAGGCACTAAATGCCGGTGATGTGGCATTTAGTGCCACCTTGGCAGAAGTGAATAGTGAGCTTTTTCTTCAAGAAATTTTTCATGCCTTTTGCCCAAATGCTACCTGTAAACAACATAGTGCAACAATGACTCAAGGTAGCATCTAATAGGGAGTAAATCATCTAAATCTCTTAAGAAATCAACAATTCACTAAATAAATCACTAGAAAAATATATGAATGATGCTTACACATCACAACAGCAAACTTAAAATATTACTTGTCCTCAAGCAACTTAAACAACAGAATTCTAAAATGTGGGTTCGCTTAAGAGTTGAGTTCTGAATGAAGCTTATGTCTGTCTTATGAGTTAGGTTTAGCAACATTGTGATAATGACTGTTTCTTTACCTTTCACCGCTCCTTGAAAACTCGAAATTGCCGATATCTTAATAGAACTGGAACTCAGGTGATGTTATAAAATCTCACTTCTATTAAGTCTTGATCGACCCTTGAATTCCTTTCTTTAAACAGAGAGAGCTTTTCTGTTGACAACTCTAAGTACTCCGTCTCGAGGCGACTCTTGATAGTAAGCGTTTGATTGATAATGCCGGGCCAATTGGTCCAAGTTACCGGGTGATGAGGCACCTCGCGGATCTAATTACTCAAGCCTCTGCTTGACGCGGTTGCACCACAAGCATATAGCCGAAACTTTGATCCTAAACATTGATGTCCACAGCCTCTTTGAGCTGCTAAATTTCTTGTTTCAAGGTGACTTGTGTAACGGATTTTTGATCGATAATCCCAGACCAGTTAGTCTAAGTTACTGGGTGATGAATCACCCCTCAAATCTAATCACCCAAGCCGTCCTTGGACAATAGACACCACAAGCACATAATTGGGTCTCAGCCATTAATACTCAGAGCTTTGCAACTTGATTTTTCTTTTTGATTTTTTTATCATTCTTTTTCTTGTTATTTTTTTTCTCTTTTTTTTTCTTGTCAATTTTTTTTATTTAAGGATCAACCCCTTGTTCATTTTTTGAAGGTTTCATAACACTTTTCTAATTTCTTTTTCCTCAAGAGTCAGCATTCTCTTTTTTCCAAGGTACTTCATACATCAATCACTTTATGCAATCATAATCACAATTATGTACCACCACATGTAATATAACAAAACAATTACAAAATAAACTTAACTTCTAATAGAATAACACCACTTTATCTTTTTTTTCTTAAAGACATTACATGATACATCATTAAAATAAAAATATTAAACTAAAAACTAAGGAAAATAGAAAAAGAGGAATCATGCAAATGAATTGAAATAAACAGAAAATAGAAAATAGAGGCATAATATAAAGGAAAAGAAACATAAGGCAAGCATAAAAATAACTCAACCACCTCAATGATCATGGTGGCCATCCCCTTCATCCGGTTGTTCTCCTCGTGGTCTCGCAGCCTGCTTATCTCTTGTCTTACTTGAAAGAGGTTGAGGTGCTAACTTTCTTGCTCAGTCATAATCAGATGGAGAAGGACACCATGGCTATCTTGGTTCACCTTCATTTGCTCAAGAGACGCAGTTAATTGTTGTCAATACTCTTGTGGCAGAAAATAATACCCTTGAGGCATGAGGTATGGTGGAGGAGCTTGTTGTGCTTCTTCTTCAGCTTGGCCTCCTCTCTGAACCCTTTCATACTCAATTGCATGCTCCATTGTTTTCTTGGAGATCAGCCGCTTAATAGGAATGGAAAAATCATTCTCCATGTTCACCCTCGCAGCTTTACAGAGGCGGTGAGTAAGGTGAGAAAAGGCTAACTTAGCTTGTGTGGAGGGGTTTGAAGCGATGTGATAAATTTGTTGTGGAATTATGTCCTCCATAGTGCAGTCAAAGTGGTTGCTAGTTGGTTGAATGGATCATTGGATGAACTCCAACCATCCTCTAGCCATCGGCTTGAGGTCACTCCGTCCTAACCGAGGTCGCCCATCTGCACCCATCCTCCACTGAGCTCTTGAAGACAAATGTCTGCAAGTACCTGATCATATCTCTGCTCCCGGCTCATCCTCTCACTATAAGTGTTCAAGTCATGACTTGGGGGTGGCAGTTGGAATATTTACCTCACACTCCTTGGATTAAAATCAAGGACTTTTCCTCTGACATAGGTGTAGTAATCTTTTTCATTCACTTGCGAGCAATATCCCTGTATGTAATCCATGCATTACCATAAAATTCTTGGACCTTTAGTTGGCTCACTTCGGTGTGCGGATTACTCAACAGTTGCCAGTCTCTTTGAGCAATTTCGTGCCGAATGTTTGGATATTCGTCTAGCTTGAGGTCAAACTTGACTTCCGGAATCACTTTCTTTTTGCTTGTGATTCAGAAAAATGTTCCTCATGCAATTTAGTGTGGAACCAATTTGTATCAAACACCAATTTGTGGTGCCTTCTCCTTTCTCTTTTGTGAAAAAGATTCACCTCCCTTTGGAACCATTGATGGATCAAATAAACAGAGAGCTTGGCTTGACAACACCAAATTTAAAGGGTTGCTTGTCCCAAACAACAAGTACAGAAAAAATATAAGAAGAGGAGAAAAATAAAAGGGAGTAGTAGGTTAGGGACAAAGAACAAAAATAAAGGAGAAAAGTGGAGGGGTTTGAGGTAAGATGAAAGGAAAAAGGGACAAAAAAGGAGGGAACGTGCATATGGGGCTGGGAAGGTGTTTGTGGAAGAAGGAAAAGAAGAAGAATAAGAAGGAGTGGGGGTAAGGGTGCAAGAAAGGAATGAGAGGGAATGTTGTTGTAGGTGAGTAGGGAAGAGAGGGTAGCTCTATGCTCCAACTCCACTGGCAAGTGACATACTTTGTCATAGACCAACTGATATGAGAACATTCCGATAGAAGTCTTGAAGGCTGTTCAGTAAGCCTAGGGAGCATCATCAATTTTTCTAGCCCAATCCTTTCTTGAAGCACTGATAGTCTTCTCTAAAATCTATTTGAGCACTCTGTCAGAGACCTCCACCTGTCCACTTGTCTAAGGGTGATAGGGGGTAGCTACCTTATGTTGGACTCCATACTTCTAAAGAAAAGAATCTAGCTTTTTATTGTAGAAGTGACTTTTCCTATCACTGGTCAAGGTATTTGGGACACTAAACCTGTTGAAAATATACCTCTGAAGGAGGCTCATTACAACTCTAGCATCATTGGTGGGTAAGACCTGGTGCGGAATTTGAATACCACAAACTAACTGGCAAGTACACCGGGTCACCAAGTAATACCTCAGGTGAGTGAGGGTCGATCCTACGAGAATTAATGGATCAAGCAACAATAGTTAATTGATTATTCTAGTCAGACAATTAAAATTTAGGGTTTTAATAACAAATAATATAAAAACAGAGAATTAAATAAAAATAAACTAAAATTGGTTAAGAAAATAATATGATAAAGATAGTTAAGGTGTCAGAGATATTCAAATTTCTGGATTAGTATTTCTTACCAACTATTTTAATCATGCAAGATTCATTCCATGTTTCACCATAAGTGACTAAACCCTATTTTCTTAGACCTTTTTAGTCTCCTCTAACCTTCATCAACCGCCAATTCCTTGGTCACTTGATTTCGATTAGAGAGTTAAGTTCAAAACTGGTTCATAACCACAGGAACCCTAATTATCCAGAGCTAACAGGATTTTATGTCACATATCCCAATTAGACCATGTAATTAGCAATTCAGGAGGAATTTGCTTTCAAGCTGTTGTTCAAGTGAGACTCTCTAGAGAACCACAATCGAGCCTATTGTTCAAGCGAGACGATCCTTTAGAGATAACTCTTCCGAGATTCACAAGAACTCATGTAGAATAAAGGCCGACGACACGCACGATGTGTAGCGACGGCAACAGAAGGCAATCTGGCATTAATGAGTGGAGATGCTCTGGAGGATGAAGTTGACTAGAGGTCTTGCGTTACACTTAAAAGGGTTTGTGATCTGGGGTTTAAGCTGCCTTAGGGTTTTTTCGTTTGGGGTGAAGGAGGCGCGGAGTAGGTTAAGAAGGCGAGAGAAAGTGACTGCTTAAATCTTGGGTGTTTTTTTGAATTCCTATCAATTTCATCTCAATCAGATTTTTCGCCGTTTAGTTAACTAGCTAATGGATTTCAAATTTAACACTTTAAGTTATCGGATTTAAGAAGCCCGTTTCTCATTCTAATTAATTTATCCTTTTATATAATTAATTTATCCTTTTATTTAATTAATTCTAAATGAAGAAATGCCTTCTGTTTAAAAAGTAAGTGATTGTAAATGCGATGATAGATGGCAAATACGTTTTTTTTTATCTTATCTTCAAAACGAACTCGGTTATTACTTATATTTTAAAGGTGTTTGGTAGTTTATATAATGACTTATTTCATCTCGTATAATCATAAACTCAATAGCTCAATTATTCTTCTTTTCAAATGTTAGGAGTGAACAGTCTTCTCTGATTTTCGTTTATATCATTTTCCAACTACACATTCATCTAGATACCACCATTTTCAGTGGTAGATGCTAATTTTTTCTCCAATGTGTACACTCAAATATTCACTCTTCATAATTTTTCAACAAAGTAAAAATCTCCTTAATAGAATTTTTAAACCGATTTTTTTCATTTGTATGACCATTTTGGTTGTTTTATTCTGTATTTTTCGTTTTCGTTTTTTCTTGATTATTTCTGTTTTTATTAAGGAGAGACTATTTAAGGAGAGACTATTAATTGAGGTTAAAACCATCTTATATTATTGATCATTTTGCGTTTTTTTTATTCTAATTATTGTTTACGATATATTTTATTATTATTAAATTATTCCTCCATTATTGTAATGAATACAATATTTTTAAATTAAATTTTAATGTACAATTTTTGAAAATGTTTCCTTGAAACGGTAAATTTTTAGAAGATTATTTTTTCTTTTTAATTTATTAACTCTTTTGCTCATTTTTTATATCTTTCACCTATATAAATTAGGTGAGCAATGAGTTATTAGTACATTTTTAGTCTATTTTTTATGTTATCAGTTTTGTTGGTTTGTCATAACAATAAACCACATGTTTATCTAAAATTATTCAAAATTATTCAAAATTATTCAACAAACAACAAAATTCAGTTCAATAAACAAAGAAAAATCAGCTCAATAAACAACTATTATTAAACAAAGTTCACAGTTCAGTTCAATCAGTTCACACTTTACAGCTCAAAAAAATAAAATATTAGTAAATCACAAATCAGTATTTCAGAGACATGCAACAGAGCTTCAGTGACTTCACAGCATAGAGCTTCACAGTTTAACCAGTTTAATCGGTAGGTCCGAACCGATTTTTAGAACATTAGTATTTGTTATGTTCCTATAATAAAAGCTAGTTAGTACTCACTCCACCGAGTATATATAAAAATAAAAGAAAAAAAAGTATATAAGTTGTATTGATTATCCCAAAACAAATTTTTGGTGAATTACCTAATGTTTATGAATTTTTTTACTAAAAATATTAATAATGGCTTCACTTTTTATTTTTTCGATTATTTATGTTCTATTTAAGGGAAACAATAAATTGATTTTGTGGACGTTTTATATCATTGATTTTTTTCATTATTATGTTTGTTGTATGTGAAATATGTTATTCAAGTTCAATTATTCCTAAATTATTGTTTTGAATATAATAATCTTAAATTATTTTTCATTATAACACTTGTTGAAAATGTTTTGTTGAAGAGATAAATTTTTCAAAAATAATTTTTTGTTTACTAACTCTTTTGCTTCTTTTTTATACACATTTCAGACTATTGTTTTGGCATCTTTCACTAACAAAAATATGGTGAGTAATGAGTTAGGTGTATATTTTATATGTTTTGTATATTTTGTATATCTTTATTAGTTTTTTCTGTGGTTTGTCATAATAATATTCTTTATGTTTATCCTTATTATTAATTTTTATATAATGGTCAATTATTAGTGAATTTCGATATTATGTGACATATTGAATTAATATTTAATATATTCATTTTCTAATTAAAAATATTAATCCTAAACTATAAATATTTTAATACTTAGTTAAATAGTTTATCTCAAATTTTTATGTATGTTTGTTGTGTCCCTCTGCTGAGTACTAATTAGTACTTACTTTATTGATGATTTGTAACCAACAAAATAAATAAATAAATAAGACCATATTTATCTAGAAACAAATTTCTGAATGAATTACATCATGTTAAAGAATTTTTTTTATTATACATATTACTAAAGAATTTATTCTATTCTAAGATGTCCCATATTTTTATTTTCTTTCTATGTTCTCTTTAATAGTAATTAGTTACTATTATATATTAGTTCATAATTATTACACTTAGGAATCCTACTTAAAAATAAAGTAAAAAAAAAATATCACATAACTCTGATGTGAATCATCTATACTCCTATAAATGTAAAGAACAAATAAATTTAACTTTTTTTTCTATTATAAATATTTTTTTATTATCTAATGCATACAAACTACAAAGTCACATATTTTCATTTAGAATAGAGGTTGAAAATTAAAGTTAGATGATATTAGTACTTTTTAGTTTAACAAAATTAAAATAAAATAAAAAAATAAAGATGAAAACTAAAAAAATAGATAGATCTAGAAAAGAAAAACGTTAAATTTTTTGTTATTATATATGAGAACAATGATTTATTTTTTATTATATTTATTTTTGTACCAAATAACAAGAATGTTAAATTTTATGTCCAATTTTAATTACTTATCTTACTTATCTATAGTTGTTTAAATTAGACTTTATAGTTATTGAGTCATGTTTTTTTTCAACAAAAAAATAGTTATGAAGTCATTTTCAAATTTTTTGTACAGGAGTACATAAATTATATCATAATTTTAATAATTAATATAAAATTTAAAAAATTAAATAAATTTATATTTATTTTGATTTCATTCAAGAGTGAATTATATGTATTCCTATGGTCAAGAAATAGACTTAATTTTTTCTATAATAAATAATTTTTTAATCATCTAATTTATAAAAAAGTCTCATTTTTTTATTTATCCATCCTAAAAGTTAAAATTTAAAACTAATGTTAATACTTTTTTTATTAACAGAACTAAAATAAAACACAAAAGTAAACTTTGAATAAAAATAAAATACAAAAATTGAATCCTAAATTATAAAAAGGTTATAAGATAAAAAATTACGTAAATATAATTTTTATAAGATACTCCATGAATGAACTTAAATAAATGAATATTATATGTAAAATGAATCCTGATATATTAATACAAAAATTATTTTTTGTAAATTTTAGAGTCATATTATAACTGCAATTATGTGGCGTCTTTTTTATATTAATTTTATATTTTACGTTTTGCTATGCATTTTATCATAAATTTTAATGTTTTTAGTTGTGCACTAATTTTACCATACATCTTATTTTTTACTACATTTCTTGTTTATAGTTTTTTTAGCAACAAAAACAAAAAATTTAATATATATGTTGTTATAAACTCAAACTATTTTTTAGATGCATATGAAACACAGTTAATTTTAACTTACTTGACACATTTGAAACACAATTATTTTCTTGTATTGAATATAATTTTATATTATAACCATACATTTTGACTATTTGTTATGTCATGCGGATAAAATACCCTAAGTTACTTAACATTATTTTAGTGTTAAACAAGTTGTATCATATTAATTATTAAACCATATCTTTGGTGTATAATAAATATGGATAAAACCTGAATTCTAAAGCCACGAGATAGCATAGAATATAGACGAGGACTTAATAAGTTCCTAGACTTTGCATTTGCGAATGCATCGTCAAATGACATGATAAAGTGTCAATGTCCTCAATGTGGATTTCAATTTATGCAAACAAGAGAGGATGCGTACGACCACCTGTTGATAAAGCCATTTCCCCTGGATATACTTTGTGGTTGCGTCATGGTGAAAAATCAGCTGAGGAGAGCTCTATTTGCACACCGATAGTTGAGAAACCTACAACCAAGGTGAATCCAAATTTTCAAATGGTGCACGAGGCATTTAACTTCACAGTGCTTGATGGAAGTGAAGAGACCACAACGGGCGAACATGTAGAAGACAATGATCTGGAGTTTCCGTACTTGTACAATGGTCCAAGTCGTGAGGTACAGGATTTTACCAATATTCTTGCGGATGGAGCGGAGGAATTATATCCCGGCTGCTCGAAATACTCAAAGTTGTCTTTCCTAGTGAAGTTTTATCATATTAAGTGTATGTGCGATGTGAGTGACAAGGCTATGTCGATGATTCTGGACTTATTACGGGATGTATTTGAGCAAGCCAAACTCCCGTCCATATTGTATGAAGCCAAAAAATCTATCCGAAAGTAAGGGATTGAATACAAAAAGATAGATGCATGCCCGAATGATTACATGTTATATCGGGGTGATGATGAGGACGCGACCAAGTGCAGGCAGTGTGGGACTTCACGATGGAAGCAAAAGGAACGAAAGTGTTTTGTTACAAAACTCAAAATACCTGTCAGGAAAAACAAAAAGCCTCTCCCAGAAAAAACTCTCCGTTACTTTTCTCTTATACTACGACTACAACGGTTATTCATGTGTAAAAAAATTACAACTGACATGTTATGGCGTAAAGAGGTTGATAATAATGATGGGTACTTGAGACATCCAAGGGACGCTGAAGCATGGAAAGAATTTGATGCAAAGTATCCATTTTTTTTAACGATCCGTGCAATGTTCGTTTAGTTTTAGCTAGTGACGGATTTAATCCTTTCGAAAATATGAGTACAAAGTATTCCATTTGGCGTGTGATTCTTATTCAGTATAATCTTCCTCCATGGCTTTGCATGAAACATGCATCTTTTATACTATCTATGATTATTCTCGATCCTAAAATTTCTGGTAATGACATAGATGTTTTATTTGGAGCCCTTGATGGATGAGTTGAAGCAACTGTGGGATGGCGTTGAAACTTATGATGCTAATATGGGGACTGCTTTCAAGATGCGTGCGGTGCTAATGTGGACTATTAGCGATTTTTCAGGTTTGAAAAATTTATCTGGGTGGAACACGTACAGTGGGTTAGCATGTCCCACATGTAACGTGGATGCTAAGGCTCAGCGACTAACATTCAGTCAAAAATGGTGTTACATGAGTCATCGCCGCTTCTTGAATCAGGGTCAAAAATATAGAGTAGACCGGAATAGATTTGGCAGACAAGCTTAACATGCAAGTATTCATTTGGGAAGAACTCAACTTTGACAGCCAAAAGAAGACGCATTGGTGAAGATGCAGATCAAGATTACTCTTATTGGAAAAAGAGGAGTGTGTTCTTTGAACTCCCGTACTAAAAGGATCACATGTTGCGTCATAACCTTGACGTGATGCAAATAGAGAAAAATATTTGTGACAATATGGTTTTCACTATCTTAAACGATAGCGTCAAATGAAAAGACAATCTTAAAGCTCGCAAAAATTAACAAAGCATGGGCATAAGGCCTGAATTGTGGTCATATGAAGGTGGTAAATATCCTTCAGCAATCTTCACAATGTCGAATTCACAAAAGGATGTATTCCTGAAGACTCTTCAGAACGTGGTCTTTTCAGATGGTTACTCGAGTAGTATTTCTCATTGTGATGAATGCATTGCCGAGTCTGGTGTCGACTGTGATTGTGAATTTGTCTTCATTTTTTTGAGAACTCTGTGGGAAAGCTATAAACCCTATGCAGCTTGGTGGCCTTCAGAATCATGTTGTGCAAACTCTATGTCAGATGGAAATGATTTTTCTTCCATCCTTCTTCACTGTCATGGTTCACCTTACGGTGCATCTCGCTGATGAACTAAAACTTGGTGGCCCGGTACATTATCGGTGGATGTATCCAATAGAAAGGTTAGCTTGCTACTAAACGCCTTTAATACATTTGTTTTGTCTCATTACGTATATACTAAGTGTTATGTCCTATTTATATAAAAGGTATCCAAGACGATTGAAGCAATACGTATGAAACAGGGCACAAGCAAAAGGCTCAATTGCGGAGGGCTATTTATCTGAGGAGATTTTTACATTCTATTTTAGATTTTTGGATAATATTGAGACTAGAATCAACCGACCAGTGCGAATTGATGATCAACCCGTTAATATTACACACAATACAGGAAAAACTATGTTTCCAAAAATTGAAAAAACTTCAGGGGCAGTTTCACATTTTGGACTGACTCCGATAGAAAAAGATCAGGCACATCGTCTTGTGCTAGTCAATTACGAGGCCGTCATTCCATTTATTGAGTAAGTATGCACATGTATTTTTTAAGCATGATTATAACTCATTTCACATACTCAGTCGTTGGACTAATTTCTTGTTGTGTCATAAAGTACATTTAGGGCAGAAACAAAACAAAAATTACGGCATCAAACAAAGTCGCAATCTAAGATAGACTGTGTTGTGCATGCATAATTTTCTCGCTGGTTCAAGCATGAGGTTTGTAGAAATTTAACCTGAACAACTTATTTGTGTCCTAGAATTATAATTTTACGACTTCCAATATTTTATACGAATGAACTCTAATTTATGGTGCCAGGTTCCAATGGACAGTACTATACATTTGAAAGAAATGAAATTGCTAGCATGTGGTCCCATGCTTCATGCAAGACATTTTGGGGCGTACAACATCAATGGGTACAAGTTTAAAACTATCACAAAGAAAGATGGGCTGAAAACCCAAAATAGTGGAGTTTATGTCTCATCCAATACAAGAAGTTATGCAAGTATGCGTGCAATAGAGTAGTTGTCGGTAGTGTTCCATATTATGGAAAAATTGTGGACATAATCGAATTGAACTACAGCTATCATTTCACAGTGGTTTTGTTCAGATGTATTTAGGCTGATACAACTACGAGTAGAGACATCAAACCAGACCCTCTGGGCCTTACCAGCGGTAAGCTCACTCGTCCGATTCACACCGGTGATCGAGAAGAGGATTAACCGTACATATTGGTATTAGAAGCTCATCTCGTGTACTATGTACATGATGAAGTAGATCAAGAATGGAGTATAGTGGTTCATGTAAAACCACGAGACTTGTATGACATGGGAGGAGAGAACGAAGAAGTTGAAGCTGTTTTTTTTTTCCAAAGCCCGGGTTGAACATGTCAGCGGCAGGTGACATCAGTGATTTACAGTTGACAAGAGATGATGATATAGAAGACCCAATAGAAGATGTTTCTGATAACATCGATGATATGGCATAGTGAAAATATGAAAAACGTGTACATCATTTATAGAGGATCTGTGTGTGTTTAATAAGTTTAACAGTGTTTATGATGTACGCAGTTTGCTGGTTACATTACTATCTGTATTTTCGTATTTGAATTAAATTTTCATAGATACCACCAGTTTCTCATTTCTTTCAACGATTGTTGCTAGCAAAAGTTAGTTTTCAAGGCATTGTTGTTGTCATCATCATTGTTGTTGTTCTTAATCTCCAATGAAGAAATTGTGATATCGAGTAAATTGCCTTGAATTACAATATTGTTATCATTGACCAATATAATCAACATAAAATGGTGTTGTAACAGGATAAATGAAAACGGAAGATTTCTCATCATGCTGTGCAGGCACAACAATTGCTAACGAAATGGCTATGGCATCTCCATTCTCTTCATTGGAACATGCAATTACGGTTGCCAGAGACATATGGTCCCGTAAGTTGAATGTTATGTCTTGGTTGGAGGCTATATCAGGACGGTCTTGTTCTAATGAATACTTGGAAACGGCGAACGAAGGCACTGTGCAGGTTTGTTCATTAGCCATACCCTTAAAAACTTGAGTTGAACTATATTTGAATAATAAGTATTTTAAGTTGATATATGCTTACAACATTTAACCAATAATAGTTGTTACGTTCACGCTAAAATTTGTAGGAACTTCATGAATGGGAATCAATGTACGAGGAAAAATTTGGGTATGTTTTTGTGACATTTGTAGTTGGTAGGACCTCTGAAGACATACTTGCTGAATTAAAGGTTAGAAATAAATTTCTAGTATAAAAAGTGAATCACAAAGACACAATATGCTTTACAAAAAAGACCATGAACTATATATTTTTTTATGATGCAGACGCGCTTTAGTAACACGCCTGTTGTTGAGTTGGAGATTGCTTCAAAAGAGAAACTAAAGTATATAGAACGTTCTATTAGAGAGCTTCGTTCCAAGCAATCTGTCCAAACTACCAATGAAAGAGATGGTAATTGTTAATTTTGTTTTTGTTAAGGTTTAAAGTCCTCTTCACATAATTTCGCAATTTTTTTTCTTAATTACTAAGTAATGACCTGGAAGTTATCATTTTCTTTTAAGTAGACTTATGTTGTTGTTTGCATGTTCATATTTTCAGTGTCAGCTAAATATTCAGGCGAAATAGTTGATGACACTCTAGATGGGACAAACACTAATTCAGAAGACGATTTAGATGCTATCTTCTCCAGTGGATATGACATCTCTAGGAATGTTGAACTCAATAAGGTTCCAGAAGAAAATAATGAAACTTTATACACCCAACATAGAGAAGATGACGTACATGCTGCAAAAAGGGGCTTTGATTTGAACAAAAACCCATGGTTTGGAGATGACTTATCAGATCTTTTATCACATCACTACAGTAGATTTTTGACAGAGTATTTCTGGCCAAGTTAATACGATGTTGATGAGAAATTTTGACTCAATACTTGTTTGTCTACTTTAGTAATTCCGATTTTTATGCTCTATAGAACTTTGTTTTGACTTTATGAATTCAGACGTCCACTTGATTTTTTCTTTATCATTTATACTTGAATACAAACTCCAAATGCGCTGATAGTTCAAGAGAAAACCTGATTCGTAAATTTGTGCACATTATTAATTTATAAATATTTTTTAATTCATGAATTATTTTTTAATTCGAAAATGTATTTAATGCATTAAGTTACAGTATTTGAAATATGTTTTTCACAAAAAAAATAGCGAGAACTAGAGTAGATTTAACAAGGCAATGTTTAAACAAAAAAAATTCAAATTAAAAATAATATTATAGCGGTTGAAAGAAAACTGCTGCAAAAAGAATATCTAAGTATATCCACCCACTCGATATTTTGCAGCGGTTACAGCAAAATCGCTGCAAAATGAGAGCTTTCAGTAGCCTCTCTCAAATTCACCGTTATTTACCGGTTTTCTTGTAGTGATTTAATATATATTATATATTTTAACATATATTCTTTATAAATAATTACTAATTTAACAATTGATTTTTATCATATAATGTTCCATGTGTATATATAACAATAATTGTACTAGTTAATTGCAAATTAGTAGATGATCTACATTATTGTTAGATTCCTTGTCATATCTCCAAGTATGTTGATAGCGAGTTAACTGTAAAAATTACATATATTAAACAATTCTATGCATAAAATAATTTATATGGTTTTCGAATAATCACAGTTGTAAAAATGGACTAAAAGAACTGATTAACTAGGTCAACTAAAAATTATCCACTAAATCGATCTAATTTAAAATAAAAATTCATTGTTAATAAATAAAAAGAAATACCAAGCCCCTAGAATTCAAACCTATATTGCAATTTGCAACTCTATCAATTTTATTTCAATTAGTCGTCTAACAATGAGAGTGAACGGAAATAATTAAAATGTGAGAAAATTATTGAGCTTCATTCATCACTCATCATCAGCTCGATCATTATTATTATTTAATATTTAATAGTGCCTGATATTGCATGGAATGAAGCTGACAGCACCTAATTAAATTAGTGAAACTATTTATATTTTTTATTTTTAATTACTAGCTAGTGGGATTTTAATAGGGTGCACTCTTTCAGTTGTATTTTGACAAAGAAAAGGAATGACTTTTATTTAGTGGTGTGGCCTATGTTAGAGATTTGTTATCATTTTAAATTTAAGCTGTTTATTTTAATTAGCTAGAATTAGGTTTATATTTTATCGTTTTCTTTATTCAGCAACTGCAATTATAATTATTTTTAACTAAAATTATAATTAATTTATCTATCTGTAATAAATTATTATGTAATTCATACTTAAGTTCAATCAGCCTCTCATTCAAAATATCTTTATGAAAATTATAAGCTTATAATACTTTAATTTGCATGTGCATATCTTTATTCCTAACCTTGAGGCTTTCATCAAATAAGGTTTAGTTAGGTTAAGGATCCCCAATGCAAGATCATATTATAATTATTTATCTAAAATTAGGGAAACCATATCTAACAATCTAACCAATATAATTTGATTATATCTTGAAGCAAATTAGGTACATGGCTTAATCATCTCCTAACTTAGCCTGTACTAATACTGTTTTTAAATTGTCACTTTAAAATGAAACAATTTATCTAAAGAATATGCATGTGCTATATAATTTCTAGAGAACATGTACGTGTTATATAGTCATCTATCAGCTCATATTTTAATGATAAATTAAGACAAAGAATTATATATATATATATATATATATATATATATATATATATATATATATATATAACTCAGGGACGGATGCACATGTATAAGTGTGGGGGCAAGCGCTCCCACTACAATTTAAAATTTTTTTGAGTAGTATATGATAATAAAATTTATTTGCCCCCATTAAATTATTAAATTTGACCCCACAATAATTTTTTACTCAATTTTTGGTACTTCATAGTCAATTTAAGAATTTTATATTAGATATCATTAGAATGATCAATTTTCAATTTAAATGAAATTTGTGTTTTTTTCTTATAAATTGACTCGAAAAGAGTATTATTTATCTTTTTTTATATTAATTTTTATTTTTTTCTGTAACAATTGCATTAATTGAAAGAACTTTTTCAACTATAAATTTTTTAATAAAAATTGGCTTCTAATTGTATGAGAAGTAAATTTCTAAATAAGTATATGTGTGTGTAAGAGTAATACTACACATTCAAATCCTTTTATAAACTAAGTCTAATCAAGTTAAACAATAAGACTTTGAATAATGCTAGCCATAACTGATTTTTGTTATCTTAGACTAATTTGGTTGGAATTAGTTAACAAAAAAAACTTGAATATGTAGCATTATTCTATATAAAAAGAGAGATATTTCGATTGTATTATTAAGAAAAAGATTAATCAATTTTTTTAAAATATAAAACCTAAATAATAAAATTTTAAATTATATGTTATCATTTAAATTACTATTTTAGTATTTTAATTTGTAAATTATATATTTTAAAGACTAATCATATTATATGTACATAAAAAATAATCACATGTATACATATTGAAATAAAAAATACAAATTAAAAATACATATATTTATATATAAATATATAACGATTAATGAATAATTTGATAACTGATTTTTATGTACACATAATATTTTTATTATAAAATTTTTTTATTATATTATATATATTTTACCCCATTATCAAAATTTTCTAGATCCATCACTGTATATAACTAAAATTCTTCTCGTCTATTATCACTAGAAAATTCGTTGCAAAATCTATTGGTAATTTTGGTAGACAAAATCTGCCACTAAAATCTCTCGATAATTAGCCATTTTCTATCAGCGAAAATTAGAACAAGTAATATAATATTATCTGTGATAGTACATAATGTGATTTGGTCCAATCTAACGTATGAAATTATGTTAGGTTGTCAACTCAATCTTGTATGTAGGTTCGAAAATTTTAATAATTATATGCAATTCTATTTTCTTCTTCTTATACTAGTAATTTTTAAATTTTATTTTATACCTATTGTACTACTGTTTAAGCATTTAATTGAAAAAAATATATTTACTAAATGTCATATAATTATGAATAGAAAAAGCATGTTATTGATTATTAAAAGTATTTTATTTCATTTTTTTATTTATAGATGTATAATAAAATTTAATATTTAATAAAGATAAAAATATAGTTAATTTAAAAAATAAATTTAAAGTTAAATTAAAATTAAACAAGTATAAAAATAACATTGAACTGAATTTTTAGGCAATATATACTTTAATTTACGCATATATTTATAAAGACAAAGTTAGGCCGATGGCAAAGAGTGAAATTAAAAATTACATAGATTGCATTGTTATTAGTAGCGAAATTCAGAAGAAAAAAAAAACACGTGATTGTGCTTTTACTGTCAGCAAAATTGTGGTAATAAATGATGACTATAAATAGTGCGCCCCTTACCGTGCTTTCAATACAATCTCATTTGAAAAATTTTCATTTGTGGGAGTAGGAGAGTTTAGAGAGAAAAAGAAGAGAGGAGAAGAACTTCATGGCTCCATCACTTGTTGTGTCACAATTTTTCCATGCTCTTCAAGCAGAGTACAAACATGTTTGTTGTCTTTAATTTAAGTCAAAACACTTTATAACGCATTCTTCAAACTTTCATTGATAAATAGAAATTAATATCTTATTTTTTTTATGTGATTTTTGCCAAACAAATCTATGTTCACCAAAATTAAACTTTTTAACTCAATCAATGACTGCAAATACCATATTTACATTGTAACTCAATCATTACATTCAAAAGACGCAACATCATCGTTATGTCTGATTGTTGCATTAGGATAAACGACAATATTTACGTATTTAATTGCCATTTTGTTAAGAGAAAAGGTTGAAAAATAAAAGATAGAGGTGAGTAGAATGGTAGAGAGAAGTGTGGAGTGTGATTGCATTTCGCTACTCTTGATATTTATAAAAAAGATTCAAATGTTAATGCTTTGATTTTTGCTATCATAAAAAACAAATTTTGTAGAAAAACTCTAGCATGATTACGCTGTTAAGGATAACAATTTTTTTTCGCGATTTCGTTGCCAGCATCAGCGATATTTATGAAATCCAATACTTACGGATTTCGCTGCTAGTAACGACGCAATCTATGTAATCCTTCATTTCGCTTTTTGTACCAACAAAATCGTGCTTAAATGTTTAAAATGAAAAAAAATAAAAATCTATTTAATTTGGTAAACAATTAATTTTGTTTATTTAAATAAAATAAATCTTGTTCCAACCTTTCTCGAAGTATTTTCAAATTAATTCCAACATCTCATTGCTAGACTATTGTGGACTTACACACTTCTCTTCTATGTTTCAACTCACTATAGTACTTCTCTTTTGCGCTTCAGACATGAGTAATTTGGTTGGACCAATTTTTGTCGAATTTGATTAATTTATATGTCTTCATTAAATTTGATCGATTTATATGCAGAAACAATTTTGGCCTTGAAGTACTAGATTTGTATGCAACAGAGTATTAGTATATAGTTTAAGAGATCCTTTACCTTGTTAATTTAAAATGAAGTAAAAAATAAAATATTTTATCTGCATAGAAGTTGTTTTAAATAATAAGTTCAAATACTTTTAAACAAGCCTCCTGAGATACTTTGAATTATTAGATAGCTTCTGAGGTCATTTGAAGACTTCATATTAGGTGAGGAGAGAATTTGAGGTATTTATAAAATTTGAGACAATTATAAAGTGGATTAACCTCTTAATCTAAATAAATGATAAGCACAAAATATAAAGAGTTAAGAGTTTAGATCAAAAGATGTATCTGGTTATTTATATTAGTTTGACTAAAAATATCTATATTCAGTGCTCAAAAAAACTTGAGACTTCTATAATTAAAATAAATTTACAAAGAATATTATTCGTATTGGGCTTTTTTAGACTATAACTTTGACTCTAATTAAACCACATTACAATTTAAGGACTTTAAACATTGTTTCTTCAAGCCTTCTGAAGTTTATGATGTGAAGTAGATTGAATCGCAATCTAATCTAAAAATCTTAGATATTTTGCTGACTTTCTCAAATAAGACTTCGATTGGATGCCCATATTCTTACTAATTTAAGGACGTTAGGTATTATTTTCTTAAGTTGTTAAGTCTAAAAAGTGAATTAATATCTTACTATCAACTTAAGAATCTTAAATATTCTTCTAATCTTCATAAGCAAAACTCATACTTGCTCTTTACTAATACAAGAATATTAGATATTATTTTATCAAATTTTCTGAGACTAAAATTTAACTCAAAATAAAATATAAAAGTTTGTCTTGTTGAGCATGCTCATTTTTTGAGGTTGGAGCCAAAATGTGCGTTTTATATAAATATCTTCTTGAGATAAGTATTTTTACACCTTTAACATTGTCACAAGTGAAAATGAGACTGTACTGTGTTGCTTTTGAAGTGATATGTTCATTTAGGTTTAGTTTTCTAAGGTACAGACTTGAATGTTTAGACATTTTCAGGTTTAGACAACACTTAGTTTTGCTTATATTATTTAAATTTTTTTTTAGTATATTTCACATATTTAAACAAATGTTAGATAACACATTAATAAAATTATTAAATTATATTTAAATTTATTAATGATCAAAACTTAATTTGAAATATCGTGAAGCTAACATCTTATAATATTACTATTGTGTTCATTAAAATTATTATGTGATTATATACTTTAAATAAGGGTTAAGTACTGAAATCGTTCTTAAAGTCTGGGGTGAAAATTAAAATCGTCTCCGATCTTTTTTTGTTATTAAAATCATCCTCAACGTTACAAAACGTTATAAAATCATCATTTCCCACTTCAATTTTATTTTTTTTTACCATATTACCCTTTATTATTAATAAAAATAATTAAAAATAATATTAAAAAATTAAACTCCCCCTACCCCCCTCTGTAACTCCCTCACTCCCTCATCCTCTCACTCACTCACCCTCCCCCTAACCCCTTCACCCCCACCCCTCAACCCTCACCCCTCCCTCACTCCCTCACCCCACTCCCTCACTCACCCTCCCGTAACCCCTTCAGCCCACTCTCTCACCCCCGGCCCTCATCCCTCACCCCACTTCCGACTTCCTTCACTCCCTCACCCCACTCCCATAACCCCCCATCCACTTCCTGATGCCCCTCTCTTCAAAATTCCAATCCCAATTTCAACTTCAATTTTTCTTCTCGCTGCCGCCGCCACCCTACTTATTCGTTTCTAGGGTTCGCTGCCACCGCCGCCGCTATCGCGTGGTCATCGGGAGGAGGACCCCGCCGGCGCTCTCTCCTCTCCATTTCGGGCTCGATAACGGTGGCAGTTTTGCGGTGGATCTTGGGGGAAGGAAGGGAAGCCGCACCGCCGCACCGCTGCACCGCAGTCCTGTCGCCTGTGATCAGCCATTATTCCTCCTCCTCGCCCTCACCGCCCGCTTCTCTTCTGTGAACTGGATTTTTGTGGGTGGGGTGGTGGTGGATTTTGGTGTTGATGATAATAGTGGGGGTGGTGGTGGTTCTGTTTTGAGTTTTATTATTCTTCTGATGATGATGATGATGACCATGATGATAATGGTGGGGGTAGTGGTGGATTTTTTGTTCATCTTGGACTTCTTATGATGGTGATGATGACCATGAATGATAATGTACCATGATGATGGTGGCATTAAGATCTTTTGGCATATGAATTTCTTTCCCAACAGCTCCAGTAATTGTTACTTCAGATCCAGGCTTCAAGTCACCTACATCAACAGGACCATTGTTAGTGACTGGAACAAAAGAAAATGGAAACAATTTCTTGATTATAAAAGACTTTAAATTTCTTCTAAAACCATTGATGTCACTGATGAATGTTAGCAGGCACTTTCTGAACTCTCTAATTAATTTGGCAACAAAAGTTGATAAAGGCTCTATGAATAAATTTCTGCAATCAAACTCTAACAATGACTCACAGTTTTGGAGTCTCTAAAGTCACCAAGGGCACTGCTGAGGAGAGAGAGGGGAAACCCGTGCTCATCCACCGCCGCGCCTCTGCCGCCAAGAAACACCGCCGTCGCCGCTGCCGCCGCCGCCGCCACTGAGATCCACCACCGTCACCGTCGAGCAGAGCCACCCCCTCTTTCTCTTCCTTGTTTCTCTCTATATCCCTTTTTTTTCTTTCTTTTTTATTTATTTTATATTTATTTTATTTTATAATTTTTTTAATGAGAGAGGTAGTTTGGTAAAAAAAAAAATAAAATTGATAAAAATGATGATTTTAAAACATTTTTGAACGTTGATGATGATTTTAATAACGAAAAAAGGTCAGTGACGATTTTGATTTTGACCCAAGACGTTAGGTAGGGGTGGCAACGGGGCGGGTAGGGGCGGGTTTTTGCTCTACCCAACCCCGCCCCGCTCAACAAAAACCCGCATCGAACTCGCCCCGCTTCTACCTGCGGGTACTAAAATGTTAAACCCTAACCCGCCCCTGCGGGTACCCGCCCCACCCCTACCCGCCCCAATAATTATTAAATCCAAAAAATAAAATAAAATTTTAAAAATTATATAACCATTATTTACATTCATAACATAAATTAAAGTAAAAATTTAAATATGATACAATATTATTAATCATTTTACTAATTATTTTATATATATTATATATATTATATATTAAAAATATATATATTTATATATCTATTATATATACCGGGGCGGGTAGGGGCGGGTTTAACCTAAACCCGACCCAACCCCGCCCCGCACAAGAACCCGCCCCGCTAAAACCCGCTCCGGTGCGGGTGCGGGTAATTACCCGCTCCGAACGGGTAGGGGCGGGATGGGTACCCGCGGGTTCGGGTAGTGTTGCCACCCCTAACGTTAGGGACGATTTTAGTACTTAATCCCTTTAAATAATAATATTTTTAAAATACATTTAAAGTACAATTTAATCCAAATCAAATAACTCATAAATAAACAAAACTGAGTTGGATTGAAAAAAAAATATTTAACCTAAACCAACCAAACTATAGATTAAATAATAGTCAACTTAAAAATCCCAAATACTATCAAGTTTCAACCCAATCCACACAGACAAGTTAGTCCTCTCGAAAATTAATAAGGTTTTGATTTCTTAAATAAAAATTTCGAATTCAAGTGTTAAAAAAATTATATTTTAGAACTTTTATTTATCGAATCTAAGTTAGATTAGTCAAATTTTAGATAATTAGACATAGAAATTGTGAGTTGAACGTGGGAAGTGAGAAATTGCAATCACCTTTTGGGTTCCTTTTAAAGTTGATTGAATAAAAGGAAGCAAATAGATAAATGCTTAAAAGAAGAATGAGAATTGAAAGATAAAAGGTAATAAAAGCTGCAAGATACCAAACTTTCTATCTTGTCTTGTATATACGAGGTGATGCTATGTAGGGTTTACACTTTATTATAGAATAGGGTTGGTTATAACTTATATGCATGATATCAAAATTGAAATAGTTCAAAATGAACCACTTTGATATTATCACGTAAACATTCTTTATTATTTTAAAAATTTAATATATTAAAATTAAATTCTTATTTTAATACATAGAAAAATAGAACTAAAAAAATACAAAGTTATATATAAAATAGTAATAATATACATATGAAATATACGAAAACTTTTTGTTTGGCAATAGTAACATTGATAATTTTGTTAAAAAATATGATATATATAAAAATAAGTCATTAAATTAATCATATATATATATATATATATATATATATATATATATATATATATATATATATATATATATATATACACGATATTAGAATATCATAATTAAGAAACAAAATTAGAAAAATATCAAAAGAAGATTAAAAAAAAATCAATATAATTTATTAAGATATTATTCCATAACGAGTGTACCTTAGTATACTGTTGGTCTATATATTGGTAAGAACCTTGTAATCACAGATGAGAAATATAAATAACAAAAATAATACTTTTTTAAATAATTCTTCATTTCTTTCTTAAACTCTTTGTACCATAGTAACATGGTATCAAAGCAGAGTTAGATTCTAGGGATTCAAAATTTCTGACAAATTTACATTACAAATGGCAAATATGTCATGCAATAGTTTTGGCATGCGATCATTACAAACCAATTCTGACAATTTGTCAATTGGTTTCAAACTAAATGGATATAATTATCCATTATGGGCAACTCTGATGGAAAAAGTAATTGGTGGAAGATGAAAGAAGAAACACAGCAAAGAAAACTGTTTTAAGATTGTGGGTTACCCAGATTGGTGGAAAAACAATTCCAAGTCATCAAGAAATCAGAGAAAGGGAGCATTCCAGAGGTCACCAGCAGCGGTGCCGAGGCCAGAAGAGAGGAAGCAAGTCACGATGGCAAGGCAGCAGCGGTAGTAAGGGCAAGGACTATTGAACTCCTTGGCTGCTTAGCCCAGACCGCGACTCAATATAAAGGGGAGACCCAAAATTAGAATCCAATTAAAAAGATAAATGAATGGATTTTTGATTGTGGGGCTACGATACTATGACTCATGACCTTCATGATTTTAACAGCTTGACTATACCCTCAAAAGCCCATATTAAAACAGCTAGTGGAGAATTAATTGATGTTAAAGGAGGAGGCTCCATTATTTTTTCAGAAAAATTACAATTAAAAAATTGTCTCTATGTCCCTGCACTATCATCAAAATTATTGTCTGTTAGCCAAGTAATAAAGGAATTAAATTATGTGGTACTCATGTACTCTATCTTTTGTCTTTTACAGGACATTTTTACGAAGGAGATCATTGGGCGTGGTACTGAGCGAGAAGGCCTTTACTACGTTGATGAGGTAGCACACCAGGGTCATGCCATGCTTACTCACGGAACGATTACTAGGCAACTTTGGTTATGGCACAGGCGTCTCGGACATCCTTCATTTGGGTACCTCAAGTTACTATTCCCTAGTCTTTTTACAAGTAGTACTGAACCCCTCAAATGTGAAACTTGTATTCGTGCAAAAAATCACAGAGTTTCTTTTCTTCCAACCAACACTAGAGTCAATTTCATTTTTTTTTCTAATACACTTAGATGTGTGCCAGCTCCTATTTTCTATAATAATTTTCAATATTTTGTATTATTTGTGGATGATTTCTCTCGCATGACTTGAGTATATTTTTTAAAACACAAATCTAAAGTATCTGATAAGTTCTTTACTTTCTACCAAATGATTCAAACTCAATTCAATAAGAAAATCTAAGTACTTCGCTCAGATAATGGTGAGAAATTTATACACCAATCAATGCGCGATTTTTTTTATGAAAAATGGTCTTATTCATCAAACTTCCCGCTCAAATACACCCCAACAAAATGGTGTGGTTGAGCGACGAAATCATAAATTACTTGAGATAACCTGCGCCATGTTTTTTGATGCACAAGTTCCAAAAAATTTTTTGCTTGAAGTTATAGCGACCTCTGCCTACTTACTAAATCACCTACCTACCTAAGTTCTCCACCACAAAATACCCTTACAAGTCTTGGCTACTCAAACTGCAATCCCGCCTATTCTAACCTTACCACCTCGAGTATTTGGATGTTCCGTCTTTGTCCATATTCCCAAAGCCAATAGAACCAAACTTGATCTTTGTGCAGAAAAATGTGTTTTCGTTGGGTATACTACACACCAAAAAGGGTATAGGTTCTACAATCCAATCACTCATCGTATTCATGTGACCATGGATTGTGATTTTTTAGAATTCAAATTTTACTTCAGCCGACAACATGGCATTCAAGGGGAGAACAATAATGAACCACCAAGTTGGCTAAATAACCTTTGTTGCCCAGAAACTGTTCAAACAAAGCAAGTAGATGGAGCCACCGAGCATACTTCACTCAACGTAAAAAACAACTCAGTATATACAACCAGTGAGAGTCCTTTTAAGAATGTCAGACAAGAGGTAAGTAATTGTCAATCTGATAATTTACTCCCTGTTTTTAATGAGGCCATTAACAATAGCAGTATAGCACTGGAACATGAAGAACCAGAGCCTAGTACCTTTATTCTTCCTCCAAGCAGAAACAGAGAGATGCCTCCTGATCGGTACTTACCAGAACATGTTCTCCGTAACTCAAGATACCCAATAAGAGTGGCTAGAGAAGGAATAGCAGATGTTGCAAAGGTTTTTTCTGCCTGACTCTTAACAGAAGACATTCCAAGAACTGTCCGAGAAGCCAATGAAAAAGCTGAATGGAGAAAAGTCATGAATACAGAAATAGAAGCTCTAGAGAAGAACGGAACTTGGGAAAAGTATATCCTACCAAAAGGAAAAAAGTCAGTCGGGTGCAAATGGGTTTTTACCATTAAACACAAGGCAGATGGCACTATTGAACGGTACAAGGCAAGGTTGGTGGCCAAAGGTTATACACAGACCTATGGTATCGATTACACTGAAACTTTTTCACCAGTTGCAAAGATTAATACTATGAGGGTGTTGTTTTCAATAGCCGCAAATGAAGATTGGCCACTCCATCAATTTGACGTCAAGAATGCTTTCTTGCATGGAGAGTTGAAAGAAGAAGTGTACATGGAAGCTCCTCCAGGTTTCTCAATAGGATTTAGAAAACATGAAGTTTTCCAGTTAAAGAAGGTTCTTTATGGACTTAAACAATCTCCACGTGCCTGATTTGGAAGATTTATAGATACCATGAAAAGGTATGGGTACAAGCAAAGTAACTCTGATCATACCCTTTTTTTTAAAAAAAAAAGGGAGATTTAATCACTTGCCTAATAATCTATGTAGATGATATGATCATAACGGAAAGTGATGCTGAAGAAATTGAAAAATTGAGAAGGAACCTATTTACAGACTTCGAAATGAAGAATTTGGGAAGACTAAAATATTTTTTAGGAATAGAGGTTCTACGATCCAGCAAAGGAATCTTTATCTCCCAAAGAAAGTACATCTTGGACCTTCTGGCAGAAACAGGAATGGTGGATTGCAAACCAATAGATACGCCCATGCTAGTTAATCACAAGTTGAAGATAGTAGAAGGTGTCACCCTAACAGCTAAGAAAAGGTACCAGCGACTGGTTGGAAAACTAATTTACTTATCACATACTCGGCCTGACATAGCTTATGCTGTGGGAATAGTAAGTCAGTTTATGCATAAACCACAAGAAGATCATATGGAAGCTGCCATGAGGATAGTTCGATATTTGAAGGGAGCTCCAGGAAGTGGAATCATTTTCAAAAAGAATGGCCATTTGAAGGTTGAGACATACACTGATGCTGATTGGGCGGGCAACCCAAATGATAGAAGATCAATAGCTGGTTACTTTACACTTGTTGGAGGCAACCTAGTAACTTGGAAAAGCAAGAAGCAGACAGTTGTAGCTCTTTCAAGCGCAGAGGCAGAATTTCGAGGGATCGTTAAAGGCATCGCTGAAGTATTGTGGATAAGAAAATTGATGACTGAGATTGGGTTTCCACCACAGTTGCCAAGCCAGTTGAAATGTGACAACAAAGTCGCAATCAGTATTTTAGAGAATTTCGTACAACATGATATAGAACAAAACATGTTGAGGGGGATCGACACTTTATCAAAGAAAAAATTGAAAATGGCATTATTAAGCTTCCATTTGTGAGATCAGATGATATTCTTACTAAAACAGTTTCAAGACAAGCCCTTACTAAAGTTCTAACCAAGCTGAGTATTGGTGATCCCACTATTCACCTTGAAGGGAGTATTAGAATATTATAATTAGGGAACAAAATCAGGAAAATATCAAAGAGGGTTAGAAAAAAAATCAATATAATTTATTAGGATATTATTCCATAACGAGTATACCCTTAGCGTACTGTTGGTTTATATATTGGTAAGAATCTTATAATCACAGATAAGAAATATGAATAATAAAAATAATACTTTTCTAAATAATTCTTCGTTTCTTTCCTAAACTCTTTGTACCATGGTAACATATGATTTATAACAAAGTAATTAACTATTAAAAATAATCGTATATATATGATTGATTTTGTGTATTCGTGTAATATGGTATAAATTTTATTAGCAACAAAACTACAAAATTCAAATTAAAGATATATAATACTACTATTTTAGTAACATTTTGTAATGAATTCTTGTGTAAAAAAATTTAGATTCGAGTTACATTATTATGAAAAATATATTTTAAAGAAAATAATATCAATGACCTTTTTGTTAGAAAACAGAGCGTATAAATAGAAGTGGAAAATTTAGACAATTAACATAAAGAAACATAAATATATTTCACTAAAAAAATATAATATAAAAAAGTTATAAGATTTGGCAGTCATTATACTTTAATCAAATGTCTAATGAGATATAAAGTGACAATTTAATTATGACATTTTATTTAAAATTATGTCTCAATTATATCCGAGATACATGGTGTAAATCCTCAATTCAAATACAAAGTTAAAATACCAAAAAAATGACTAATAACTTAATAAACAAAACAAATATAATGTGAAAACACAACACAAAAAAAAGTTACAAATTTTTCTCTAACACTCACTAACTAAAACTCATAATTTCTTAACAAAAAGTGATATGCAACTTAACACACAACATCACATATATATAGTTTACTAGTGACGGTCATGTGATTTTTAAATTGATCAAGTTTTGTAATACTAGTTATTACTACATGATTCTAGTTTTCTCTTTTTGACTAAATCAAAAGAGAATTTAACTTTGATTTCTATATGCTATAATTCTAGTTGATCAAGATGATGAAGTTGATCAAATTCAAGCTTTATTCTTTGTTTATGACTAGAGTATATTTCTATTTGATAATTATCAAATCAATTCCATTAAGTAATCAATAAGGAGTCTAACCAATTTCGGTCAACTCTTATTGAGTTCGATTTTAAGATTCACTGCAACAAAAAACATCTCACTCCATTCATTCCTTCTTATCCTAATTCACATTTCACCTTTCATATTTTACTCCCCTAAATTTTAACCGCAACCGCCTTACTCCCGTGTCTCTTCTCGCCTCTGCTCCTTGTGCCATGCGTTCCCGAGGACGAAGAAGCAATGTGTCGCGCCAGTTGCCTCACTATGCTGCGCCGCATGAAAAAGAAATGTCTCGTACCGCCTCTGCTCCACACAGCCGCACCACACCTCTTCTCCCCTGTACCCCGCGTTCCCGACGAGGAAGAAGGCTGCCCGTCGCCCTACTGCGCCACGCCGTTCGACAAAGCAACGCAGTCGCTCGTTAGTCGCACTCCCTTTGCTCCCTGCGTACGACATTTCCGACTACAACGAACGCCGCCCCTTCTCTATCCTTTTCATCAGACCGCGTCTTCTCGGTCTCTGCCTCCATGACGCCCTTCGTTTTTCGTTACACCATGCCTCCTTATCGTGTCGCCAGTGCACTCCAAAAAGGTAGTAAATGTTTAGGACTTACTGTTCATAGAGATGTTCTTCTCTCCTCTAGGTTATGCTCTAGGTTACGGGGCTTCATATAGGATGTTAATTGATTTTACTAAATTACTTGATGTTTCTTTTAAACCATTTCAGATGTTTAAGTATATGATTTGAATTTTTTTTTTGCTTGTTACCAAGTCCGATTGATTTGCTGGATATCTCTTTCTTATGCTAGTAGATGTTTTTCATTTGGTTTGAGAGTCTTGAAAAAACGTTAATTATAAACTAGTTTAAACAATGAGTTTTTTTTTTTTCAAATTAAACCGAATGTTTATTTTCTTATGTATTAGATATTTTTCTCGGATTACATTGGATTTTTTTAAATAGTTTAGATGTTTCTTTTTAAATCAATTGGATGTTTCTTTTTTGATTCATTAGATTTTCTCTCTTTAATTTAGTAGAAGTTTTTTTGAAGTAAATGTATCCTTCTCTATGGATTATGCATATTAATTATCTATTTCTTTTGCTGGATTTCTCTTTTCCATGATAATAGATATTTTTTCATTTGGTTTGGGAATTTTGAAAAAATGTTAGTTATAAGTAAGTTTAAATTTTCTTGAATTGAAGTTTGGTTTGAGGCCAGATTGACACAAGAGTATGTTTATTTCCTTATTCATTGGATTTTTTTTTAGATTACATTAGATGTTTTTTAATATTACATTGAATGTTTCTTTTCATATTATGGTGGAAGTTTTTTTATAATTCATTGGATATTTCTTTTTCGGATTAAAATGGATGTTTCTTTGATTAAACAGAAATTTCTCTGCTTTTATATGAATGTTTTTTGCTTTTAGATGGATTAGATGTTTTTTGCTTTTAGATGGATGTTTTTTTTATTATTTTAGGTGGATATTTCTTTTTTTAGATAGTTATTTTCTTTGACTTAATGTGGATATTTATTTGCTTTTATATGAATATTTTTTTTTTGCTTTTAGATGGATTGGATGTTTCTTTTATTTTAGGTAGATGTTACTTTGTTTTTAGATGGATAAACTTTGATTTAGGTGGATTTTTCTTCTTTTTCAAGAAGGATATTTTTTTTATTTTAGGTGGATGTTTCTTTTTTTTTAATAGATATTTCTTAGATTTGATGTGGATGCAGAAGACCTGCAATAGTGACTACTCAGACGCAATTAGTGTGAGGTGTGATACGTCAATAGTGGAGGCTACGATGGTTTGTAGCGGCAACGGGGTTCGTGAACTTTGGACGATGCAATGGCAAGGCGGGGCGCGTCACAGCTGCGATGGAGAACACGTGGCGGAGAGGCAACAAATGGGGGATTGGTTGCACGTGAGGAAGGGTGACCGATGGAACGCGAGGACGGTGAAGCAGACGCGCGATGGTGGTTGTCTTCCTTGCGCGAACAGCGGATGAGGCGGTGGCAACAAATGTAAAGAGATTAGGGTGGATATACGACGAACGAAGCTGCTGCGGTTTTTGGAGAGAGCGTGGTGCGGCGTGGGGGGATTGGGAGAGAGATTAGGGTTTGTGGGGTATTCTTTTTACCTTGAGTGAGAGTGAAAATGGAATTAGAATAAGTTTTGATTAGGAATTTTTTTTATGTTTTTATTTTTTAGAAAATTTAAATTAGAGGAAAGTTGGTTTATGACATAGTTGGTTTTCTATACTTTTTCTTATCAAATTGAAAATATCAGCTTCATGAGTAAATTCCACAATGTTTCAACACCTTCATAAATCAAAATTTATTTTAATTTCTTCACAATCTCCATCTCAAAATCAATTTTTATATTATACTAAAAAACTCCACTTGAAATAAAATATCAGTGCTAAATCTAGTTAATATAAAATATCAAAATCAAATATCCATGAATAATCAACCAATCATGTTGATATTTAAAGAATATCTCCACCATCTTTAACAATATTTATTGAAGTATTTGAAACTAAGGCTTTCAAAATAAATTAAACTTTTCGAATCACCGTTTATCCGATTAAATAGACGGCCTTTGTCTTTAAAGTTAAGCCTATTTAAATTTCGGGTTAAACGAGTTGAACTCGAATAATCCGAAAAAAATTATTGTTAAATGGACTATCCCGCAAGTTAAACAGCCAACTCATTTTAATTTTCTTTTTACATTTTTTAAAAAAATATAGTATTTTTGGATAATGTTTCTCTTTATCTGACTCAAATACAAATGATGTAAACACTTAACTGAAATACAAAAAAAATGTCAAAAGAATAAAGCAAATCTTTTACTCTAACTAAAAGAGTGTTTAACGACTTAGTACATAAAATAAATATAATGTAGAGATACAACACACACAAAAAACCTTATAATTTTTTCTCTAACACTCGCTATATATAACTCATAACTTCTTAGCAAAAATTGATAAGTAACTTAACACACAACATCACCTATATATAGTTTTACTAGTGGTGGGCATATCGCATATGGTTTCCAAATTAATCAAGTTGTGTAATACTACATGATTTTAGTTTTCAACCAAGTCAAAAGAGAATTTAATTTTGATTTCTATATGTTATAATTCTAATTGATCAAGATGATGAAGTTGATCAAGTTCAAGCTTCAATCTTTAGCTATGACTAGAGTATGTTTTTATTTGATAATTTATCAAAATGATAATATTAACTTCATGAATAAATTTCATAAAATTCTAACACTTTAACAAACAACAAACAACAACAAAGCCTTGTCCCACTAAGTGGGGTCGGCTACATGAATCAAACGACGCCATTGTACTCTGTCATGTATCATGTCTACAGTGAGACCGTTTACATGTAGATCTCGTCTGACCACCTCATGGATGGTCTTCTTAGGTCTTCCTCTGCCTTTCGCCCTTTGTCCATCTTCCATCTCATCCACCCTCCTGACTGGATGTTCTATCGGTCTTCTTCTCACATGTCCAAACCACCTGAGACGCGATTCAACCATCTTTTCCACAATGGGTGCTACTCCAACTCTCTCCCTTATATCTTCATTCCTTATTTTATCCAATCGCGTATGACCACTCATCCATCTCAACATCTTCATCTCTGCCACACTTTAATAAATAAAAATTGATTTTGATTGTTGCCTCCTTAATTGAACCGTACAGACACTATTTATATGTATTTTTAATATTATAATTTTTAATCATATCAGATAATTAGGATTGACCTAACCTAACTTAGGTCACTTAAAAGCATTAAGGAAAATCAGGTTTTATGGTTTTATGAGTTATTTGATTTGGATTTTTTTATTAGATATCATATATAGTAACTAAATTATTTTTTTTAATGTTGAAATATCATTATATTTTTGTACTCTTTCACATTACTCACTAATGTCTCACATCAGTAACAGTTATTTAATAACTTTTTAACAGTGAATGTCAAAAAGATGATCATGCATGTAACGTTTTCAATATTCAAAGGACTAAAAATTTAGTGACTGGTCATTTTTACAATTAACATGAATTGAACTACTTTTTTTTAATAACATAAGATATCAATAAACATCGAGAAATTATATAAAATACCATTTCAACTCTTTGGTTGGATACCTACAAATAGGGTATGTTTTGTCAACTTAAATATCTATCACAGGTATTTTTTTAGTGACTAGAAGTGTAATAAAAAAAATTGTTGGGAAAAAAGAGTCATATAACTCAAGTTGATTTAATTAATCCCTAGCTATACAGTAAGGTTCATAATGCATACAAGTTTTTTTTATATTGTCTACGTATCTTCAAACTAATAAATTACTGTGTATATAAAATAAAATTTAAATTCTAATACTTATTTAATCAGATAAATAAATTAACTATTTGACTAATTTAAGTTGGTTATAATATTTATGACTAGAATTTTTAGCTTACTTATTATTATTGTTTATAAATCTCAAATAAAATTTTTATTTATTATTAAAAATTGAGATTTTATATAAAATAAAAAATAAATTAAATATATAAAAAGCAAAATTATAATACAATTTAAATCCTAAAAACATATTATCTAATAATTTTTTTAATCGGATAATTTACTCAAAATCATAATATTAAAGGATTTTTAAAAGTAAAGGAAATTTTACCTATTTTTTTTCTTCTCTTTTTCTCTTTCCTTTCAGCATGAAACAGCACAAATCTTTTCTTATTTCACTATTTTCTGTTAAGGAAAAAGAAAAAGATAGCCTAAAATAAAATAACTTTGAACACGCAACTATCATTGTCCTGAACGGTTACCAAAACAACTTGTTTATCTGTGTGTGCTGTTATGTCTTGCTTTATGATTTGTTTACTGTGTCACACTCATTTTAGCTGCTTCTGCTTACTACCTCAGCACTACCAACTCTCTCTTTCTGATATTTCATATTACCACTTTCAATCCTCATTCAAGAAATTTATATATAACTAAACCCAAATTGCCCATTACAATCATCTCTGCCACACAAACAAAAATCCCTCTCATTGCACCCTTTTTTGCCTGTTCTTTCAATTTGACAAAGATCTCACTCATATAATAATACTAATTGTCTTCATTTCCTTGTTTTTGTGCTTCATTGGAATTTAGTTTGTTCTTCTCTCTTCTGTGTTGGTCTTTTGGGTTTGTCTCAATCTTTGTTGTGTCTCAAGAATCAAACTTAAATGTAAACTGCACACTACCTGCTTGTTCTTTTGTCTGCTCCAAGTCTTTGCTTTCTTTCCCATTTCTAGTGCTCCTTGCTGAAAAATGTAATTTTGACTTCAGATTAAGGTACCCTTTTGGCTTTTCCAGTTAATGCCCAGATCCTCAAAAGTGTTGTGAAACATTTCCAATCATGGGTTTTTTGTCAATCATGGAATCTCGTTAATCTTTGATTCTTGTGTTCTTTCCATGCTCATTCTTCTCATCAGCAGCTTCTGAAACATAAGAAAATGCAGGCTGTGATGATGGCTTTTCGTTAGTTAGTTAGTTAGTTAAGACACTCTCCGGATATTGCATATGTAACTGGAATGCTGCCACTTTTGCTTCAACTTAGATAGCATATGGAGGATAATCAAGAGAAAGGGTTGGTCTTGGATCTAGGCTTTGCCATGGCTGAACGCTAATCTTCAATCAAAGCTTGTGGAGAGTGTCTTTTCTTCTTGTTGACTATTGAAGAACAAAATCTCTGATAAAGTTTCGGTTGGATATGTAATTCCAACTGTGTTTTTTTGTTCAATTACTGACTCATTCTTTTGTTAGACATAACCAATATATGTGGAAAAGTTCATAGATTATTATTTGATATGTAAATTCTTAAGCTTGGATTCATTAATTTTTGACCCCTTTATCAAGGGCCTGATGATAATCTTCTCAACAACCAAAACAAAATGAGTATACCTTCTTCCTTCTTTCCTGTTTAGGATGATATGTAGGATTCTGTTTTCCCTGCCCAGAGATTTATCCGAAATTTTGTACATGCGGTCTTAATCAATGTTTCTTTAACCTCTAGAGCTGGCTTGAAGTGAATCAGCATCTTTCAATTTCATCTGCTGCTTCTTTGTAGTCAATAAACCAGAACATAAGATAGACTTTAATTGCTTGGTAGTCCAAGACTTCCATGGAAGAAACATTTGTTCCCTTCCGTGGGATTAAGAATGACCTGAAAGCGAGAATTTTGTGCTACAAGCAAGACTGGACAAGTGGATTCCAATCTGGTTTCAGGTTTGTGATATAATGTTGATGGTTGTTACTTTTGGTAATCTAATTAGCTGCCATAATTTTGAACCAAAATCATGCCTGTTGCATACAAAATTTTGAACATTTTGCTTGAGTTTTATACAAGAAAATTTGTAGATGAATCTTGACATTGTGTTATACTGTTATATAGGATCCTGGCCCCAACAACATACATATTTTTTGCTTCAGCAATTCCGGTTATATCTTTCGGGGAGCAACTGGAGAGAAATACTGGTACAAGAAAAATCTTCAGGTTCATTGTAATTTTAGTATTTCAACCACTGTTTGCTAAGAAATGCTTTATCATTTTCTACAGATGGAACTCTCACTGCAGTGCATAGTCTTGCATCAACAGCTATTTGCGGCATTATCCACTCGGTCTTTGGAGGTCAGCCACTCCTCATTGTAGGTGTAGCTGAGCCCACAGTTCTGATGTACACATTCATGTACAACTTTGCAAAGGATAGAAAAGATTTGGGACACAAATTGTTCTTACCTTGGACTGGATGGTATCTTTTGAGTTCCTTGAATGTTGTGTTCTTTATAAGTTTAGGACTAACTACCAATGAATCTGAAATAACTTTCTCCACTTTATTTATTTATTTATTTATTTTGTCTTATTTTACTTTCAGGGTGTGTGTTTGGACTGCCTTGTTGCTTTTCTTGCTTTCCATTCTTGGTGCATGCTCCATAATCAACAGATTCACACGCGTTGCTGGTGAACTATTTGGTTTGCTAATTGCAATGCTCTTTATGCAGCAGGCCATAAAGGTGAGTATTGTTCAACCATGAGCCCCTTTTCTTGTGGAAACTCCCATTAAAGATTATGTAAATGAAATTTTGGTTTAATAATAATGTTAATGATCTCCATTTCAAAGGGACTTGTTGAAGAATTTGGTGTACCTAAGAACCAGAGTGAAGGTAGTAGTAATCAGATTGCACTCCAATCCTCTTGGCTGTTTGGCAATGGAATGTTTGCGTTGGTCTTGTCATTTGGCCTTCTTTTTACCGGACTACAGAGCCGTAAGGCTAGATCCTGGCGTTATGGGACAGGTATTGGTTATACTTCTAGGTCGAGATCTGAAATTCAGTCATTTACATTTCAACATAGAGTGCAAATTTGATATGATTTCAATAAACTACTTTCATGTCATCAAGTACTTTGAGGCCTATTTTCCTTTTTCTCAATTGGAAAATGTCTTCCCAGTCAAAAGTTGCTTGTTTTATCAAGATTTCATTCTTCTAAACTATGGTCACATTAATAGGTTGGCTAAGGGGATTAATAGCTGATTATGGAGTCCCTATAATGGTTCTTGTGTGGACTTCTGTTTCTTATATACCTGTTAATAAAGTTCCAAGGGGAATCCCCAGGCGACTTTTCAGTCCAAATCCATGGTCTCCTGGTGCATACTCAAATTGGACTGTTATCAAGGTAATGTCACTATATGGAAGGCCTCATTCTTGCTTTGCCCCTTGCAAAGCAAGCATAGTTCATTGCTCAAATTTTCTTTAAAAACTTTTTTGCAGGAGATGTTGGATGTGCCGATCTTATATATTATTGGAGCATTTATACCAGCAACTATGATTGCTGTGCTTTACTACTTTGATCACAACGTTTCATCACAGCTTGCACAACAGGAGGAGTTCAATCTAAGAAAACCCCCATCTTATCACTATGACTTGCTAATATTGGGAATTATGGTATGTATCCTCTTTGAAAACCTGTCAATTTAATTGCAACAGAAGTAGTGGAATAGCTACCCACTTTCTACTACATCTAGCAAAATATATCCCTTATGAATTCATATTCATGTTGCTTGCTAGACCATACTCTGTGGGCTTATTGGTATCCCTCCTTCAAATGGTGTGATTCCACAATCTCCAATGCATACCAAAAGCTTAGCTACCCTAAAACATCAGGTGTGTCAGTTATAATAACTTTGAACATATCTCAATCATTAATCATAACCTGACTGTCTTACAGATTTGCTTGGATTTTGTTCAAAATTACAGTCGAATAATTTTAATTCTCTTAGATATCGTTTTGTTTCTTTTCTCTTAATCAGGTTATTGACAAACTGTTATTGCCTGATTTCTTTAGTCTCTTCTCTTAATTGATTATGATGGATATTTGTTTCATTTGGAGTAGCTTTTACGAAATAAGCTTGTATCTACTGCACGAAAAAGCATGCGGAGAAATGTGAATCTGAGTCAGTTATATCAAAGTATGCGAGAAGCATATGACGAAATGCAGACTCCTTTGGTTCCTCAAATGCCACCCACCTTGGTAATTTTAATCCTAATGGTATTTCCATTTGATTTGAAAGTTTTTTGATCTTCTTTCTCCTTAATCCTTTGTTTCATCCATCAATCAGGGCCTGAAGGAGCTGAAGGAATCAACCATTCAACTGGCTTCAAGTCAAGGATACATTGATGCTCCTGTTGATGAGGTTGTCTTCGATGTGAATAAGGACATTGATGATCTTTTGCCATTTGAAGTTAAAGAGCAACGCCTTAGCAATCTACTGCAGTCATTGATGGTTGGAGCTTGTGTTGCTGCCATGCCTCTTTTGAAGAAGATACCTTCTTCAGTGCTTTGGGGTTACTTTGCCTTTATGGCAATTGAAAGCTTGCCTGGAAATCAGTTTTGGGAAAGAATATTGTATCTTTTCACGGCTCCAAGCAGAAGATACAAGTATATTCATGCTCACATTTTTATCATTGCCTTAGTTACAGGACTTATGAATTTGAATATTTTTCCTAGACATTCATTCATTCCTTTCATGATCAGCTTTTATGAATTCCACTACATGTTTATATAAATGTTTTTTAGTCAAATGTGTGAGTGGTAAGTTTGTAAGTGGTTTCAGTTGTGCATATTCTTGCACACCTACATTTACATCCATGTTAACATGTATCTATGCGTTTGCATACATTCCATCTTGAGAGGTTGAAGATGCTGATCACCCCATTGTTTCTGTTTCCTACTTTAATAGACTGCTGGAGGAATACCATGCTACATTCGTGGAGACGGTGCCGTTCAAAACAATTGCCATGTTTACCATATTTCAAACAGTTTACTTGCTTCTCTGCTTTGGCATAACCTGGATACCAATCGCCGGGGTCCTATTCCCATTGTTGATCATGCTTCTTGTCCCGGTACGGCAATATATCCTTCCTAAGTTTTTCAAAGGAGCACATCTTTCAGAGCTGGATGCTGCATCATTTGAGGAAGCACCTGCCATTTCCTTCAATGCTTCCCTTGATGTAAGTAATTTGAGCTACGTCATTTGCTTAACTGTTATCGAATTAGTACAACAAGCAATGCAGCCTTATATGTCTGTTGAAAGCTGTTGTTCTGTTTGTAGTTTCATGTCTATCTTACTATCTACTTAGCAGGATCCAAATGGTCAGGCAGCAGTAAATATCAGTGGTGGTGAAATTCTTGATGAAATTATTACAAGGAGTCGTGGAGAGTTCCGCCGGACCCAAAGCCCAAAAACATCAAGCTCAACCCCAACTTCATTTGGAGATATAAGACCTGCTAGTAGCCCACAACTAACAAGAAGGATTCCAAGCCCTCGAGTAACCGAGTTGAGAGGGGAAAGCAGCCTAGGATCAAAAGGTAAGGAGGTAAAGTTGAAGCAAACTCCTAGTCCGCAGCCGTCAAATCTTGGGAAACATACCAATGGTTCACCTTCAAGCTAAAAATATATCTGCTAAGACATATCAAAGTAGTAGTACTAAGCAATGCTTTAGAGGTTATGTGCTTGATTCATGTAACAAAAAGAGTTCATCTTCTTAGTGTCTTTCCTTTCTTCCTTTTTTAACTTTTTACCACATACTTTGTTGTTTGACTGCATTATTGCTTGAAAGTAACTATAAAATGGGCAGGTATATTTTCATGTTGATGGATAGATCCTCTTGCATGTTACATGATTTCTGTATTGAATTTTAGTTTTATTTTTATTTGGGTCGTAGATTTGGAATCTGTAGAGAAAGAACATAAAAATCAAAGTGCAAAAAACTGTTCAATCTAAAATGACTTCTCGATTTTTCACCTCAATTGACCATGTAAGGAAAGGGACATGTTTGGGAGTAGTTGGTGTTCAATTTTTCAAGAACAATTTATTCATTTCTTTGATTATATCTTATTAAAAAGAGATAGTATGGTGGTGACTTTGACGTGTGTATTCACATGCATTTGGAGAATTTGTATTTTTGTTCATGCTGAGAAGTGGTACTATATAGTGACAATGAATGCATACACAAGGCTTTGATATGATGTGTTAGGTTGGCTTTTACTTTCCCTGGTTAGAGAACAAAAGTCTTTACAATATGTGCTTGTATAACAACACCATTGACCCTACATCTTTAGTCTCAAGATGAAACCCATTTCCCATAAGCACTAACCAGTCCTTTCAAAGATGCTGACAGCATTTCAATAATGGTTTGAGTATAGCAAGAAAGAATATGCATATTGCAAACTTAGGTATCACAACATCACAAATCACCTACACTACACACACTCACACACACAACACTTTAAAAGTATTTATTTACTACTTATCTCAATTCTCAATCAAGTTTCGAATATAGGTCTAGTTACTCACGAGGCAAATGAATTATTACCATGCGCCAAGGCCTAGTCACATTTGGCTAGAGCTAGAGTTTATTTTGCAGTAAAGTGGTTTATATTTGATAGTTTGATATGATTATACTACGTGTATACTAAAATTAGTCACTAAAATCAGCCACCAATATAAAATACATGTTGGAATACAAATACGCGTTGAAAATAAATTAAACCACACATATATTTATAAACAAATACATTGGTAGCTGATTTTAATGTACGAATAGCATTTTTGTAGTGTGTTTGAGAAAACAACGAATCTGACACTAGAAGCAACACAAAGTTGCTTCAACTAAAATGGATAGAGTGTGTATGTGATCCCGTTAAACGAACAAAAGGTTAAATTGACAAAATTGATTTGGCTCTTTTAAAATAAATCTATAATCTAACAAATAATTAATCATGTGTAACATTTTTTTAATTTCCTTTCTCAAATTTAGAAACTTGGATGTTGTTTGTAATTCGTTTTTATTGAGAAACCTCGTTTTCTCTTATGTTGTCGGTTTTAGTGATCATTATGTAATTATTTAAGAATTATTACTTTTAATGAATGAATCATATATTTGATAAGAAAGAATGAAAAATAGTGGAACCCAATTTTTGTCGACTAATAATTAGCAAAGAAAAATGTTAGGAGATTATTAAAATTTATTGTTTTTTGTCATTATTTAGTCATCAACTCAATTCTTTTAGTCTAGTTTTTTTAATCTAATAATCTAACAACATATTTTATTCCATACTTTTAAACATTTATGGCTAATTCATAGCAAAAAATAATAAATTCTAATAATCTTCTAACACTCTTCTTCAATTCTGTTTTTTCTTTCACTCTTTATTCATCCACTATTTTACTAGTTAATTATTGGCAAAATAAAAAATTTGATTTTTCCGTCAAAATTGGAAATAGAGAACAATTGATCATTTTAACATATGAAGAATGTTTGACAAAACAACTCCTGAATTAGGCGTCTATTTGACATTGTTCCTATGGACAACTTATTTTTTTATTTTTTATTTTTTTATTATTTTTATTAATTTTTTATAATTATATTTTTTATCATTATTTTTTTTCTTAAATTTTTTGTATACAAAAAGAGAATACATTAAACTTTTATAATTTGTGTTGTTTTATATTTAGTTTATCACTAAACAAAATATAAAAATATTAATTTTTGTATATCTACTTTTTGTCTCTTGTTCTCAATATTTTGTCTTATCTTGTCTTCAAAATCAAACACAGTCTTAAGAAACGATGGCTAATGAATACCATCAAATAAAAAAAATAAATTTGCTAGATAACCAACTACGGGTGCAGCTAACTTCAGCCAACTACTATTTGGGCGGCATCCAAAGGCCTAATAAAGGAAAAAAACATCCCACTAGAATAATCTAAACCTAAATCTAATTTTACCGTTTACCCTAATTCACAATACAGATAAAAAAAAGTAAATAGTTATTTTGGCACCCAAAATATTTTGATTTTGACAAAATGCATCCTATATTTATTTTTGACAAAATGAACTCCCAAATATATGTTCCGTTTGATAAAGTGAACTGTAACATTAAATCAACAGTTAATTTACTAAGTTGATTGTTAATTTTTTATAAAATTACTAATCTACCATTTATTCTCTTTTCACTATCATCACCCCTACCATATCTCCCTTGCAGTTGTTTCCATCAACAACTCACACCCGTCTGAAGCTCTCTCTACGACACCATTTTCTCAACTTTCATGCACAGCCTCTGAGTACCTCAAGCGCAGAACATATTCCAATTTTAATTTTGTTGCCAAATCCATTTTTTTCTGTTTCACCCACCGTCATTGCCACGACACTCTCTCCTTCTCCTACGTCAAACCACAACCACCACAAGAGAACATCTATGAATTTCTCCCCAACAACCAAACAACCAAAGCAAATGGGATATGAGAGAGGAGAGAACTTACCTTGACACCAATGATGGAGACGCAATCGATTAAACCGACGACATTGCTTTGGATTTCTTAGGAGATGATTTGGTTACAAAAGATGGCAAGATGAGCTAGATTCCAAGAGTTAAAGATATTATCGAGAACAAACAAAGGAAAATGCCTACTATACACACCATCATCTTCCCTATAGCCCCATAGCTCCTTTGTTTGCCACCACTATTGCTCTGCTTCAAATTATGATATTGAATTAGTGAGTGTTAGTCCTTTAATTTGTGGCAATGGTTTATTTGTAGGTTGTTATTGTTGATAAGAGTGGGGTATCATGATGGTGGAGGCGGGGTAACAATGTGATGCTGATGAAAAAGAGAGGAGTGACATATTGAGAATATAATTGTAATTTTAAAAAGTGAGGGTAATTTAGTAATTTTATTAACATTTAATGATCGACTAGATAAATTAACTATTGACTTAACGTTACGGTTCACTTTGTCAAATGAAAGATACGTTTGGAGGTTCATTTTGTCAAAAACAAATGTAGGAGTGTATTTTGTCAAAATCAGAATTATTCAGTTGCCAAAATGGCAATTTACTCAAAAAAAACCATAGCGCCCCACTCCCCTTCTCTTCGATCCCCATATCCGCACCATCGTCGTCATCATCATTTGGCCCAACCTTCGCACCCTACTTCAACCGTGCTGGCCGCCGCACTCCCTAAAGCTATCGTCGAAGAGCTCGTAGCGCCACTGCGCCGCCTCTCCTTGCTGAGAGCCCACCGAAAACCACAAGCATTCGTTAGTCGAGAAATGACACTGGCAAGTCGTGCCACAGCGTCGTGTCTCCTCTGTCAAAGCACCCCCAAAACCACCAGTGGACATTAGGCCAGAAACAAATATCTCGATTACACCACTACATCGCACGGCCCAACCCCCGTCATCGTCTAGCAAAATTGCTCCAGCCCCAGCTTCCACGCGTCCTACGTCGTGAAAGACGCCGAAGAACTCGTTCATCTCCGATTTTAAGGGGGCCTCAAACAATGTAAGACTCACTATTTTAGTTCATTTTTTTTAAGGTTTGGGTTTTTTTATTACATTTCATCTAGTTGGTATTAAAATTTGAAGCTTTAACTGAATTTTTGGATAGTTATTTCTTGTTAATTAGAAGGTTTCATTGTAGGATTTTGGATGTTTCTTTTTCTACGTTAACCGATGTTTGTGTAGAAGATTTTATTTAGGATGATTCTTTTCTGAGTTAGTAAATTGGTATTAGTGGTTATTAATGTATAAGATTTGATATGTTTCTTTGTTGAGTTAGTAGATGTTTTGCGTATAACTTTTGGGATGTTTCTTTTTTGAGTTGGTGGATGTTTTTCTATAGGTCAATGGATGTTTTTTTTTCATAGGGTTTCAGACGTTTCTCTATATTGGTGGATGCTTGTTTACATAATTAAGGTTTCAGAAAAAAAATGAATTAAGTGCTGCTTGCTGGTGTAAATATGATCATGACATGAAATCTATCCCACAAGCTATATAAATAGTTGAATATCTTTTACTTCGATATTTGTCTTAGTATGACTTATTTGTGATTGATTTAAATATAGTTTATATGCAACTATCACTACAACAAATGTGACAGATGGCGGTGGCGGTTTTGCGGCGGTTGCATAAAACTGCTACAAAACTGAAACTAGCGGCGGTTGAAGGGGCGGCTATGCGGGGCGTTGGTAGTCGTTTGCCACCGCCGCTAAATAAACATAATTGGTGGAAGGAAAGCTGATTCAACGTTTACTTTTTAGCGGCAGTTTCAATCCAACCGCCGCTGTCTTTACCATTTCCGTTAACTTCGATATTCGGACATTATATCCTTTAAAATACTAACAGAGTATAAACTACTTAATTTCTCACTAGTTTCTTCACCATTGTAATAGAAAAATGTTGTCTTTCATAAAATTAGAGTTTTCCATTAGTAATTAAATTGAGTTTGCTTGTATTTTAATTTTTGATATATTCTAATAAGTTTATTTTGACAAATATGTTTGAGTTATTATTACATAAACCGTATCATTTGTTTTATGTTAAAAAAATAATTTAAGAATATATTTAATTAGGTGAACAATCTTGAAAATGAGATTTTCTCATTTAGTATAAGAACTTCTATGTTTGTATTCAAGCATAAATCTAAAAGAAATACGTAAAATATGTATAAATTAATGCTAATTTCAATTGAGCATATGTTTATAATAGGCTTCTTCGAACTTATACCTTACTAATCATAAATCAATTAATTGTTAAAGTAGTGAAAATAGGTAATACTGCAATCCGGACCATTAAATTAAGGTACACAATGTAATTTCTTTAAATAAAAGGTCAATTTTTCTCGTTAACATCATGTTGACCTGGCCAGAAATATTCTGTCAGAAATCTACTGATAGGTCATCTCTAAACCATGGTTTTTTGTTCAGATTGAAGCACCGTTTTGCAACATGTATGTCATCTTCTACTTGTTGGTCATCTAAAGTTTTATTGTCTTCTTCCGACACCTTATTCAGGTCAAACTTTACGGACATGTCAATGCCAGTAGAGGAGATGTCGTCTAAACTTTCTGCTGAATCAATCTCTGCCCCATCTAGAGTGTCGTTAACTATTTCGCCTAAATATTCAGCTAGAATTAAAAATATGAATCTGCATACAAAAATCTTAGTACAATCAGAAGATGCCAACAACTTCCAAGTCATTAGATAGTACTTTAGGAAAAAAGAAGGTACGTGTAATTTTCTATCACATGGTTCAAAACTAAACAACAATAAACAACGATTACCATCTCCATTGTTGACAGTTTGCGTAGATTCTTTGGAAAGAAGCTGTGTAATTTGCAATTCTTTAAATTTCATTTCCTTCTGTGATGCAATATCCAACTCAACTGCATGCTTGTTTGTAAAGCAAATCTATATAATAAAATTGATAGTTCATTATCTTTTTCGGTCAACACTACTGTGTCTTTATTAAGAACTTTGTATATAAATATATTTTTTTTACCTTCAGTTCAACAAATATGTCTTCAGAGCTTTTTCCAGATGCACATGTCACAAAAATATATCCAAATTTTTCTCGTACATTGATCCCCATTCATAAAGTTCTTACAAATATGAATGTTGACATTGCAAACATTAACGCAGCAAGTTTGTTATCATATTTCAACTTAACATATGTATTGATCAAATATAGTTTAAGACAAGTTTAATAGGGTATGCTTAATGAACAAACATGCATGATAGATTTGTTAGCCATTTCCAAGTATTCATTGAATCAAGAGCGTCCTGAAATAGCTTCCAACCAATACCACACATTCATTTTGCGAAACCATATCTCTCTAGCAACAGAAATTGCATGTTCCAATGAAGAGAATGGCGAGGCCATAGCCATCTCTTTAGTGAATATTTTGCTTGCACAGCATGATGAAAAGCCCTTCATTTTCATTTGCCCTGTTACGCTATCATTTTATGTGCAGTAATATTTAGTAGTGATAACAACATTAGCATTGATTATATCTAATAGTTTGCATAATACGATAATAACGAAATTAATACTTCATTGTAAGTTAACTATTTCTAACAAGATCATAAAGAGAATTGGGATACTACTTTTATTTATTAAAACCCACTATTTAGTCAAGATTTAATTGAATCTTGATAATACCAATCGTGATATAACTATTAATCTTCATACGTCATGAACAATAAGCCACCCATTAATCATAAAAAGACCGCTGTTAACAATCGTTGACTTTAACCCTAGTTCTGTTATGCAACCTCGTCGGTATTTTCATCTGCATTGTCTGCGGGGTCTTCTATATCATCATTTCTGGTCAACTGCAAGTCTCCAATGTCACCTGCCGCTGAGAAGTTCAACCCTGGTTGTGGAGAAAAACCAACTTCAGCTTCTTCATTCTCTTCTCCCATGTCATACAAGTCTCGTGGCTTGACATGAACTACTACACTCCAATCTTTATCTACTTCATCATCCACATAGTATACAAGATGAGCCTCTGATGCCAATATGTACGGCTCATGGTCCTCTTGATCACCGGTGTGCATCGAACGAGAGAAGTTAAATCTAGTAAGACCCAAGTGATCTTGTTTTATTCCCCTACCAGTAGTCATATCCCCTCAAACACACTTGAACAACACGACTGAGAATCGACAGCTGTAATTCAACTCAATTATGTCTACTATTTTGCCATAATATGGAACACTACCAACAGCCACTTTTTTGTCACGCATGCTTCATAATTTCGTGTATTAGACGAGACATATACTCTACTATTTTGGTTTTCATCCCTTCCTCCTTTTCCATAGGTCTAAAGTTATACCCGTGGACATTGTATGCCCCATAACGTGTTGCTTGAAGTATCGGTCCACATGCAAGCCATTTAATCTCATTTGGATACTGGGTGCTCTCCATTGGAACCTGCTACCATATAACAACCATTCTCAATTTCATCAAAGGTCATTTTATTATAGTAAATATTTTATGCTATTAAGGCAATTGGCATAATACATACTCTTTGCTCACATGTTGCTTGAACCACTGAACAAATCCCTTGTGCACAATGTTGTCTATTTTCTATTGCGACCTTGTTTGATCTCGTAGCTTTCTCTTTGTTTTAACTCTAAATGAACTATATGGAATTGTAGAATATTATTCGTAAATAGTGCATGGGTTATATGATTTATATCCGAGGTTTGAAATATTACATAAGATTACTTACTCAATAAAGTCAGAAACAGCCTCGCAGTTGACTAGCACGTGACGATGTGCTTGAAGTCGTTCCATTTGACTCAGCTTAAAATATGTTGCAGTCCTTATCGCCTTTCCAACTTCCAGAAACACGGTTTCATATGCATTAGGGAGTACTCCGCTAGGTTCATCGTCAACTCGCACCGGTCGATTCATTCTAGTCTCAATGTTATCCAGATATCTAGAGCAGAAAGTTAGAATTTCTTCCGATAAGTACCCCTCCGCAATTGAGCCTTCTGCTTGAGCCCTATTGCGCACATACTGCTTCAAACGACCCATATACCTTTCAAATAAAACCAATCCGTACGCTTAGGATCATAAATTGTTCAACTGCATGTTGTAGATAGGGTTATATACATACTAACCTTTCTATTGGATACATCCACCGATAATGCACTGGGCCACCAAGTTTTACTTCTTCAACAAGATGAATAATAAGGTGTACCATGACTATGAAGAACGAAGGAGGAAAAATCATTTCCAAACGATACAGGGTATGAACAACATGATTTTGGAGTTCATCAAGCTGTAGAGGGTTAATGGCTTTCCCGTAGAGTGCTCGAAAAAATGATAAAAGATCGGCAATTACGGTGTCCACGGGCAGGCAGTGCATTCTTAACCAGAATTGGAGGTAAATGTTCCATCAGAATGTAACAATCATGACTTTTCAATCCAATCAACTTATGCGGTTGCAAGTCAACACAACACGTAACGTTGCTAGCATAACCATCTGGAAAGATAACTTTCTGGAGAGTCTTCAGAAATGTATACTTCTGTGATTTTGACATTGTAAATATTGCAGAAGGATATTTTCCACCATCGCGCGGCCACAACTCTGGCCTTATCCCCATGCATTGTAAATTCTTTTGAGCTTTTAAATTGTCCTTTGACTTGGCACTATTATTTAATACAATGAACACTACGTTATCGCATACATTTTTCTCTATGTGCATTACATCGAGGTTATAGCGTAGCATATTATCTTCCCAGTATGGGAGTTCAAAAAAGATACTCTTCTTCCAATTTGAGTCACCCTGATTGACATCTTCACCACTGCGTCTTTTATGTCCTATCACGTTTGTAACCTTTCCGTATGACACGTGAATATTTGATTGTTGCCTCAAGATATCTATTTCAGACAACATCTTCGGGGGATCCCTGTTCTCTACCTGGCCATCAAATTTTACCTGATCCTGTCTAAATTTGTCCCTGACTTAGAAATCGACGATGACCCATGAAACACCATTTTTGACTAAATGTGAGTCACTGTGCCCTAGCATCCAAATTACAGGTAGAACATGCCAAGCTGCTGTGCATATTTCACCCAGATAAGTTTCTCAATCCTGAAAAATTGCTAATAGTACAAGTCAATGACATCCCATAATTGCTTCAAATCATCAATCAATGGCTACAGGTAAATATCTATATCATTACCTGGCATTTTAGGCCCAGGAATAATCATGGATAGAATGAAAGATGTCAGATTCATACAAAGCCATGAAGAAAAGTTGTACGGGATAAGAATCACTGGCCAAACGGAATACTTTGTGCTCATGTTTCCGAAAGGATTAAATCTATCGCTAGCCAAGGCCAGGCAAACACTACGTGGATCTGATGAAAAAGTAGTATGCTTCGCATCAAACTTTTCCTATACTTCACGTCCCTTGGATGCCTCAAGAAACCGTCGTTGTTGTGACCCTCCTTATGCCATAACATGTCTTTAGATGTCTTGCTGCACATGAATAACCGTTGTAGCCGCGATATGAGAGGAAAGTACCGAAGAGTTTTTGCTGGTATTGGTTTTCCATTTCTCTTGACATGAGTTTTCAGCTTGATGATAAAATCCTTCCGTGCCTTTTGCTTCCATCTTGAAGTCCCGCATTGTTTGCACTTGGTCAAGTCTTTGTCATCACCCCGGTATAACATGCAATCATTTGGACATGCATCTATTTTCTTGTATTCAATTCCCAATTTCTTAATTGTCTTCTTGGCTTCGTAGAATGTCCTCGAAAGTTTAGCATGCTCAAATGCATCTCGCAACAAATCTAGGATCATTGACATTGCCTTGTTACTAACACCACACATACACTTTATGTGGTAAAGCTTCACCAGGAATCATAACTTTGAGTATTTTGAGCATCCGGTGTATAATTCCTACTCTCCATCAGCAAGTAGATCATTAAAATCTCTCGCTGCGCGACTTGGCTCACCGTATAAATTGGGAAATTCAGGTTCATCATCCTCCACATGTTCATATATTTCTGTGTCATCGCCCCCTCTTGCATTGAAAAATTGAATGCCTCATTTACCATTTGCGTCATTGGATTTGGTTGGAATTTCAAATTATCAGTTACGCTCTTGAACCTTGTGGCCTCATCACAAGATTTCTTACCATGACGAATCCAGACAATGTACCCGGGAGGAAAGGGCCTAAGCAACAGGTGATCATATACATCTTTTCTTATTTGCATAAGTTGAAAATCACACTTTGGACACGGACATTTAATCATTCCATCTGACGATGCATTAGTAAATGCAAAGTCTAAAAAATTATTCAATCATTGCTTATATTCTGTACTACCTCGTGGCTCTAAAATCCAGCTTTTATCCATATCTAGTATGAAGTTAAAAAAATTTCACAATAATTATCAAAACATACCCGTTATTAATGAAATAAAAATTTAAGTAAGTAATGACAAAACTTTATCCATGCACGTAATGGTTTTTCAGATATCATGTTTATTTTCAATTTTTGACAATATAATTGTGAAAATTATCTACAGTATATTATTAGTATTTAAAATTAAAACCTGACATATTGACATCATATAGCTATTCAAATTGATTTTCTATTTCCTATTTCAAAATGTTTGATTATAGACATATTGACATCATATAGCTATTCAAATTGATTTTCTAAGAAAAATTGTTAATTATCTAAGTAATTATGTTATTTAATATATTATTATTGTTGTTAATATATTATTATTCTTAATTGGTATTCAACTTTCTGACTCTCAACACCCTACCACGATTAGTCTTTAACAAGTTAATTATGAGGAGAGTTAGGAAATCTCAAACATGTTCTTCCCTAACTTGTTAATTATTGTGTTAAAAATAGATGTAGATGTATTAATGATTTTTAAATCCGTATTTATAGTGCGTAAAATTATATCCATAACAATATATAAAGAGAATAGGAGACTTTGGTGTCCAATTTTTGCTTTTCCATCTTAATCCTATTAATAAATAGTGTTTAATATAATTGTCGTCTTAAAATTTAGTCAAAAATATAATTATTAGTTAATTTTTCTTTATTCTTTGTATAGTTACCTTTGTATTCTACACATAACTTTTACCCATTGTTGTTTTCTTCCTTATTTTATGGAGTACATGTAGTACTCTCTCCCTATCTTTATTTTACTTAATTAAAAAAAAATAATGATAAATATGTGGATAGAAAATAGTAAAGAATAATGAAAATAAAAATTAAAAATTTTTAAAAAATAATAGAACAAAAGATGATTTAAGATATTGAATATAAAATTTAAAAAAAATTAACAATTAAAATTATGGTGTGAGTATATATCATTTTATAACATTAAAAAAAGCGATTATTTGTTTGTGGATTAAAATTAAAAAAATGTAATACTTAATTAAATTAAATTACATAAATACAAACAAAATTTATAAATTGTTGCATTTATGAATTGTAAAAAACTAAATAATTAAAAATCGACGTTAATAATTTAAATGACAATATTAAATGCTAAGAATGGTTTTACATCTAACACTAATATAACTGAAAGAGAGTAATAGAGTAGATGGTTTAGAATTCAATACACCAATTTTTGTGTTACAACTAAGGGTGATTGGAATAAACTTACATGACAACTTTATTCACATCGGAGAATGAGAATTTTAAAATTACTAAGCAAATTACAGGTCTTTCTTTATATACCCATAAGGAATGCAACCTTTTCTAACGGTTTAGATTTGGTAAAAATTAGAGTCAAATTAAAATAACAGATAGATACCATGTTATCCGCATTCTAATATCAGTTACGCAATATATAAGAGAATTAGTTTATGCAACTAAGATAATAATGTGGTAGCAAAACTAACTATTTGAAATTTAAATTGGATTCTCACCGGTTATAGATTATTAGGAAAATTAGGATTGTTATTATTTACAAAACTTAATTTAAATTTTAAAATTGAAATTGTCGTTCATCAGATATGGTTAGTTAAGAAATTTTAAAAATTTAAAAATTATTTTATTTCAAAAACAAAAATTTTTAATATTTGGTTAAATATTAGATGAAATTATGGTGGCTTCAACTAATAAGTCGCCTCGTCACAATAATTGTAAAGTATTTTTTTAAGAATAATTATTTAGATGATAAAAGATTTGCACCATCAAATTAAACGAGCAAACCCCTACATGCAGCATAGTGAACAATGCATAAATCAACCACCATTATATTTGTTTAAATTTAGTCGACTGAAAATTTTAATATCCTCTTATAATATGAGTTTCAAATTATTTTCTATTTTAATAATCTACTTAAAACGTTACACTAGCCTTGAATTACCTTAAACCAAAATTATATTAATCAGAATTTTAAAAATGTGTATAATAATGTCAATTAATTATTGCTGTTAGATCACCTCGTGTACCGTAAGATATGTTATATTTGCATTGAATAATAAATATACAAGAAAGGATAATGATAAAGTAGAATTCGGAAAATTGAATACAATTTCAATCTAAAAATTCTATGTATTCTTTCAAGACTTAGTTGAGATCAGAATGCATGGCGAAGTTAGTGTTTTGGTTGGTGACCTCGCTTAAGTGGGTTTCTGGTTTCAAAAACTGTTTCTCTAATCTCATTCGTTGTCGTTATTCTCTTTTTAAGGCATTCTTGGATTCTGATTGTCTTTCTCGTTGTCTTTCTAGTACATGTTCAAGTTGCTCCAGCCGGCCTTGATGTCCGTGGACAAGTCCCAAAAAATCAGTGGGATGTCTTGGCCTGGATATTTTCAGTCAGTGTACTTGTGAGCATAATGCACACTCGTTGATATGTCACCCATCTTCTACAGCTTTAGAGTCAGAAACTACAAACAAATCTTTAGAGATGCCATCCGCCATGACAGCGTATTGAGTTCAAGGTCTCTAGAAAAAATACCAATGCGTATATTAATTATATGATGCACAGCTGCAAAATTTAGTTAAACAAATGGTAATTTATTAAACATGAGAATCGTTAAAAAAATATTGACTTCATAAACATGTTTTATAGTGAAAATTTATACTCATTAAGAGGGAGTAAATAGATAATTCTCTTAATTAAAATAATAATAAAATACACTCAAAACAGATACAGTACCTTTGAATTAAATTTATTTTTTCAGAAGTTGAAAATTCAAGATTCATGATTTCAAGTTAAAAACAGATCCATAAGTGTTCATTCAATATTTTAAATTGAGGATTAATATATGAAAAATAATTAAGTTAAAACAAAATTTATGTGTTACATAATATATTAGTGACCATGGTTTATGAAAGTTAGTTAATATTTATGTCATGGTGGTGAAATAGTAATCGTAATTAAGTAGATATGATAAATAATATTTTTCTTGATAGCTAAATAATTAAAGTATAAAAAAATTATTTTAATTTTTAAATTAAAAAGATTTAGTTACAAACTAAAAAGCATTGACATGGCACATAGAGTCAATAGAGATGAACATAATCAACTCAGGGCATAGACTTTATAATTATTAATTAAAAAGCAAAAAACATGTAACGCCAATGGTAACGAAAAATTATGAAGAAGATAATCAAAGCATTTTCAAATAGTTAATTGAAATATTAGAAAAACATTAGCAAGTAAAATAATTTTTCGAAAAGATATTAGCCTAAATTAGGAGTGAAGAACATAATTTCACATGCAAACTGAATTTAACATATAAAATTAACACTTGTACCTGGGTGAATGTGACAATAAAACCAAGAAAAGATAAATGAAAAGTAATAGATATTGACTTTAGGGAATGGAATTTGAATTGAAGAATATAGTTCATAATAAGAATTCATCTGTCTTAGTAGAAAAATATAGAAGTATTTATATAGCCTTTACATACAATAAAATATATCTGTTCATATTTGGCTTCAAATTCCTTAGAAAAAGTAACAATAAATATTTAAAAAAATCAACATTCAAAAAAGTTTAAATTTATTGTGTAAGCATTCTAAATTTCAATATTTAAAATAAATTTACTAAAAAGATAAAATAAAAAATATGACCAACGAAGAATTCAAATCTATTTAATAGAAGTAGTTATTACACGTTATATTTGCAACTTAATTAACAACACAAAATGCATTACTATGCTGAAGGATAATCAATTTACACAAATATATTTTATAAGTCTCATTTAGTGTAACGGCACAAATCAGACCCAATATTCCAGAAAAGATTTTTGTAACAAATCCAAAATTTTAGCTTTAATATTCCCACACGTTTATATCCCTCAGCACACACTGTTTCACCGAAAACCCTAACTTAAGCCAAACCACCTTCTCCTCACATTCATACGCCAAATTTGGGGCCGCAAGCATAATTTATCTCGCCGTACCATTGCGCTAGACTCTCCTATATAGTCTACGATGCGCGCTTCTGCTATTGTTGCTCCTCCTCTGTTACAGCTTGGATTCGTGTTTTGTTGACCAGATTAATACACTCATTGTGTTCGTCATTTCTCTTGGTTGTACTTGTATAAGGTCTTCCATTGTCTTTGATTGGTCTGGTCCTTGTTGATATCACTCCTTTCCTACCTTTGTGGTGAGTTATTCTATCATTATTAACTTTTCAATTTATCCAAGGAATATTCTATTATTATTGTTTTATTTAACATAATTTATGTGCTTAAGAAATTTGTTGTATATTTACTAAAGTCTATGAAAATTGATAGTATGCCTAATGTTAGATTTATGGGGTATTGGATAGTCAGGAAATTTTGTTAACCCATTGAAATTGATAAAAGCTTGTAGTTATTTTACGTTTCCTTTGATTGAATTCATTTTTTATTTTTAGTTAATTAAGTTTAGTAAATTATTGAGCCCTGTTAAGGGATTCCTTCACTTAGAATAAAAGAAAAAACAAAAAGAAACAAATTTTAAACTTTGACTAATATTAAATATATTAACTTTATTTTCAATAAATTTTTTAATATTTGTTTTATTGACCAAAGACTTTTAAATGTGATAAAAATTACCTATTAAAAGAGAAAAAGGGTATGATAAGTAATTTAATGGCTGAAAGCAATACTACTGTAAATAGAGAAGGTTGAAACTACTGCACTAGTGCTGCTCCAAATCACAGCCCTTCCTTATCTAACTTGGATTGCAATCTTTGAATCTGTTTTTTTCTCAAACACTTCTCATTCGATTTAAACCCTTGTTAGAAAAAGGTAGAAACAAAATTCTAAGAATAATTGGTTAAGTTCTGTTGAGTCAACTTGTTAGGCTTTATTTAGTCACTATATTAAAATAATGTTAAGATTGTAACCTCAAGTTCTTGAACATGACAACAATGATTGTGGTCCCTAATAGGCCCACTTATTGACCCAATTTACATCAAAGCCAGCGCAAGAAGAACCCGGATATTCATCCTTGTTTATAAATGCTTTCGATGAACAATTCAAATGATTTCGTGTACATGTTCCCTTAAGTATCTTAGGAAGCTCATCTTGTGTGTTCCCTTGCACAGTTTCATGTTGTCAAATCTATGGTGTCATTTTGATTGCAAAATTTCAATAATAGATGTGATTTTTATGTAAGGCATGTAATCTGTTTAGTTACACTGAAATTTTAAAGTTATTCCCTTTTTATCATTGGTTTTTTGGTAGATTTTTTCTCTCTAATAAGTGTTAGTAGTTTGCTTGAAGGTTTGAAAATATGCCTAGGAAATCGTGGTACACTGTATCCCCAATGCTGGTACTGCTAACAAAAATCAGCATATCGATGCTGAGACTGAACATGTTGCTGAGCCTGTCCAAAATTCTTCAGATGATGAAGATTATGATCCCGAGGCTGATGAGGTTGACTCATGGGATGATTACGTTGATGACTTATATGCTGAAGAAGAAGCTGTACCCCGTAACAAGTCCAATGGTCGTAAGGATATGGATTATTGGAGTGTTGTTATAAGCGGTAAAATTTCTATCTTTAGTCTAGATTATTTAATTATAATTGGATGACTTTGGTATTCCTTTTAATTTTAAGGTAACACTAATGCAATTAATCCTTGTAATTTGTTTCTTAGATGATGGCGTCACAAGAACGATGAGTTTGAGCGTCAAGGAGGCTATAGCACTTCCTCCTAGCAGATAAATCATTATGGAGCTTAAAGAAGAGTTGCAACCGATTAGTTAGGTAGCTGGATTATTGAGTGGGTTTCTAGGGAGTCTGGGTTTTGACTTTCAACATTTTCCCATCAATGAAGAGAGTTGGAAGACAATGGACAATGCTTTAAAGGAACATGCATATGACACAATTAAAGTATGATATTAAAATTTGGAATTTATTATGTTATGTAAAATTAGATTAAATTCTTACTTTTCCATTTGTGGACGTGCAACACATTATGTGTCAAACTTTTAGCGCATCTTTCGATATGAGGAGGATGACAACAGAAAAAAAAGTGGGTAATGATTCAAAGGCTAGGAAAAATCTAGAAGGAAGCAAGAAACCACTTGTTTCACAAGGTTTACGACGAGGAAGAGAGTTTCGAATAAAATGCCAAGCTTAAACCATCAGGAATAGATGCACAGTAGTGGAGATGGTTCCTTAACGATCGTTTGAAGGAATCTACGAAGGTAATTAATATTGAATTGGTAGTCTATTTAGTGTTGCAATTTTAAACATTTTTAACACCTGAATAAAATGATTGATTGAAAGTGATAGAATTAAAAAGCCAAAAATTAGTCAAATAAGTTTCAAACCCTAAAAAAAATTCGGGACACTATGAAGAGGTCATTACTTTATAAAATTCATTGCATGATCAATTGTATCTGTGTCTTTATTTATAGAAAAAATGTAGACAAAATGCTCTAAATCGGTCGAAGCAACTATATACACATACTGGGGGCTCTAAGACAACGACAAGGCTAAAGGATGAAGAGGTAATTATGTGTGAATTATCTTTGATACATATTTTTGTGGTTTGTCATAATCTTTTGTAACATGTATAATGGTGTAAATATTTAATGTGGTTATAGGAGAAAAAAAGCAAAGGCGCATTAGCAGAGAAGAGATGTTTATTATGACTCATAAAAAAAGGGATGGCTCATATATGAATGATGATGTGCATGTTGTTGGAGTAAGTATTAGTTAAGAATGATTTACATCTCTTACTCTATTCATGTTGCTAACTTCGAAAACACAAAAACTTTGCTCTGGTATGTCTGTAGGAAGCAATTGCGAGTATCGAGAGCCCAGGTGGAACCTCGAAGGAGATTTCTGTTACTGATTCGCTTGCGTAAGTCCTTGGAAAGGAGTGTTCAGGACGAGTTCGGGGGTTAGATTTTGGACCATGTCCAACCGAAATTATTCGTAGACTACACAATCAAATTCTAGAGTGCAAATTGAGGAGTATCAGAGAGAGATTATAGAATTGAAGGTAGTGGCAGCAGAACAAAAGACGGATATTACAGAATTAAAGGCAACAGCAGCAGAACATAAGGCAGAGGCAACAGAAGACAAGGCAAAGATACGGACCATGGAGAACCTGGTAAAATACATCATCCAACAGCAAGGACATACTTTGCCACCTGAAATTGATGCACAGCTGAAGTATTTGGGGAGTGGAGCAAAATAGGAATCTTAAACACAATTTATTTTTTTTCCTTTGTGAACAGTGCACTTTTAGAACAACTTGTTATTAACTATTTTCTTTTGTGATATATATATATATCAGTTGGAATATCTTAGTATTGTATTTTGAGTCAACTATTTTTTTTACTGTAATTGTAAACATAATTAGTTAAATTAATATGTAACATTTTAAAATTAAAATATTTTTTAAATATTGATTGTGATATGAATCCAAAATTCAAATAATCAATTTAAATGAAAAGAAAATTGAACTTTTAGTGGCGGTTACTATGGAACGCCGCAAAATCCTATTTTTTAACTAAATTAAATAGCGGCAGTTATCCAACCGCCGCGAAAAGGGTCTAAAATCAGTTCTGGAAGATACGCAAAATGTATTCACCGCTAAACACAATTTAGCAGCGGTTATTCTGGTGAAAAAAACCGCCACTAAAGATTTACTGGCGCCCTTACTATCAGCGGTCAACCAACCGTTGCAGAATATTTAGCGGCGGTCAGAAAACCACCGCCATCCGAAGTTCCAACTGCCGCCATCTACCGTGTTTGTTGTAGTGTATCATATTTTGTTTATTCTACTTCTCATATAACGCATGGATGGTACTATTTAATGCCAATATGTTTACATTTTTAATTGTATTATTTGATTTTTGTTTATAAGATTTGGAATTTTTTTTAATTAGTGGGTGTTTCTATATAAGTAAGTGGATGCTTTTTAAAAGTGTTTCAGATGTTTCTTTTTGGTTTGAGATGTTTATATAGATTCAGAATTTTTTTTGCATTAGTGGATGCTTTTTTAATGTATTCTAAATGTTTCTGTAACAATCGGACATCATGGGCAAAGCTCAAAAGCAAGGCAGCCCTAAGAAGGTATTGTATGTTATATTACTATTATATTATGATTTCGTAGCGATTGTTGTTGTATTACAATAGCACTTTTAATGGTGACAGAAACTAGTGGAGACAGGTATTTGCCATGTTAGTTGGTATGAAGATGTTCTTGTGTCTAACAACACAGCAAGTCATCTTAGTGTGACATAATATATACTACTTATGGTTTCTAATTCTTTATTTCATTTCCTTTTTTATTTTTCTATAATGGGTTAAATATGAACGAGTATTTATTTTGCATGGCCTTTCTTAGATTTATTTTGAGTTATTAGATGATAACAAAGTAAGCTATGGCCAATTATAGAGATATTCAAAACTCTCAGCAAAATAGTACAATTGGTTCTTGAGAGGTAGAATCATGGAAGGACCTTTTTTCTAGCATTGAACATTACGCAACATTGAGCACAGAAGAAGATGGTGAGGTATTTTGAAAGTTTCAAATTTTCATTTAGTTTTTAATGTTAGATTCACAATACATGACAATTTCTGTTATTTATAATCTTTTATTTTTATTTTATTTCCTATCAGGCTATAATACATGAGTGGAAAGATCTTGATATGATTAGAAAGGCTGTAAGAAAAATGATGATAGACAAATTGAGTGTAAATATTATCCAAATCTACTTGGATGAAGGAATATAGATGTGTAACTCTTGGGCTGTCCTATCTCTTTCTCAACTGAAAAAGAACTTTGTGAACAACAATAAATTATGCATTTAGATTTGTTGACAAAATTAATGATTTTGACTGCTTAGGTGAGTCCATTACTAAGATACTTTATGGTATTTGATTTAGAATCATGTTTTTTTAACCAAATAGATTTCTTTTCTGTATGACTAAGTGACTTTGAAGGAATCTTCTTAGGCTACTCTTTAACTAGCAAAGCTTTTAGAGTATATAATAAACGCATCATGACTATGGAAGAAAGTATTCATGTCGCTTTTGATGAAACTAACCGTTGTTGTGCTAGAAAAGATTTTGATGAAAATGTAGAAAAATTTGATTCACTAAATTTGAATGGTGAAGACAAAGAAAAAGATTTAAATGAAGCCTCTACAAGCTCAACAAAGGATAGCGTTCAAGTTGAAGAAATTGAACCATCACAAGTACAAATAAATGCACTTCCAAAGGATTGGCGTACTTCAAAGGATCATCCTCTAGACAACGTCATTGGTGATGTTTCGAAAGGGGTAACAACTCGATCCACTTTTAGAAATTTATTTGCATATAGTGCTTTTGTTTCTCAAATTGAACCATCTACCATTGAGTCCGCAATTAATGATGAACATTGGGCTATGGCAATGCAAGAGGAGCTTAACCAATTCAAACGAAATGACGTTTGGGAATTGGTGCCTAAACCAAGTAATCAAACAATTGTAGGAACAAAATGGGTTTTTAGAAATAAACTCGATGAAAATGGTACAATTGTTAGAAACAAAGCTAGATTAGTAGCTAAAGGTTATAATCAAGAGGAAGGCATTGATTATGACGAAACTTATGCTCCCGTAGCTAGATTAGAAGCAATTAGGATGCTACTTGCTTTTGCATCCTCTTATAACTTCAAACTTTATCAAATGGATGTTAAGAGTGCCTTTCTTAATGGTTTCATTAAAGAAGAAGTATATGTTGAACAACCTCCCGGTTTTGAGGATTATGAAAATCCTAATCATGTTTTTAAACTCAAGAAAGCTCTTTATGGTCTTAAACAAGCTCCAAGAGCTTGGTATGAACGTTTGAGCAAATTTTTAATAGAAAATGGTTTTAGAAGAAGGAAGGTTGATACAACTTTATTTATCTTGATTGAAAACAAAAATATCCTTTTGGTACAAGTTTATGTCGATGACATAATATTTGGTTCAACTAACGAATCACTTTGCAAGTTTTTCTCAAACCTCATGCAAAGTGAATTTGAAATGTCTATGATGGGCGAACTCAACTTCTTCCTTGGTCTGCAAATCAAACAAGGAAAAGAAGGAACTTTCGTTAGCCAAACCAAATATTGCAAGGAACTGCTCAAAAGATTTGGAATGGACAATGCTAAGGCAATGGACACACCAATGAGCACTACTTACTACCTTGACAAAGATGAACAAGGTAAAAGCATAGATGTAAAGAAGTATAGAGGCATGATAGGATCATTACTTTATCTAACGGCAAGTAGGCCAGATATCATGTTTAGTGTATGCATGTGTGCGAGATACCAAGCTAATCCTAAGGAATCTCACTTAAGTGCGGTAAAAAGGATTATGAAGTATCTCATAGGAACATTAAATGTTGGATTGTGGTATCCGAAAGGATCCACTTGTGATTTGATTGGTTATTCCGATTCCGATTTTGCCGGTTGCAAATTGGATAGGAAAAGCACTAGCGGCACTTGTCACTTTCTAGGAAACTCTCTTGTTTCATGGCATAGTAAGAAACAAGTAAGTGTAGCCTTGTCTACCGCCGAAGCCGAGTATGTAGCCGCCGGTAGTTGTTGCGCCCAAATTTTATGGATGAAACAACAACTTATGGATTATGGACTCATGCTTGATCACATTCCTATCAAATGTGATAATACTAGTGCAATAAATTTAACCAAGAATCCGGTTCAACATTCAAGAACCAAGCATATTGAGATTAGACATCACTTCATAAGAGACCATGTTGAAAAGGGTGATGTGGTTATTGAATTTGTCGAAACTAGTAAACAACTAGCGGACATCTTCACTAAACCTTTATGTAAAGAAAGTTTTTTAACATCCGAAATGAACTTGGTATCTTGGATTCTAATCTAATATGATTTGTTTGAATTCATTGTATTCATATTGCTATTTTTTGTATCTCTTACTAACTTAAGCATTGGAGATATCCAATTAGCCATTGTTTTGTAGGTTTATGAGTTGATGAATGAGTGATTAATCTTGAGGTAGATTGAAGAATTTGAAGATTATAAACAATGGAGGATTAACAAATTGAAGTTTATAATGGTTTAAGTGAGGATATACATGATGAAACTCAAAGGATTGAAGAAAGAACCACCAAAGGATGAAAATTTGGTGATTTTGGGCAAAATAATGCATGTTGCATCGATGCAACCAAGATTTGCATCGATGCAAAGCACACGACGTGCTATGTGCATCGATGCAAAGCCTATTGCATCGATGCAAACTCGACCAAATTGCACAAAAACACGTGAATTTGGCATTTTTGAGCAACAAAACCCCACTTTTTCATCATCTTCAACCTCACAACTCATATCCCCACATTCAAACCTCCATAACCTCCAAAACAAGCTCACATATAGCTTCATACAACTCACAAAACTTTGATACCCACTACAAACAAACTACATATTTGAAGTCCCCACATTCTCCTCTACAAAACCCATAAAACAAAATCATCCACAATGCCTAGAATCAAGAGAACCATGAAGAAGTCAAAAGGCTCTTCAAGTGTGATTCCACCTCCAAATAATCATCCTTTGGCAAGGTACTTTGCTTCTAATGAAGATCTTCAATTCTATGAGGCAAGGCTCGCCGGAAGAAAGGAAATTCCTCCGAGGTATTTGGATCCGACCCTTCTTGTCATTCATAAGTTTGATACTCTTAAGGCTATTCTAGTTCAACAAGGCCTCATGGATTTTGTTCAAATTAAGAGTAAATATTATCCGGATTTAGTTGCCATAGCCTATAGTACACTCATGATTGAGATTGATGAGGAAGATGAATCAAATTTCACATTATTCTTCAAGATAGGAAGAAAGGATTATAGGCTAGATGGTGATGAGTTAGCCACCATTTGGGAGTTGCCAAATCAAGGTGACTTGTTTCAAGGTGGTAAAATCCCAATTGATGAATGGGGTTATTCAAAGGAAAATGCCATGCATTTGTTCAACCTTGTACAAGGAGCTCACTCCAAAATTAGTTGCAATTCAATGAGTGCGGAACATAGAACTTTGTTATATCTAGTCACCTATGTATTGCAACCTAGAATATCCGGGCATGCGAATGTAAATGATGAAGATTTGATTGTCATGTGGGCTATGATAAATGGGATTAAGATTAATTGGCCATACTTTATAGTACAACATATGATTAGGCTCAAGATGAAGGATAGGAATGGTGGATTAGGATTCCTTTGCCTATGGTCTAAAGTCTTTGATTATGTTGGTATTGATGTATCAAATGAGATTGCCAAGGAAGTACCACCCCAATCTTGTATCAACACTCATCTTCTCAATAAAATGGGAAGAAGAAATGTTGATGAGCAAGATCCTCAAGAGCAAGCTCCTCCACAAGCACCTCAAGCTCAAGAACCACCCTCCTTGGTTGATGTGATGAGAGAATTACAATCCATCAACCAAAACATCCAAAGGATTGAAGTAGAGCATGGTAGGCAACTTGAAGCACTTAATCGTCGTGTGTCTCGTGTAGATCATCGCACGGGTCGCTTGGATCGTCGTATTGATGACTTATATGAGCATTTCGGCATCCACCTACCATATGAAGAGGATACTGATGATGATGAAGACCAAGATTGATTATCTCCTCTTCATCAAGTCACTTTTTATTGCTTTATGCTTATTTGATTATATGAATTGTTAAACTAACTCCTAGTAAGTTAAGGATTTCTATTATGGTTTAAATACTTTGATATTTCCTTCCTAATTTTGTTTAATGATTAATGCTTATATGCTTATTTGGTGAATAACTCAAAATAGGCTTGGTACCCCTATTTTAAGTTAATATGCATGCCTTGATATATTTCACTTCTTTAGGGGGAACTATACATGCTTATTATATATAAAAAGAGGAAATCAAATTCTTTTTGACAGGGGGAATATCTCATCCTTGAGATTAATAAAGAAATTGAACTTATAAAAATTCATTGTTTTATGCATGCTTCTATGACACATTTCAAACTCCCTTCTTTTTGATAATGTCAAAAGGGGGAAGAAAAGTTTGAGGATATTTAAAGTTTTGAACTTTTGAAAAAGAAGAAGTTTGAGGATTTGAAAAATAAGTTTGCGAAACAATGATTTCAAAAAGACTTCCGCTAAGCAAAAACTTTGATATCTAAATCGTTTTCTTAGATAAACGCCCTTTAAAGGAACAAATGCACATATTTAGGGGGAACTCCTGCAAAAAAATTTTTTTTTTGAAGTCTTCTCCAAAGCTTTCTATAAAACAAAGTGCATTATTGTTGCTTTCAAAATCATTTATAAATACATATCCTCAAAATTGGTTTGTCATTATCAAAAAGGGGGAAATTGTAAATCATGTTGCTTGTATGCGAAGTTTGTATTCGTAGGTTTTGATGAATGACAAACCAACAAACGACATGAAAAGACAAACCACTTGAATGAACAAGCATGAAGAGTTGAAAGCAACACAACAACAACAAGAAACTCAAGTCCACAACATTTGAAGACAAGTATAGTGTCTTAGGACTTAGGTAACTTCTTGTTAAGAACCAATTGCTAAATCTCTCAACACACACTCACAAAATGTTTTGATGCACATCTTGCAATTCGATACTAGCCAAATGGTTTAAAAACTTGTTTTTCAAAGGTACAAAAGCATAGGAATTGACTCCAACAAGTTTGAGATCAATCCTAAGCATTTTGAAGTGATTTTAAGCCATTCTTTAAGGTTTGCATCGATGCACACTCATCTTGCATCGATGCAAAGCATGCAACGACTTGTTGCATCGATGCAAAGATGTTTGCATCGATGCAACCTAGCTGAAAATTCAAATTTCAGCGTCAAAGACACATTTGCATCGATGCAAAGTGTTATGCATCGATGCAAATAATTCAAAAACATAAAAAACGGCTAGTTTTGACATAAAGGCTTCATCCCATTAATTCCCCAACGTTTCTAAGGTTTGGGGAATCTATAAATAGATGGATTGAAGCCTTATTTCACCAATTTTTTGAGTATTTGAAAACTATCTTGTCATATTCTTTCATTCTACACTTTTTAAAGTGATATAATACACAATTTGTGAGAGCAATATCAATTGGTTCAATAGTGCTAAACTTGTAATCATACACTCTTCTAGAGAGTACTCATTTCATCTCAACAATTCTTTGAGAATTGTTTTCTTGTACACCTTGTAAATTGGAGTGTGATCTCCAAGGTTGAGTCAAGAGTTATAAACACTATAGTCGGTGAGGATACCAAAGAGGTATACTAAGTACTCAAGGCAAATCTTAGAGAAGGTATCTCTAAGTGGAGTGGGTTAGTATACGAGTGGTGATCATATACCGTGAGGTGTTAGAAACTAAGGACTCGGATTGTAAAAGGTTTTGCGCGAGCACCTTGAAGCTTGGCAATAGTGGAACTTCTCAATTGCGATTGAGAAAGAAAGTGGACGTAGGACAAGGATTGTGCCGAACCACTCTAAATAGCGTTTGCATCTCTCCAAACTCATCTCTTCAATATTATTGTCTTTTACCTTTGAGCAAATAAATTGTGATCGAAAAGTAGCTTCGTAAGTACTTAAGGAGTGGCTTAAGTCCGATTGGTGAAAAGCTTGATCAATTTATTTGAGTTGGTGTCTATTGGAAAGTAAAAGCTCCTTATAAATGCTTAGCAATTGAGTTAAGCTCTTGGAAAAATACTAGTACAATAACACTTTTTGTATATTGTCTTTAACTTTCGTAAAAAGATTAATTGTTGTTGCAATACTCAATTCACCCCCCCTCTTGAGTAATTGTGCATAGGTTCTTCAAGTGGTATCAGAGCTTAACCCTTTGAAAGACTTAACCGTTTAAGGGAAAAGATCATGGCAAGCACAGGCTTTAACAACAACAACACTAGCGAAGGTAACTCAACCGCTAGACCTCCTCTTTTTAGCGGAACAAATTACTCTTATTGGAAAAATAAGATGAGAATTTGGATCCGTTCTCAAGATGTGAGAATTTGGAAAGTGATTGAGAATGGAAATCACATTCCAACAAAGACAACAAGCGCTAAAGAAGGAGAAGTCTCCGTCTCAAAGCAAGTACCGAAAGGAGAAGATGAATATAGTGACGATGATTGGAAGAAAGTGGCAATGAATGATAAAGCCATCAACTTCATTCATTGTGCACTTAACGAGCATGATTATATGAAGATCTCTACATGTGAAACCGCTAAAGAAATTTGGGATAAACTCCAAATCACTTACGAAGGAACCGACCACGTTAAAGAATCAAAGGTATTTATGTTGGTTCATGAATGGAAAAATTTTAAAATGAAAGATGAAGAGAGCATTGAAGAAGCTGTTGAAAGACTCTCCAAGATCTTCAACAATCTAAGCATGCTTGGCACAAAATACAATGATAAACAAATTGTGACCAAGGTGCTTACAAGCCTTACACCAAAATGGAACTCCAAAGTGAACGCCATTGTGGAAGGAAGGCTCTATGATCAACTTACATTTGATCAACTACGAGGTAATCTTCTCACCTATGAAATGACTATGCTAAATAGACAAAAATGTGAAGAAAGCAAGAAGAAAAGTCTCGCCCTTAAAACAACATCACTGCAAGAAGAGAGTGATGATAATGAAGAAGAAGGAGATGAAGAATTTGCACTCTTATTAAAAAGATTCAATAAGTTTGCAATGAAGAAAAACTTCAAGAGCAAAACAAAGGTACCAAAATGCTATGAGTGTGGAGAAGTTGGACACATCAAACCCAATTGTCCAAAACTTCAAAAGGAGGACAAAAACAAGAAATTTAAGAAGAAGGAGAAAGCATACATATCATGGGAGAACGAGGATGAATCCGACTCTGATAACGACGAGGTTGCAAATCTTTGCTTAATGGCAAGCGAAGAAAAGGTTAGTGATGACAACTTCACTTCTTTTAATTTACAGGATGAATATGATGCCTTACTTGAGGTGTACACAAAACTTACCCAAGATTATTCTCTCCTAAAGAAAAAGAATATGGAACTTTTAAAACAAAATGAGATGTTGAAAAACGAGAATATCAATCTTGGAAAGGACAAGTGTAGCACAAGTAATGATCCATACAAATCTTGTAAAATGCATGAAAATAAAATTACAAATCTTAAGAATACTTTAGCTAAGTTCAATGAATCTTCAAAGAACTTAGATAAAATGTTGAAAAACCAAAAGCATGTTCATAATAAGGAAGGTTTAGGTTTTGAAAAAGGAAAATTTAAAAATGCTAAAACTCCTATTAGGCAACCGCAAGCCCAAAAGGCAAGCATGACTAAAAGGAATGAAGCCTTTAAACATCCTCCTCAACATGCTTCATTTAGAAATTATAATCACAATACATATAGATCAAAAGATGTTGCATTGAGGAAACAACCTAGGCAACCATTTAGAAACATGCATAGGATGCATAATCCAAATGTCATATGTCATTATTGTAATAAAGTAGGTCATATAGCACCCGTATGCTTTACTAGAATTAAACATATAAACTTTCGTAGTCAAGATACGAGATGGGCACCTTATGGGCATTATGCTCATACTAACCATCAAGGACCCAAATTCACTTGGGTACCTAAATCCCAATTTTAATTATTTTGTAGGTACGTGTTGGAGCTAAGGATACAAATTGGTATGTTGATAGTGGATGCTCCAAACACATGACCGGCGATGAATCAAAGTTCACCGCAATAGAGCCTACAAACGGAGGAAACGTGATCTATGGAGACAACAACACCGGCAAAGTAATCGGCGTTGGAAAAGTTGGTAAAAATCCTTCTACCTCCATAGATAATGTTATACTTGTCAAAGGTCTCAAACATAATCTCATTAGTGTTAGCCAACTTTGTGACAAAGGAAACTTAGTCACCTTTGATTCAAAATGTTGTTTGATAAAAAGGCAAGACACTAATGAAATTGTGCTAATTGGGCACCGTGTTGACAATGTATACATGATTAATCTAAATGAAGTTTCCTCAAATGATGTGAAATGCCTTGTTAGTAAAAATGATGAAACTTGGTTATGGCATCGTAGAGTAGCTCATGCTAACATGGACCATCTTAACAAGTTGGTCTCTAAAGAGTTAGTAATTGGCTTACCAAAGCTACGTTTTGAAAAAGACGTCCTTTGCGACGCATGTCAAAAGGGAAAACAAGTAAAGGCCTCTTTTAAATCCAAAAACATTGTTTCAACAACAAGGCCATTACAACTTTTGCACATGGATTTATTTGGTCCTTCTAGGACTATGAGCTTTGGTGGCAATTACTATGCTTTAGTTATTGTTGATGATTACTCTCGATTTACATGGACCTTGTTCCTAGCAAACAAGAGTGATACATTTCGAGCATTCAAAAGATTAGCCAAAGTTATTCAAAATGAAAAAAATTTGCATATATCATCTATTAGAAGTGATCATGGTGGAGAATTTGAAAACAATCTTTTTGAAACTTTTTGTGAAGAAAATGGCATTGAGCATAATTTTTCCTCTCCTAGAACACCACAAAAAATGGTGTGGTTGAAAGGAAAAATCGTCATTTAGAAGAAATGGCGAGAACTATGCTCAATGAGGCTAATATTCCTAAGTACTTTTGGGCGGATGCGGTTAGTACCGCGTGTTATGTTATGAATAGGATTATCATTCGACCTATTCTTAAGAAAACACCGTACGAATTGTACAAAGGAAGAAAGCCAAATATTTCCCACCTTCACGTCTTTGGTTGTAAATGCTTTATTCTAAATAATGGAAAAGATAACTTAGGCAAATTTGATGCTAAGGCTGATGAAGGAATCTTCTTAGGCTACTCTTTAACTAGCAAAGCTTTTAGAGTATATAATAAACGCATCATGACTATGGAAGAAAGTATTCATGTCGCTTTTGATGAAACTAACCGTTGTTGTGCTAGAAAATATTTTGATGAAAATGTAGAAAAATTTGATTCACTAAATTTGAATGGTGAAGACAAAGAAAAAGATTTAAATGAAGCCTCTACAAGCTCAACAAAGGATAGCGTTCAAGTTGAAGAAATTGAACCATCACAAGTACAAATAAATGCACTTCCAAAGGATTGGCGTACTTCAAAGGATCATCCTCTAGACAACGTCATTGGTGATGTTTCGAAAGGGGTAACAACTCGATCCACTTTTAGAAATTTATTTGCATATAGTGCTTTTGTTTCTCAAATTGAACCATCTACCATTGAGTCCGCAATTAATGATGAACATTGGGCTATGGCAATGCAAGAGGAGCTTAACCAATTCAAACGAAATGACGTTTGGGAATTGGTGCCTAAACCAAGTAATCAAACAATTGTAGGAACAAAATGGGTTTTTAGAAATAAACTCGATGAAAATGGTACAATTGTTAGAAACAAAGCTAGATTAGTAGCTAAAGGTTATAATCAAGAGGAAGGCATTGATTATGACGAAACTTATGCTCCCGTAGCTAGATTAGAAGCAATTAGGATGCTACTTGCTTTTGCATCCTCTTATAACTTCAAACTTTATCAAATGGATGTTAAGAGTGCCTTTCTTAATGGTTTCATTAAAGAAGAAGTATATGTTGAACAACCTCCCGGTTTTGAGGATTATGAAAATCCTAATCATGTTTTTAAACTCAAGAAAGCTCTTTATGGTCTTAAACAAGCTCCAAGAGCTTGGTATGAACGTTTGAGCAAATTTTTAATAGAAAAGGGTTTTAGAAGAAGGAAGGTTGATACAACTTTATTTATCTTGATTGAAAACAAAAATATTCTTTTGGTACAAGTTTATGTCGATGACATAATATTTGGTTCAACTAACGAATCACTTTGCAAGTTTTTCTCAAACCTCATGCAAAGTGAATTTGAAATGTCTATGATGGGCGAACTCAACTTCTTCCTTGGTCTGCAAATCAAACAAGGAAAAGAAGGAACTTTCGTTAGCCAAACCAAATATTGCAAGGAACTGCTCAAAAGATTTGGAATGGACAATGCTAAGGCAATGGACACACCAATGAGCACTACTTACTACCTTGACAAAGATGAACAAGGTAAAAGCATAGATGTAAAGAAGTATAGAGGCATGATAGGATCATTACTTTATCTAACGGCAAGTAGGCCAGATATCATGTTTAGTGTATGCATGTGTGCGAGATACCAAGCTAATCCTAAGGAATCTCACTTAAGTGCGGTAAAAAGGATTATGAAGTATCTCATAGGAACATTAAATGTTGGATTGTGGTATCCGAAAGGATCCACTTGTGATTTGATTGGTTATTCCGATTCCGATTTTGCCGGTTGCAAATTGGATAGGAAAAGCACTAGCGGCACTTGTCACTTTCTAGGAAACTCTCTTGTTTCATGGCATAGTAAGAAACAAGTAAGTGTAGCCTTGTCTACCGCCGAAGCCGAGTATGTAGCCGCCGGTAGTTGTTGCGCCCAAATTTTATGGATGAAACAACAACTTATGGATTATGGACTCATGCTTGATCACATTCCTATCAAATGTGATAATACTAGTGCAATAAATTTAACCAAGAATCCGGTTCAACATTCAAGAACCAAGCATATTGAGATTAGACATCACTTCATAAGAGACCATGTTGAAAAGGGTGATGTGGTTATTGAATTTGTCGAAACTAGTAAACAACTAGCGGACATCTTCACTAAACCTTTATGTAAAGAAAGTTTTTTAACATCCGAAATGAACTTGGTATCTTGGATTCTAATCTAATATGATTTGTTTGAATTCATTGTATTCATATTGCTATTTTTTGTATCTCTTACTAACTTAAGCATTGGAGATATCCAATTAGCCATTGTTTTGTAGGTTTATGAGTTGATGAATGAGTGATTAATCTTGAGGTAGATTGAAGAATTTGAAGATTATAAACAATGGAGGATTAACAAATTGAAGTTTATAATGGTTTAAGTGAGGATATACATGATGAAACTCAAAGGATTGAAGAAAGAACCACCAAAGGATGAAAATTTGGTGATTTTGGGCAAAATAATGCATGTTGCATCGATGCAACCAAGATTTGCATCGATGCAAAGCACACGACGTGCTATGTGCATCGATGCAAAGCCTATTGCATCGATGCAAACTCGACCAAATTGCACAAAAACACGTGAATTTGGCATTTTTGAGCAACAAAACCCCACTTTTTCATCATCTTCAACCTCACAACTCATATCCCCACATTCAAACCTCCATAACCTCCAAAACAAGCTCACATATAGCTTCATACAACTCACAAAACTTTGATACCCACTACAAACAAACTACATATTTGAAGTCCCCACATTCTCCTCTACAAAACCCATAAAACAAAATCATCCACAATGCCTAGAATCAAGAGAACCATGAAGAAGTCAAAAGGCTCTTCAAGTGTGATTCCACCTCCAAATAATCATCCTTTGGCAAGGTACTTTGCTTCTAATGAAGATCTTCAATTCTATGAGGCAAGGCTCGCCGGAAGAAAGGAAATTCCTCCGAGGTATTTGGATCCGACCCTTCTTGTCATTCATAAGTTTGATACTCTTAAGGCTATTCTAGTTCAACAAGGCCTCATGGATTTTGTTCAAATTAAGAGTAAATATTATCCGGATTTAGTTGCCATAGCCTATAGTACACTCATGATTGAGATTGATGAGGAAGATGAATCAAATTTCACATTATTCTTCAAGATAGGAAGAAAGGATTATAGGCTAGATGGTGATGAGTTAGCCACCATTTGGGAGTTGCCAAATCAAGGTGACTTGTTTCAAGGTGGTAAAATCCCAATTGATGAATGGGGTTATTCAAAGGAAAATGCCATGCATTTGTTCAACCTTGTACAAGGAGCTCACTCCAAAATTAGTTGCAATTCAATGAGTGCGGAACATAGAACTTTGTTATATCTAGTCACCTATGTATTGCAACCTAGAATATCCGGGCATGCGAATGTAAATGATGAAGATTTGATTGTCATGTGGGCTATGATAAATGGGATTAAGATTAATTGGCCATACTTTATAGTACAACATATGATTAGGCTCAAGATGAAGGATAGGAATGGTGGATTAGGATTCCTTTGCCTATGGTCTAAAGTCTTTGATTATGTTGGTATTGATGTATCAAATGAGATTGCCAAGGAAGTACCACCCCAATCTTGTATCAACACTCATCTTCTCAATAAAATGGGAAGAAGAAATGTTGATGAGCAAGATCCTCAAGAGCAAGCTCCTCCACAAGCACCTCAAGCTCAAGAACCACCCTCCTTGGTTGATGTGATGAGAGAATTACAATCCATCAACCAAAACATCCAAAGGATTGAAGTAGAGCATGGTAGGCAACTTGAAGCACTTAATCGTCGTGTGTCTCGTGTAGATCATCGCACGGGTCGCTTGGATCGTCGTATTGATGACTTATATGAGCATTTCGGCATCCACCTACCATATGAAGAGGATACTGATGATGATGAAGACCAAGATTGATTATCTCCTCTTCATCAAGTCACTTTTTATTGCTTTATGCTTATTTGATTATATGAATTGTTAAACTAACTCCTAGTAAGTTAAGGATTTCTATTATGGTTTAAATACTTTGATATTTCCTTCCTAATTTTGTTTAATGATTAATGCTTATATGCTTATTTGGTGAATAACTCAAAATAGGCTTGGTACCCCTATTTTAAGTTAATATGCATGCCTTGATATATTTCACTTCTTTAGGGGGAACTATACATGCTTATTATATATAAAAAGAGGAAATCAAATTCTTTTTGACAGGGGGAATATCTCATCCTTGAGATTAATAAAGAAATTGAACTTATAAAAATTCATTGTTTTATGCATGCTTCTATGACACATTTCAAACTCCCTTCTTTTTGATAATGTCAAAAGGGGGAAGAAAAGTTTGAGGATATTTAAAGTTTTGAACTTTTGAAAAAGAAGAAGTTTGAGGATTTGAAAAATAAGTTTGCGAAACAATGATTTCAAAAAGACTTCCGCTAAGCAAAAACTTTGATATCTAAATCGTTTTCTTAGATAAACGCCCTTTAAAGGAACAAATGCACATATTTAGGGGGAACTCCTGCAAAAAAATTTTTTTTTTGAAGTCTTCTCCAAAGCTTTCTATAAAACAAAGTGCATTATTGTTGCTTTCAAAATCATTTATAAATACATATCCTCAAAATTGGTTTGTCATTATCAAAAAGGGGGAAATTGTAAATCATGTTGCTTGTATGCGAAGTTTGTATTCGTAGGTTTTGATGAATGACAAACCAACAAACGACATGAAAAGACAAACCACTTGAATGAACAAGCATGAAGAGTTGAAAGCAACACAACAACAACAAGAAACTCAAGTCCACAACATTTGAAGACAAGTATAGTGTCTTAGGACTTAGGTAACTTCTTGTTAAGAACCAATTGCTAAATCTCTCAACACACACTCACAAAATGTTTTGATGCACATCTTGCAATTCGATACTAGCCAAATGGTTTAAAAACTTGTTTTTCAAAGGTACAAAAGCATAGGAATTGACTCCAACAAGTTTGAGATCAATCCTAAGCATTTTGAAGTGATTTTAAGCCATTCTTTAAGGTTTGCATCGATGCACACTCATCTTGCATCGATGCAAAGCATGCAACGACTTGTTGCATCGATGCAAAGATGTTTGCATCGATGCAACCTAGCTGAAAATTCAAATTTCAGCGTCAAAGACACATTTGCATCGATGCAAAGTGTTATGCATCGATGCAAATAATTCAAAAACATAAAAAACGGCTAGTTTTGACATAAAGGCTTCATCCCATTAATTCCCCAACGTTTCTAAGGTTTGGGGAATCTATAAATAGATGGATTGAAGCCTTATTTCACCAATTTTTTGAGTATTTGAAAACTATCTTGTCATATTCTTTCATTCTACACTTTTTAAAGTGATATAATACACAATTTGTGAGAGCAATATCAATTGGTTCAATAGTGCTAAACTTGTAATCATACACTCTTCTAGAGAGTACTCATTTCATCTCAACAATTCTTTGAGAATTGTTTTCTTGTACACCTTGTAAATTGGAGTGTGATCTCCAAGGTTGAGTCAAGAGTTATAAACACTATAGTCGGTGAGGATACCAAAGAGGTATACTAAGTACTCAAGGCAAATCTTAGAGAAGGTATCTCTAAGTGGAGTGGGTTAGTATACGAGTGGTGATCATATACCGTGAGGTGTTAGAAACTAAGGACTCGGATTGTAAAAGGTTTTGCGCGAGCACCTTGAAGCTTGGCAATAGTGGAACTTCTCAATTGCGATTGAGAAAGAAAGTGGACGTAGGACAAGGATTGTGCCGAACCACTCTAAATAGCGTTTGCATCTCTCCAAACTCATCTCTTCAATATTATTGTCTTTTACCTTTGAGCAAATAAATTGTGATCGAAAAGTAGCTTCGTAAGTACTTAAGGAGTGGCTTAAGTCCGATTGGTGAAAAGCTTGATCAATTTATTTGAGTTGGTGTCTATTGGAAAGTAAAAGCTCCTTATAAATGCTTAGCAATTGAGTTAAGCTCTTGGAAAAATACTAGTACAATAACACTTTTTGTATATTGTCTTTAACTTTCGTAAAAAGATTAATTGTTGTTGCAATACTCAATTCACCCCCCCTCTTGAGTAATTGTGCATAGGTTCTTCAAGAAGAAATATCCACAAACCTGCATTATGCAACATCAAACTATAACACAAAGAAACATCTGTCTAAAGAGTTAAGAAACATATATTTAACGATGAAACAAAATTTCAAAAAATCTCTAAATTAAACAAATTTTCTTATTTCCTCCAATAGAGAGTTAAAAAAAACCTTCATGAACTGATGACAAGTGGCCTTACCTTGTGGGTGATTTCATTGTAGTGGGCAGCAAGGGGACTACCGACGATCCTTGGCGCACGTGTTGCGGTGGTCTTCGGTGACGGAGGACGCATTCAGTGGCTTCATGGAGAGCACGTTTGGCACTGGGTTGACATCACAGGGTCAGCTCGTGCAGGGGCATCAACGACACGATGGGACAAGATGCGTGGGGGTAGCGACGGCGCGCAAGATAGGTCTTGCGGAGGCGACGATGCGAGAAGGGTGCCTTCCTGTGGGCTACGTTCGCAGCATTGTCGAGCTGGCGCACAGCTTCTTGGTGTAGCGGCATTGTCGCCGGAACTGGTTGGAAGATGGCAGCGCGACTGGGTGAACTCTGGTAGCAGCGTAATTGGGAGTGGGAGGAGAGTGGTGTGCAATTGAATCGCATTAGGGTTAGTCTGAGTGAAAGTGTGTGGGATGGTTTTTTGTGTGGTAATGGGCTTTGCTATTGGGCCCTACCTTAAAGTTGGCAGAGTTGGCTGGCGGATGTGTTGTCCCCTATACTTTTTCATAAAAAAGGTGAATACCTATTCCAATCCCTAATAATTTTTTCGAAGGACCACGAGGCCCCTAATACAAAAAAAAAAAACCTTTTTTAACCTTTGATCTTTAACTTTGTGAGACAGGTTATTTTCTCCGTCAATGATCTCTTTCTTGAGTTAACGAAACATGCTTACGTGGTAGCTAATTTGTCTATTAAGTGTTAGCTAAGATTGACTGATTTTTTTGTTGGGGACCTCTTTGTCTTTTGGAGTAATTATCAGAGGCCATTTAGGTTTTCTTTTTCTATTTTTTATTATCTTTTTTCATACACATTGCCTAAATTTATTATATAAGAATTGAGAAATATTAGTAATTTTTAATTTTTTATTTTAAAAAATTGAATAAAAAATATACATATTAATAAGAATGACATTGCTCATTGTTGTTATTAATCTTATCTATTTATTTCTAATTATTCCAAAATGTTGAACTTTGAATCTTTGATGTTATATTTACTTGGTTAGTTGACATAAGTAGTTTTATTTATTATATCTATTTTAGATAAAATATTGTGTTAACTTTTTCATTTATTATCTATTATAAAATTAAATATGTACTTCTTTTAATAATAATAAATTTTTGTGAATTATGATGGTTTAATTTAAATTCAGTGTACTTAAGACTTAACATAATCTTAGTAATATAATATCTTAACAATTTTTCTAAGTAATAGTGAAAAGATTAAAAAATATTCTTTTTGTTCAATTTTGATACTTAAAAAATTACCAATATTTTTCAGTTTTACAATATAAATTTAGCTAATGTATATGAAAAAGTAACAAAAAATAAATAATCCTAAATGACTCCTAACATTACCTTCAAAAAAACAATAATATTTCAAACAAAAAAATCTGTGTATCCTAATTAGTATTTAATGGATAAATTAATAGTTTAACATGCTATGTAAGTTTGTTCCGTTAACCAAAAAAAAATATTAATAGAGAGAATAAATATCAATGATTAAAAAAAATATTGTTTTGTGTTAAAAGTCTTATTGTCTTTGGAGCAATTTGTTTAAAAATTATTTTATAAGAAAAAAAATAGTTCTAGGGCCTGGACTTGGTTTCCTAAATTCCATGGCCATTTTGTTATAAACCTTAAACCCGTTCCAAAAAAGAGTGGCGTTTTTGTTTCACCCAGAAGGGCATAAATGTAATTTTATACTTCCCCTGTATTTTGTATCATCGATCTAGAGGGTTTTTGTCTTTGCTTCCGCTTCGTCTTTTTCCGTACTTGTTTCCTCCCGCTCCTAACTCTCTCAATCTCTTCTCTCCTCTTCTCTCTGTCTCACCGGCGGCGAAGCTTCCGGCTGCGGCTACTTCTGACGGACAAGCGTAGCTCCAAACCACCGTTAGGTTCGTCTTCATCTTCTTCCATTCCTCTCTCTTCGGTTCTTTTTCCTTTTCTGCATTTGTGCACGCTTCTCTTTTCATCTCTTTCTCCTGTGTTTTTTATTCATTTCTTCTTTTGGCATCTCTCTTTATTTTTAAATCTCATTGGAGCTGCTGCTCCTCTGTTTACTTAATCTTAGAGACTTAAGTTTAATTAGGAATATGATTTTTGTATTGTAATGCATTGGATTGATGTTATTTACGTTTTTCTTCTTTCGACGCTTTTAGACTATGGAACGGATTATGGCATTTGGTAATTGATAATGAATGAGTTCGATTCTGTATAACTATGTATAGTTTCTTGTTTTTGAACATTCGTACTTCTTTAATGTTAAAACTTACAAAGATAGTAGTTGCGTCAAGGCAAGGGGAAAAAGGGGCACAATTCATACATCTAGGAATGCTCTAATTTGCCTTTCAGATTTCAAAACTGAAATAAAGGCGCAACGTATTGTAGTTAGGATATGTTTGAGAGTTTTAAAGATGATGGAAGGAAGTGTTTATTAGTGGAATGGAATAGGAAAGTGTGGGATAGGAAGGTTTATGAACCATCTTAGTGGAGTTGAGGAGTGTATAAAGTTTATTTTTCAGTTTTGTCCATCTAATTCATGTGCATACTTTCACATATCAGATATTGGCTAACAGAAAAACAGTAAAATCACAAGGTAGTACCTTGTGCTTCCTCCTTCTCCCCCCAATTCGTGGGTTCGATAAAATCACTGTATATGAAGGCATAGAGAGGTTTCACCATCCCTTGTAGCCACACCTTGTCTTCTTGAATCACTTCCAAGCACGCATCTTTTGGATTTGTCCTTGTTTCCTTGCCATTCCTCGCCCTCCCATTGTCAGCTGCTCCTCTCTCCACTGTTTTAAATTGATAACTATGATGATACATAAGAATTGCATTTAATAGCAGCCATCCTGCTATCCGCTGTTCTTTTGGAGCGGCTTTGGGTTGGCTTCTCTGCAGCTGCTACGTTGGGATTGTCAAGTGGCAACTATTACCTACAATAGCATTGCTTTTTTTTTTCTTTTTTTTTTGGGGGGGGGGGGGAGGGGGCATTAGCTTTGTGCTTGTTATTGTTTTAGAAATTCATTAAGATGAGGAAGAGAAAGTACAAAGTGTTTTTAATTTATCCTACATTCATAATATTGTTCTGTGTCTTATTGTTGTTCTCTTTTCTGACTTTTTTTTTTCTAACTAAAGAATATTAAGATTTTATTAGAATATTTTGTTGGATTGCTTTCTATGAAAAACATTAATACTCACATTTTCTTTTACATTGTTGACATTAGTTCCATTGCGATGAGAATGTACATTGTCAAATTTTTTATTTCTATTTGTAATTATTGATTGAATTTTATTTGGGTGGATAAGCCCTTTATTGGTGTGCCGTAAGCACTAGTATGCTTGTTGGCCCTGCAATCCATATACATTAGGATGATGATTTTATATATTTCGTGCAGTGAAAATGGGGAGTGATGACAATCTGAAGGCATGGGTATCAGATAAGTTGATGTCACTGCTTGGATATTCTCAGCCCACAGTTGTACAGTACATGATTGGACTATGTAATTGATCTAATATCATTTTCTCACAGTTAAAGGATTTCTATATAGTCACTTTGGAACATATATGATAGAACTTTTATGTTCAATATTTTGATATTCTTTTTCTGGATTGCAGCCAAGCAGGCTGCTTCACCAGCAGATTTGGCGGGTAAACTAGTGGAGTTTGGGATCTCATCGTCAGATACTCATGCATTTGCTGATGAAATATTCTCTCGAGTTCCTCATAAATCTTTTGGTTTAAATGTTAGTTTATACATAAGTATATTTACACTGTGAACATATTCTGCCATCTTCGTGTGTTTATCTAGCTAATTCTTTCTTGTAATATTTTTATAATCTCTGTTTTCTGTTGATACTCCTGTATTATATACCAGCAATATCAGAAACAAGAGAGAGAAGCTGCAATGTTGGTAAGGAAGCAGAGGACTTATGACATTTTGAAGGCTGATGATGATGATGATTATGTTGGTGGTGAAGATAAATCTTCCAAAGCTACTACATCAACGTCTAAAAAGATTGATAGCCGTAACAAACGTTTCAGGAAGAAAACTGAATATCAAGATGATGAAGATGATGAGGCAAAGTGCTCATAACCTATTAGATTCACTTTCATATTTTCTGGCATGGTAAGCTGCTGATCAACAGCTCTTCTAACAGCAGGTGACTTATTTTGACCAAATGCAATCCTGCAGGTAATTTCAAGAAAGGAAATGGAGAGACAAGTTAAGAGACGAACTTCTCCCGGTGAAGATACTGGATCAGAGGTGGTATTTTTGGATCTTGTGTCAATCTATATAATTTTGAACTAAATAAGATTTGTGTTCTTCTGCAAAAAAATAAAAGGAAGATTGCACTTATTTTATTCTTTTCCGTTTTCCGTTTTCTGTTTTCTTTTTATATTTATAATCCTGCAGAAGAGTGCCATTTCTTGAGACATAATGTTCTTTTCCCTTGCATTTCCTTCCCTTCTTTCTGGTTTCAAGAATATAATGCTTCACTACATCAGTTTCATTAAGGTTTTATTTTCTTCTTTTGACGTGGTTCCTTCCCAATTTTGCAAACAGTCAGAAGAAGAAAGATTAAAAGATCAAAGAGAGAAGGAGGAACTAGAGCAACATCTGAAAGAAAGAGATGCAGCAGGGACCCGGAAGGTACCTATGAATATTCATATTGATTTGGTCTACATACCTGATATTAATCACGTATTATTATACCCGAGTTTTTTTCCTTTCTTTTTTTTTTGTTTTGTTTATTTAGCGTGCTTAAATGAGGATCTAAAGCAGTAGTAAGATGAATATCCTTGTCGGTAAATAAAAATGAAGACTATTTTTTGAAAAGAATAAGGACTAAGGAAGGAGAGTTAGAAGTAGATGGAGTGTGAACAATCAACAATTTGAATGGATACTATTTTGCAATACATAGTTGTGTATTTTGTTGATGTCAGTCAGTTTGGCTGGGGTTTTAGGTCATGGGTGCCTGTTAGATCGTACCCATTTCTCATCAATTTATTAACTTGTTTTTTTTACAGCTCATAAGATTCTTTAATTTGTTGAAGAACTGATGTTGCTTATATGTAGAAGCACAAATAGATGCTTCTATACTAACATTTCAAGTGCATTAGTTTTTCTTTTTGTTTCTTCTTTCCTTTTCCATGTTTTGGTTTTTTGGTGCTTTATTCTAATTATTTGAATGTGTTCCTGTTCGACAGTTGACTGAACAAAAATTGACAAGAAGGGAAGAAGGTATCAGCTTTTCTTGTTTGAGGTTACTTGCTTGTTAGATTTACAGAGACAAATTCTTACAGACAACTATCCATGTAAACTTCATGTACGTTTGTGTTTGATTTTTATGTTACAGAAGAGGCAATTCGAAGATCTACTGCACAAGAGCAGGATGATATTCAAGCTTTGAGGTTTGTTACCTTATTTATATATATAAAGTATTCTGTTATTCTTGCTGTATTTGTTACTATAAAATGCAAATATCTTTCTTCTCCATAGAAAGTGCAAACAAGATCTGTCATTGTTATCTTCTTAATTAATTTTTTAACTGTTATTACTGGTATTGGTTACAATGAGGTTGAGGAAAAGTACTTCTATTTATTTATTTTTTTTGCCCCTTTCCTTCGGGATTTTATGCGGTGGACAACTGATAACCATGTAGACTGATGTTTTAGATGTGGCTGAACATACCAAGTGAAATAAGTCTTGGTTGGTGTTGTCATATTCTTTTGTCTTGTTTAAAAATGGTAGTTGTAAATTGCTTTCTTAGCTTCCTAAGGTGAGCAGTATGTTATGTAATGTCATGTCACATCTTGCTTTTCTCACTTTTGTTCCAGAAAGGTTTCAAGGCAAGAATACTTGAAGAAAAGGGAGGAGAAGAAGTTAGAAGAACTGAGGTATTTGTTTTTCGGTTTGTTTGTTAGATCTATTTTCTATCAATAGACTAATATTAGCATGGTTATTTTATTATGCTGTTCTTTGAGTTATAATGTTTATTTTCTCGTTAATTTCTATTTGATTTTAATAATTTTCATGTTACTTGCAGAGATGATATAGAAGATGAACAATATTTGTTTGAGGGCGTGAAGCTTACTGAAGCAGAATATCGTGAGCTTAGGTAATGTTTCTGTTTGCCACTGAATGAAAGAAAGAAAAATAATATTATTACCTTTTTTGCCTCTCGTCTTTTATTATTACTTCTGTCTATACTCTTTACAAAAGCTTACATTGGTCTTTAATATGCGACCTCACCTGTTTGGCATTAGCTCATGATCTGTATAGAGGAAAAAGCTATAACTTTTATAAGTAACACTTGTTTTTGTTTTGCTTTTGTCTAGAGGAATTATTACACACTATTTGGCATTATCTCTTGGTGTCTGAAATTCTTGTTTTATTTGTTTGTGCCTCAAGAAATACTGCACTATGCTATGTCCTATGGTTTGCTATAGTGTAATGAATCATCCATCTCTAGAACCATACTATTAGCTACTGATTATATGCTTGAAACAAACTCTTCATGTTACTATTTCATTAGAAAGCATGTTTGACCTGTTTGTTTAGGGAGTCTGTGTATACTGCATTTAGATGCGGTAGCTAGAGCTCTTTATCAATATGGGGATTGTTCAGTGTGTAGAGAGGCCCTAAACTGCAACCACAAATATCACAAGTAATTCTTTTATTCTTATTTAGGAAAAGTTTTTATTTATTTCTTATTTTCTCTTCCAGATACAAGAAAGAAATATATGAACTTGTAAAGAAGCGGTCAGAGGAGGCTGACAATGTCAATGAGGTAATCAATAACTTTTCCATATGTGTCATCTCCAGGTCTATTCATTCATTCACAGTTGATTATTGTTGAAATTTAGTAACTTATTGAAGAGTTAAACTGCTTCCTGCCATTCTTTTAAAATTTTTTTCCCACAATACGAGGCAAACCTAATAATTTGCAATGGAAATTATTAGAGGGACATATGCTATCTATTTATTTATTTTTTTCCTTTTGGCATCTGGGCATGCGATGTTAGATATTGTGAGGTGATCTGTATACTAAACTGTCCTATTCTCCTGGAGTTGCAGTATAGGATGCCAGAAGCTTATGATCAGGAAGGTGGTGTTAATCAGGAGAAGAGATTTTCTGTGGCTATGCAACGTTACAGGTATTTCTGTTTCTACATGATCTCTGATAGACTACCATAAATTATAAAAAGCAAAAGAAAGGGGACCACACAAGCACACCTACACTGTTGCCATTTTAACTAGAAATTAGTTATCATCTATTTCCTCTGATTTGTATCTAATTGAATGGGCTTGAATTCCAAAATTACTTTTTTAATGAAGTTTTATTGTTTTTTTGTAGGGATACAAATGCTGAGGAGAAAATGAACCCATTTGCTGAACAAGAGGCATGGGAGGAACACCAAATCGGTAATATTTCAATATTATTATACTCTTGATAATATATATATATATATATATATATATATATATATATATATATATATATATATATATATATATATATAAGAAGAGAATGGAAAAAGAAATCCATTCTCTCCGTATTATTTTTTTGGATAATTTTTTTCTTATATTATTATAATACCTGGGTTCTGAATATCTTTTAGGAAAGGCAACGCTAAAGTATGGTTCAAAAAATAAAAAACAATTCGCCGATGACTATCAGTAAGTGTTCCATATTATATAGGTTCCAAGGGATATTCCTTGCGTTATTCCTTTGAATGTATATAAGATTATTGATTAAAAACTTCCATAAAATTTATATGTTCAGGTTTGTTTTCGAGGACCAGATTGATTTTATCAAGGCATCAGTGATGGATGGAGATAATGTATGTCAATGACTAAGCTTCGCTCATGACTTTAAATTTGCTGATATTCTGTGATTGAGGCAGCTAGTCTCTCTTTGCAGTTTGATTATGAAGAAATGGAAGATGCACTTGAAAAGTCCAGAGCAAAGTCAGCTTTAGAGGCACTTCAGGTAGCATTCATGATTCATCAATGACTTCATTAAGTTATGAAAGAGTGGTTTGGCAATTCAATGCTTCTCAGAACCTTTTCCTGCTAATGTTTGCAATAGTTTTTAGGCAACAAGCATTAAAAATAGACAAAGGCTTTTAAGTTTGAAAAGAGTGGTTTGGCAAAAATGTTTGTTCAACACCGCTCAACTGTTTCTGGCTACTCGAATTGATTGTTTGAGGCAATAAAAATAAGATAACCACTAGATGTGGACACCAAAGTCTAAGATGTAAGATGAAAGCTGAATTTAGGGTTGCTATTATATTTATGAATAATATTATTAGACTAATCATATTTATATTTTAACACTGTGGCAGAGAAACTGGTTATGAAGTTGATTATTACATTGCCATTTTAAACGTGTCAAGCAGAAAAAAAAGGGTCCAAATCTTCTGATAAAGTTACTTAGACTGACCACAGAGAATGCCTCATCATGCTCTTTACACTTTTTTCAGGAGGAGAGGAAAAAGTTGCCCATTTATCCTTATCGGGAGGAATTGCTCCAAGCCGTGCGTGATCATCAGGCATGGTTTTTCCCCCCTCTGCTTCTGTGTTCTTCCCTATTTTCTCTTGATTTTTTTATTTAACTATTTCTGATTGTTGGTATTCTATACTCTGTAGGAGTGAATTTCACCTCTGTTGCAAATAAACTGTTGCATTATGGCATTTAGTTGCATTCATTGCCATCTTATTAGCTTTATTCTTATATATATATACACACACACACACACACACACACACACACACACACAACTACATGTTCATTCAAATTAACCTTGACTGTTTTCCTCAGGTGCTTGTAATTGTTGGAGAAACTGGTTCTGGAAAGACCACACAGATTCCCCAATATCTTCATGAGGCTGGCTACACAAAGCAAGGAATGGTGTGGTTTATTTCTTTTAATGTGCTTTAAGATATTGATAGGTTAACTTTTATAATGTGCATTCAGTACATGTTACTTTGCTGATGTTTCATGTGTTCTAATTTTTTGTGCTGTCTCTTCTCAAAAACCATTATTTTTGATCTTTTGAACAAATAGCTCTGTATATGTTTTGCCATGGTGGGTCTAAGAATTTTATTATGATAGTCATTTAGTTGCAGATTATAACTTTTCTACCTTTGATGTCAACATGTCCTACTTGGCTATTGAAAACAAATGTAAATTTAAATCTGCTTATTGTTTCTACAGATTGCATGTACCCAGCCACGGCGTGTTGCAGCTATGAGTGTTGCTGCTCGTGTTTCTCAAGAAATGGGTGTTAAGCTAGGACATGAGGTTGGCTTCGTTATATATCTATAGGAAGCATCTAGTGAGAAATGTGGTCTTATATGTTAAGAGTGAGAGCAGGAAATATGGGTCTTATATCCATACATGGATAGTCAGATTTTAAAGTTTCTAAAAAGTCACGACTCTGTTTTAATCTAAACCATTTATGCAATATCTAACAATCTAGATTTACTCCTCACTCTTATGTGGGCTTACTTTTCTCACTAGATCTCCTATATATACAGTTTATTTAATGAAAAACTTATAATTTTTTTGTTATTATATTATTATCTGTTTGGATTGTTATCATTATTGAAGAGCTTATTTGCTGTTAACATTTTAGATGGATCTCTCTATGTAATAATATGGGAAACTTGAGCCTTTTTTTCAAAGAAATTCAGTTATGGATATATCCCTTTCTTTGAGCCTCACTGCCTCAGTCTTTCATATGTTCGTTATATCATTTAGTGTTTTATTTTTCAAGGTTGGTTACTCTATCCGGTTCGAGGACTGTACATCGGAGAAGACTATTCTGAAATATATGACTGATGGAATGTTGTTGAGGGAATTCCTTGGTGAACCTGATCTGGCAAGTTACAGGTGGGCTTGCTTATATTTGAAAATTGAGAGTATTAAGGGTTTAGTTGGATGCTATAGTATTCTTATTATCTTCAATTTTGCAGTGTTGTCATGGTGGATGAGGCTCATGAAAGGACACTCTCAACTGATATTTTATTTGGATTAGTAAAGGTGAGCTTCCTTCATTATCAGTATCCTCAAGACAGTTAGAGCATGTATTATGTCCAGTTAAGCACAAGTTCTCTATACTGCATAGGCATAACAAGTCTGCAGGATGATCATAATTTTGTTTTCATCACTTTTCTCGGTTGCTGATGTGATGTTGAGATGTTGGTTATTTGTATTTTTTTGTTCTACGTTGTTGTGTTATGATTCTTATCTCATCAATGAATGGTCTTTACTAAGATTGGACATGTTTGATATGCAAGTTCTTTTCGGGGGAATAAATTATCTTACTTTAGACGTTAATGATAATGTCCTCCTGTGTTTACATTGTGTTACTGACAGGATATTTCTCGTTTCCGGCCTGATCTTAAGTTGCTGATATCTAGTGCTACACTAGATGCAGAGAAGTTCAGTGACTACTTTGATTCTGCTCCAATATTTAAAATTCCAGGGAGACGGTATCCTGTTGAAATAAACTTTACAAAAGCACCAGAAGCTGACTACTTAGATGCAGCTATTGTCACATCACTTCAAATCCATGTCACTCAACCTCCTGGTGATATCTTGGTGTTCCTTACTGGTCAAGAAGAAATCGAAACTGCTGAAGAAATCTTAAAGCATCGAACTAGAGGCTTGGGCACAAAAATTGCCGAGTTAATAATATGCCCTATATATGCCAACCTACCAACTGAGCTACAGGCTAAAATATTTGAACCCACACCTGAAGGGGCAAGAAAGGTTGTCCTTGCAACTAATATTGCTGAAACATCGTTGACAATTGATGGGATCAAGTATGTCATTGATCCAGGATTCTGTAAGATGAAAAGTTATAATCCAAGAACAGGAATGGAGTCCTTATTGGTAACACCCATCTCAAAAGCTTCAGCAATGCAAAGAGCTGGGCGTTCTGGAAGAACAGGACCTGGGAAGTGCTTCCGATTGTATACTGCATATAACTTTCACAATGATCTAGATGATAACACTGTTCCAGAAATACAACGGACTAACCTGGCAAATGTAGTGTTGACTTTGAAAAGTCTTGGTATTCATGACTTACTTCACTTTGACTTTATGGATCCTCCACCTGCAGAGGCATTATTGAAAGCCCTAGAGCTTCTGTTTGCATTAAGTGCACTAAATAAACTGGGTGAGTTAACGAAGGTAGGAAGACGGATGGCAGAGTTCCCAGTTGATCCTATGTTGTCAAAAATGATTGTAGCTTCAGAAAAGTACAAGTGTTCAGATGAGATCATTTCTATTGCTGCTATGCTTTCTGTTGGGAACTCGATTTTTTATCGTCCAAAGGATAAACAAGTCCATGCAGACAATGCAAGGATGAACTTTCACACTGGAAATGTTGGAGACCATATTGCATTGCTAAAGGTTCAGTTATTTCTAAATTTAATTTTGTTATTGTTTAGCATATTTTGTTGGTTATCTACTTGTCTGTTAGTTTTCCCATTCAGTTAAATGTTAGGCACTGTTGTTGATATCTACATATTCTGTGTTTGGTTTTCCATCTGTGTTTCCATCTTCCATTCCATGAACATTTAGGCACTATTGATCTCTCTATGAATACATTATTAGACAACTTAGCTGATTTGATTGCCTACTTGCTGAGGCAGGGCATAAAACTGGTTCATTTACCCAGATGGTATAAGGTGAAGTTGATTTGAAGATGTGGTATCATTGGGGTGATTGGGTTGCATCAATAATTTCAACTTATATATCCTTATTCATTAAATGCTTAGACAAAGGGCATCCAGTCTACTCTGATGGGCTATTGAGCATTGACACTGTTAAACTTAATATTTCCCAGCAATCCAGAAAGCTATCGGAAATTGGATTTTAACTTTACTTGTCATACATGACTTGCATTCCCTATTCTCCCACATTGAGCCTACTGATTCTACCACCCTATTTTCCCGCATTATTGCCACTGTTTCATGTGGCCTTTTCTCTTGCATTTGTTTGGATCTGCACTGAGTTGCTTTGTGTCTTGCAATGCCAATTTGAATTTTTGAATTATATTTGTAAAGTCAAAAGTGATGTTGCAACATAAGCTCCATTCAGGTATTGTTTCTGTAAGAATGTGTAATGACATGAATAATCTGAAAATTTATATTAAATATCAATGTCATTTGAATGATGCTGCTGCATTTCCTTCATGTAACTTTATTCTAGTTTTGAACATGACTTCCCTAGCTTGCATGTTATCTTTGCTTATTGTGTGTCTATCTTTTGATCTAGGTTGGAACTTTTTTTTAGTCAAATTGCGGGATAGGGATATGGCTTTATTAGTTTTGTTGGATAAAAGAAAAATTGCATTAAGATGGGAAGCAAAGCAAAAGAATGATTTACACCAAATAGATGCTAGGCATCTAATCTATATCCCTAAACATGCTTGACAGAAAATTTGTTACTGAATGTGCATGTGCGTGCTTTACGCTCCAACAAATATTCCAAATAGTGGCCTATACTGCATAGTGTCACAGATTTTGCCTCTTTCTTTCCCTACTACCAGATCCATCAAACTTAGTCAATAGAAGTTAAACCCCAAACCCTAAGATTGTTCCATAAAAACCGTCATTGGGCAATGCAAAAATGGGTGTGAATTAGATTCTGAATTTGCCCCACATAACACAAACTTAAGAGGTAAGCACACTTGCCCTTATAAATTGATGTCCAACATGGCTTGATTACTATTATTTGAGAACCTATTTGAAGTTGGTTACAGTCTATCATTGATGTGTTTACTTATTGCAGATTGTTGTGGAACCTTGTTATTTAATTTTGTATCATTCAGGTCTACAACTCATGGAAGGAGACCAACTATTCAACACAATGGTGCTATGAAAATTATATACAGGTGCTATTCTTTTTCTAGAAACTAATCTATGCCACATCAGTATTTAGCAAACTAGAAAGTAGTATTCAGTTACACATAGCTGTGCATAGTTGAATAAATTGATTATTTAAATAATGATATCATCTTTCAAGGTGATAGTGAAAGTTGTGGGAAAATAATTCATTATGTCAGTATTCTTTTCTCCCTTTTTAATGACTTTTTTTCAAAACATATTCATACTTTGGTACTCACATGTGCTGGTCTTTGTAGAATATATTTCTTATAACTTTTTAATCTTTGTAACTTTGATCTTCAGGTAAGGAGTATGAAACGGGCTAGGGATGTCCGTGATCAACTCGCAGGTCTTCTAGAGCGGGTTGAGATTGAACTAACGTCAAATTCTAGCGATTTGGACGCCATCAAGAAATCCATAACATCTGGTAAACTTAGTAAAATAAATAATTACTTGTATTGGCAATCCTCACTCAATCTACTGAGTTCACTGTTTAACCAATGCAGGATTTTTCCCCCATTCTGCACGACTGCAAAAGAATGGATCATATCGAACTGTTAAACATCCACAGACTGTTAACATACATCCTAGTTCGGGGCTGGCACAGGTATTTTGGTGTTTTTGCATTTCTGATGTCTCCCTAGTGTCATCTGTGGTTTTAGTGTGCTGCTGCCTTCCCCATTTCTAGTTATTCAAAAACTTACTGTCATATAATTAATGACTATCTTTTTTTTAATCCTATGTTTCTTATGCTGCTCATGTTAAGCATATGGCATTGTGCAACCCCATTTCGAACGCTCCCCTAAGTTATACTTAACTAAATACTAACCTTTAGCTATTTAACAAATGGACCCTTAACAATGAGAAATTATACATGTCATGGGGGTTCTACTATGTTTTTATGTTGATTGTCGAAGACCTAACACAACCCTCCTCCTTTATCCGGGCTTGGGACCGGCTATGTACCGCAAGTGTAACATAGGCGGAGTTAACAATGAGAAATTATACACGCACCATAAAAAACATTAGTGGCAAGGCAACATAGGATGCTATTATTTGAAAAGCTAGGTTAAGATTTTCCAAAAAAAAAAAGTTATCATTTTAATTTTTGTTATTTTATAAAAATTTATATAAATATGTGAAAACTGATTTTTTCAGTTAAAAGGAAAATACTGGTTGTGTAAAAAAAAAAAAAAAAAATAGTCGTACAAACGCACCCATATTTTGGTATGGTCTTTCATCAGAAATTCCTTCAAGTTCAGCAAATGCATTTGAAGCTTAGACAAACAGGAAAGTTACAAGATCCGCCAAACTAAAATCAAAGTGCTTGTGGGAATCACAGCCAATGTAAACGGTCGTCAGAATGGTCATGAGTGAATGGTAAATTGCCATTGGACCAAACAGTTGTGGTTTCCCTATAGTGGGTCAAGATCTTGGAACTGCTAGAAACTGGCCACAATGCTTTATATTTATAAAATGTGGGCCAAAACTAAGATTGCCGTAAATGAGCTATGACATGATCCACGGAATCAACAAATAACAAGAAATAAGGTTGAGGGCAACAGATCTTTCCAGATTTGACAATTGACACCACCTAGATCCTGATCACAAAATCAAAACTTTCCATACTCATTAATCAATCCATTCTGGGTCCAGTCCCACAATTCATAAAAATAGAACCAACAGAATCCTATGGTACAATGGAGAGGTGGCGTCGAAAGGTTCATAGGGAAAAGAACTTTGCTTGGAAGAAAATTCAGGGTTTTTAGTACCCGAAAGCACTATAATTACTCACAAGGAAGAAATGCATAGCATATCTTTTGAGACTCTAATTGATGACCAAGTCTTAAGCAGTGTTAGTCATTTTAAACATGTGGAGTAATCCAGAAGAGTATACTCCTTTTGGTTTGCATTTTCTCATGTGATGCATTAAATAACCATATGTTGCACTGTATTGCTTTGGCTTCCTTGTCACTATGGCACATGTATTTTTTTGGGCTATGTTTTAACTGTTAAATTATAGAAGACATCAATTGGTACCTGATTTCAGGCAACTTAAAAGCAATCTAAAAACTGTGTTTCATGTATTTGCATTCACCCTAACACCCAAATGAAGTAGGGATTGGTGTGCTTGTTACAAATATCTAAGTTGTTTTTTATTTGCATTTCATAGGTTCTTCCAAGATGGGTTGTATACCATGAACTAGTGCTTACAACCAAGGAATATATGAGACAGGTATTATTAACGTTCAAATGAGTTATGTTTTATGACATCATTGATTGGATTTTGGTCAAGAGCTGATACTTGAAGCTCAAATTGCAGGTCACTGAATTAAAGCCAGAGTGGTTGGTGGAGATAGCTCCTCACTATTACCAGCTCAAGGATGTTGAAGACGGTATGCTTTCTTTCTCTTTTATCTTTAATATCTCCATTCCATATTTTTAGGAAGTCAAGTCACATTTCCCCAAGCTTTACCATGATTTTAAATATTGGGACTTTTTAAAATATTGACCTTTTAATCAAGCTTTGTTTGTAATAAAGATCATGTAGAATTAGAATGTTTAACATGTTTGCAAAGGTTCTCATCATAAGTTTATGGACAGTACTTCCTCATATTTTTCTCTGTGGCTCATTCCAATTTTGGATGCAGCTCTGTGATATATCTTTGGCATAATAGTTTAATTTTATTTATTTATTATTTATTATTATTATTATTATTATTATTATTTTGGATGGAGAGAATCTATTTTCTTGAGCATGAGCACAATTCCTCGTGTTAATACAAGTATTGTTTAGTTTTCATTTATCGGACTGGATGAAGGAATTTGATGGCTTGCGATCTGGTACATTTTGATTTAAGCTAAGCTGTGTACACTTTATGAATAGATAGTCAGTTAGCAAGTTTATTATTTGTCCCTCGTCTTAGTGTTGCTTGCAATTGTCAACCTGGTAGTAGGAACTATTCTTGGTCCATGTGACAATTCTATGGATATGCATATTTAGTAGATTCAGTTTCCATCCATATGATAACTGTCACGCTTAGTTGTAATAAGCTTACCAAGCAAACTAAGTTCACTAGTTATATGAGGTGTCTTGATCATTCAAACACAGCCAAATGAAGCAGCCTTTATTTTGTTGATTGTTATAACAATACTTTATTGATGTGTGCCAATTGCGTAGATTATAATTAGACAATCCTCTACCAACTTTTTTATTTGTTTGATTTGTCAAATCAAATTTTGTTGCAGCCGGTTCCAAGAAAATGCCCCGTGGAGAAGGACGTGCACAATAGGACAGGCTGCTGATGACACATCGTTACAGATGCTGTGCTAGCTGGAAATACTCATGGTGTTTTCTTGGAGACCAAAAATATCAGTCGGGAAACTTGGTAGAAGCGGCACACTGTAAATATTGTTTTTGCTGTACTATACAGAGCATTGCTGTAATAATTTCATTACCTGTTGAAAATTAGCCTTGAGCATAGTAACCTTCCATGTCGCACTTGCATCCTTGGTGTGTAGGTTATATATACTTGTATCTAGAATCTTGATAGCTGAGTGGGAGTAATTTAAACATGTCATTTAACTATAGAGAATTTGTCATTTTAGGCTTCAGTTTCAACTTTAGGTGACAACTGACAAGTGGGTCTGATCTGGTTCGTTATTGTATTGCTGCTTTAATGTTTGTATAAGCCATTGCTTGAAAGCGGGTTGCATTTTCCTTAGCAGCATGTAGTTCTACTGCACATAACCATGCATATTTCGTTTGATTTGGAAAATACCATTGCAATGATGTAATCTATTTTCTTTTTGGGGTCAACAATACTGTACCTTGACATTTCTTATTTTGCCTGGAATGAATGCTGCCAAATGTTGCTTTCACTTCTTTCTATTTTACCATGTTAATGCTACAGTGAAATATAGATGTACTCGAGTAAAATATTTCACGGATTCTGCCTTGTAAATTTATGAAACAGGAACAGAATGTTGTAGAACACTGATGAAAGAAATACAAGTTATACTTGCCTGATTTAAAAATAATTGAGACATGGACCGAAAATAATAAAATAATTGCAAAACACTGGCAAAATGCAAGAAACATTAAAAGTCAAAATATTCTACTTATAATGCACCTTTTCAAACTAAATTCCATACTCAACGAAGTAAATTTAAATATAATTTTTGAAAAACTTGAAATATGATTATTTAAAATGAGGAATAATTCACCCCTAATTTTTCTAAACTTTCTCTCTAAGTCTAAATTATATTAAATAAACTACAAAATTGATTTCAATTTTTAAGATTTCGAAAGGTAAATTGTGTTAATTTTCTCCCTTTATGTATTATTAGAAAATATTTTATTGTCATTTTTTTTAATAATTTTATACGGTATCTCATAATCTAATGCATAAAAACTAATCGATTGCAAATTTTAACTCCATTATCTAGAATATGGAGGTTTAAACAAAACCAGCGCAGCCTGTTTTCTTTTTTTTTTTTGGGCTTGTCAGGGCAGCCTGTTGAAGTTTGAGTTTGTTCACAAAATCTCATTCCGAACACTCAGCTTCGCAGTTTACACTTTACACTCTTGTTTCAACTTCACACCTCGAAAACCCGCCGGAAAAAAATTTTAAAAAAATTCGACCAAAATCACTTTGCATGCATATTAATTTCAAGAAAAAATGATTACTCATTTTTTGAGACGCCATACTGTGATTCATTCAATCCAACAACGAAAAAACTATTATGCCTAAGATAACTCATTTATTAAATAAATTTGGAGAATAGCTAAATCATGCGGCTATCTTAAGATTCCTAAAAGCATCTCTAATGCTAGTTCTAATTTCAATTTCATTTTGAGTTTTATAAGATGACACAAACATTTGTAGGACTATATATCATAATAGTAATTTAAAATTAAAATAAAATTTGCTCCCCCAATACTTAGTATTAATTCAATTAGAATTTTATATTATTTTTAATTATTTTATCAACATAAGTATACGAATAACAAAATTTTATTAGTTCTCTATTAAGGTGATACTGTATCTCTAAAGTGATACTAGTTTCATTTCATCAATCAACTCCAATCAATCAACTCCAATGCAGATTTCAATTCTAAGTCAATTCACTTTTTGAAAGTATCAAAACTAATATTCTAAGAACAAACTATTGAAAATGCTCTAATATATATTTTACTGCTCAATGCTAAAAACACCAAAATTTAGAAATACACTAGTCTTGAGTCTTCTCAAGCATATTCAATATAGCAAATTGAAAAGCTACCGGAAACGGGAAATGACTAAACTTCTTCGATGTTTGTTGGTTAATACCTGACAACACCTGAGGAAAGGATCATTTCTACCTCAAACTTGCGATCTCAACTTTGCTTGCTGGGTCTGGGAGGTCCAAAATAATTTGTTAACAATCCCATTAACGAAAACCTGGAGTTTAGATTAACATCTAGTCAGCACTTTCGACAGTGAAGAATAAAATAGCAAAGAATTTATAATATGCAGAAATTCACGCCAATAACCAATTATATGACGGTTCATGTTTACATAAGGATGAAAAAATGAAGGAAAAATAAAATAAATGAGGAAAATACTGGTCAAAGATTATAGTAACGTCAAATATTAATATTACTTCTGTAGCACTAATTATTTTCTATGGGTGTGGGACTGGAATGAGATTTATGTAGGTATTTAGCGGAACTAACACATTTTCTCTCCCATATTAAATTTAGAGAAAGTCTGAATTAATTTAGTGTGTAGCACAAGCAGCATTTTTCATCAGTGAGCATATCTACTAGACCTTAAGATGCCATTCTACGACTACACATGTAAGACATCAAGACAAAACAAAATTATTTCTCCACGACGAGATGAGTTACCAACTCTAATTAATTAATTTATTTCACTATTGAAATATAACTTGTAAACTATGTTCAATACTTTTCTCCAATGGCATATGAACTATAAACCTAGATTATTACTAACCTACAGGACCTTAACATGTCAACAGGATCCATCATGCAGGCTCGCATCACACTTATGTCTTTCTAAGGGGAGAAACCTAAGTCTGGTTGATTAATCGCATCTCCAGACCAGAGCAAGATTAATAGGGCAGTTAACTCTTAAGAATCCGTTTTGATTGAAGAAGATTTGTTCTCAGATGATGAGGTGATGACCTAGATTTCCATCAATTTAAACATGATTGCAGTGGTAGTGTAAGGTTTTGGACAGTTGATCTCTATCTCTGGCTTTTGTCCTCTGTTTACTGACAGACACTTGAAGTGTAATTATGTCATGTATATATCATAAGCTAAGTTGGGAACAAATCCAAGAGCTTTTATAATCAATGCTTCACATGCTATACAACGAAGGATTTGAATTGGAAGAAGACTACATGACTCAAGTTTGCAGAACAAATATTCAGCTGAATCTGACAGACAGTATCAACCCTGATTGTGATCCATACAAACATAAAGGCTAATAATTGTTATCTACTACCAATTCTAATCCAACTAAGTTCATTAAGCTATTGAAGTAAGCTTTCAAGTCCGATTCTTTCATTTTTCCTATAATTTTAATTTTTCAAGAAATATTAATTTCCCTAATTTCATATATTTCATAAACTACGATAAAATTTCTGGAATATGCACTAGCTTCAATTCCAAAACAGAACTAACATTCTTAGGTTATTGCTCTATTAACGACGCAATTAACCAGATGTGTGCATACATAGATCTGAAAGTACAAATTCAAATTCAAATTCAAATTCAAGTTTCAAATTAAAGTTCAAATGGATGAGAAGGAGAAGGAAACTGACATCATAGCCATCATAACTTGCTTGAGATCGTTCTCGACGTTCCTCATGTTGACGACGGATTGGGCGCAGAATATGAGAGCGAGCCATGAGCCTAGCTTGTACCTGAACATGACGCCGGCGACGCCGAATATGACGGCGATGAAGCCGGCATAGTCTATCGGAAGGTCTTGCGGCGCCACCGCCGGCGCCACATATGGCCGAGCCGCCGCTGGCATACGCGGATCGTTCCCGTGAGACGACGACATCTCTGATCTCCGATCTCTCGCTCTGATTGGTTCTGACTTTCTTTAATGTGTTTATGACTTTATGCCTGCACTTATACATTGTTTTCTTTTACGGAAAATTACTTAAACGACCTTATAGAGATTTAATTATTGAATGAGATTTTTTTTATCAAAATTAATTAATTATTTTTTTTTGGGTGACTAAAGAGAAAAGAAAGAAAAAAGAGACAAAACCAAATTAATTGGCTAGGGTCATATCTAAATCTATTAGATGTTGAAGCTCACTCCATGGTTGGCTCCAATTCGAGTGAATGTCCGCGACAGAAGCAGCTGCTTTAGCCATACAATCTGCAACACTATTTGCAGTCCTCTGAATTAAAAGAATAGAGACTCTCCAATTCCAATTCATAACCTCCTGAATATGCTTTGTCAAATCCCATTCCGGAATATCCTTACTAAGCATTCTTTGGTTTACCAAGAAAAGAGCTTCTAAACAGTCTGTTTCACAAATAACCTCACGAAATCCACTCTCCCAAGCAAGAAGTAAACCTCTCCAAATTGCATACAATTCAGCAAAAAGAACACTGCACACTTCGACTTTTCCAGTGCAACCTTTCAACCAACATCCATCAGGATTGCGAATAATACAACCAAAACCAGCATAGCCAGAAGGAGCAAACCAACTAGCATCACAATTTAATTTAACAGAATGAACTGGAGGTGGAACTCAATGCAAACAAAGTGAAGGAGGAGACAGAGATTGATGCATAGCAAAAATAGTGTGAAACTCCCTTACTGAACTACAAATCAAACTCACCACTTTACTAGCACTCCATGAATCATCTATATTAAATAAGTCATGATTTCTGCTTCTCCAAATCCACCAGATAGTCGAAAAGAAAAGAAAAGCATCTCCACTCCTTGCACCTCTGTAGAGCCAATCATGTAAATTCGAGTTATCTGAATACAAGTCTAAAAGGGTTCAGACCTCCTTGGCACTAGGGCACTCCCGAAGACAATGAAGAATGGATTCAGAACCATTCTGACACCGATGACAGGTGCTAGATAAAGCTAAACCACGACCCAAACGAAACTCTGCTGTAGGAATAGCATTATGGAGACTGAGCCAAATCAAGAACTTATACTTCTCAGGAATATGCAGACGCCATACCCACAACCAATTATCATGCTCATTCCAGTCAAACTTTCTTTTGGCTAGCCAACTGTACCCACTCCTAACTGAGTAGAGTCTAGAAGATGCCACACCCCACGACCAACCCGAACTCTCTCCAGCATTCAAATCCGGATTATAAGCATTCAAACGCTGTTTGACATCTTCTGGAATGATAGAGAAAATATCATGGAGATTCCATTGACCATCTTTCCAAACGTCTCTAATAGTTAAATCAGAGTCAGATATATGTACAAAAGGGACATCTTGAGCAATTGGGCCCTCAATACTCCAATTGTCAAACCAAAAAGATTGATCAAGTGACCCAACGCACCAAGAGAAGGCATCCTTAAGAGCACCAAAAGCCTTTGAGATACTCTTCCAAACATGAGAAGCATTGCAAGGGACAGGGCCATCTAAAACTCCCTCATTCCTCAGATACTTCGCCCTCAATAGAGCAACCCAAGGCTTGTCCTGACAATGAAAAAGTTGCCCCACCAATTTACCAAGTAAAGATATATTAACACACGCAGGGTCTCTAACACCCAGGCTACCAAATTTTTTTGGAGTGATCACGGTCCTCCAATTAACAAGAGAAAGACCTCTACCATCAACTTGACCCTTCCAAAGGAACTGTCTCATCATAGAAGATAATTTATCGCAAACCCAATTTGGAAAAAAGGATACCTGCATATGATAGACAGGAATGGATGCTGAAATTAATTAATTATTTAAAAAGAAAGATTAATTTTTTATTAAAACGACAAATATCTTTTTAAATTTTATAAAAAAATAGTAATTGAATTTCTTCTTTCCATCTTTCATTTTTTTTTCTAACAATGTTCGAGCATTTCACTTCTTATTAAACTACTCTTCTACTTTATTTCATAACAACAATAAAGAAGTTTCATAAACCATAAATTCAGCCCAACAAAATACATAAATTTAATTATAATTTTAATCTTTATTATATTATCTTTATCTTATTTTTAGTTGTTCTTATCTTATCTTTATTTGTTTTTATCTTTTATAAGACAATACTCTCTATATATTTAGTTTTACCCTCATAGTTTACAACACACTTCAATACAATTCAATTCAATTCAATCAATCAATAATCAATAAAAGTTCTTTTCTTTACTTTTCCTATTTTTTCACAATTTTATCATGGTATCAGAACTCCTCTTGAGCTTTTGTCAAAGTCCAACTACTCATTATCTTTGTTCTTTCGATACTTTTTCTACTGTTAACAATTCTTCAAATCGAGATTCATTATTGAATACTTGGATCATTAATTCTGGTGTCACAGATCACATTGCATCAAATTTGTCTTGGTTTATTTCTTACACACAAATTTCTCCTATTATTGTTCATTTACCAAATGGTTCTCGCTGTTTCTTATAAAGGTATCGATCAATTTTCACCATCTTTAGTTCTTCATGATGTTCTTTATTTACCTTATTTCAACTTTAATATTATCTCTATTTTAAAAATTACTTCAACACTCATATGTAAACTCACTTTTTCATCTTCTTCTTGCAGAGCAACGATTTGGGGACGATTGATTTGGTCAGAATGAGAGAGGGATTATATGTTTTTGAACCCAATTTCGGTAAAAATTCATCCACTACACATTCCATAAATTCTATCCAATCTCCACCCATTACACCTTTCAATATATGACATTTTCGTTTAGGACACCTTCCTGGACAAAGGCTTAATCATTTACATAAACAATTTCCTTTTATCTGTATGCATCATGACGAGACTTGTGACATTTGTCATCTTTCTAAGTAAAAGAAACTTTCATTTTCTCAAAGTTTTAACAAAGCCAATGCAAGTTTTGATTTATTACACTTTGATATTTGGGTCCGTTTCGACAAAATCCTATTCATAATCATAAATATTTTTTTACTATTGTTGATGATTTTAGCCGCTTTACATGGGTTACTTTATTAAAATCAAAAGGAGAAATGCAAAATCAAATAAAAAATTTTATTACTTTAATTGAAACACAATTCAACTCCAAAGTCAAAACTATTCGTTCCGATAATGGACCAAAATTTATTTTACCTGATTTTTATGCTTCAAAGGGCATTATTCACCAACATAGTTGTGTTGAAACTCCTTAACAAAATAGAAGGGTAGAACGCAAGCATCAACATATTTTGAATAGAGCAATGCTAGGGGCCAGCAACTTTGGTATTTTGTAACTATCAATTTGCCATCAATAGTGTTTTTAATGGTGTGAGATTACATCCAATGGTGAGAAATCACTCACTTTTCTTTTGATGGTTAAGTGCTGGCCAGAAAACACAAAAGTTGCTGGCCCCCTAGACTTTTCCTTTTGAATATAGCTCAAGCTCCGCCACACACATTTTTTGAAGATTGCTGCTCAAGCACAGCATCTCCTTTTATATTTTTGCCACCGGCAGCTCAAGCTCCGCCGCACACGTATCTTCCTCCGCGTCACTACGTCACGTCAGACGAGTTTTCCTCAACAATTTCATCAGAACTTATCCAAGCTGTAGATTATTGACATCTTCCATCCACCAGCTTGCGGGGGCGTATTAAACTACTCTTCTACCGTAGCCCATGACAACAATAAAGAAGTCTCATGACCCACAAATTCAGTCTAACAGAATACATAAATTCAATTACAATTTTAATCTTTATTATCTTATCTTTATCTTATCTTTAGTTGTTCTTATTTTATCTTTATTTAATTTTATCTTTCATAAGACAATACTCTCTATATATTTAGTTTTACCCTCATAATTTACAACACACTTCAGTACAATTCAATTCAATTCAATCAATCAACAATCAATAAAAATTCTTTTCTTTACTTTTCCTATTCTTTCCCAATTTTATCACCCATTACTTTCAAAAAATTAATATATAAAAAAGAATTCCAATAAACAAGTTGTAACAATTGTATATAGAATTATAGATACATATTTGTATTAATATACCAAAATTAACTATTATGCATATATACATTATTTAATTTATATTTTATATTTTATATTAATAATTTATTTTAATAGTTAATTTTAATATATATATCCAATATAGTTGATAAAAAAATAATTATTTATTAAAAAAATTAAAATAATATATATCTTGTTATTGCCTTCTTTCTCACATATTAGGTTTAGACTTTAGAACAGTTTATTAACTTACAAATAGTATAATCGAATCATATCTAAATAAAATCTTGTATAAATTTAGTCCGAATATATTTAAAATTTATATATATTTTTTAAATATTATAAATAAAAAGTTAACATATATAAAAAAAATGCTATCCAACTATTGTTTAAAAAAATTATAACAAATTAATCTTTAATTAGTCAATATAATATAATTTTTTATTTTAAAAAAGTTTTTTTTTAAAAGTATAAATTTTATAATTTAAAAAATTTAAGATTAAAAGTTTATGATTTATAATTTTGACTCCCTAGAATTACTTTAAGTTGTATGGAACGTTATTTATTTTTTTAATTTTTTAAATTCGAGGCTTATTTGGTTTATTCATTATGTCGATCAAATAATTGTTGCGTATTTTGTTGGTTTGGCCCTTGTTGAAGCACCCTTGATCATGTGTGATTCTTTTTGTACCAAAGTTATAAGACACTTTCAGTATATTAGTAGTTAATACGTGATTGTATTGAGAAAAATCTCATAAATAAACTTGTTATAATGCAGAAGAAACTGGGAAGGAATCTGTTAATTTGATTGTAATTCCCTATTGAAGCAAGCTAAGTAGTGATGTACGTAGCTCAAGCAGTAAAGAAGATGAAGATTGAGGAAGGTATTGTTGTTCTCTAAAAAAGATAGATGATGATGATTTGGGATTGGGAGCAGTGTCTCTTCCTAAATTTTTGTTTGGTAAGTAAGTTGGTTATATAAACTGATCTTTTCTTTTTTTAGTTTTTTTTTTCTTTTCTGCTTGGATTGAAACTGATCTGGCCTTTGGTCATCTAATTTTGCAGTGAAAATCTATCTATTAGCCGTCATATATCACGGTTTAGACATATTCTCATTCTAATACTATTGTGTTAATACTCGGACTTATTTAGTTTATTAAGCTAAGAACAAGTTGGTGTAACTTTTAATATTTAGCAAAAAATTTAAGAATACATGAGAAAATTAATTTTGGTAGAAAAAATATTTTATTACTCAAGTGGAGTTAAATACGATTTTGGTCTTTAAGATATATAGGCTGAAATTTTTTTTGTCGAGAACCTTTTTTTTTATATAAAATCGTCCTAAGATTTAACTTAGTTTTAAAATCGTTTTTACCTTAAGACCGAAATCGTACGGAGGTGGCAGTAGAAATGGAAACAGAGGTGGATCGTTGACAGTTTTTTCTTCTTCCCTTCTCCTTTCGTAAACACTTTTTTTTATTTTTTTAATTTTATAATTTTTTTTGTTATGGATAATTTGATCTAGAATTTTAATATTTAAGTAAAGAGGACAATTTTAAAACTTAGTATTAAATCTTAGGGAAGATTTTGCATGCAAAAAAAAGTTAGGGACGAACAAAATTTTCGGCTTATACCTTAGGCTGCGTTTGTTTTCAAAAACAAGACACTGAGACAGGAACATGGAGACACAAAATCGTGTTTGACAGATGAGACATGGACAAAGACATTGTGTCCAGAGACACTGAATTAGTGTATTTTGTGTCTATCTTGACAGAAAGGACATAGAGACACTAATAAGATATACAACTTATTTTTTATTTTTTTTATTATTCTTATTAATTTTTATAATTATATTTTTTTATTATTATATTTTTCTTCTCAAATTTTTTAAATGAAAAAAATGAGAATAAATTGAATTTTCATAATTTGTTCTAGTTTATCACCAAACAGAATATAAGAATACAAAATTTTGTGTCTTTATCTTTTGTTTTTTGTCCTCTTCTCAAAAACAAATGCAGCCTACAGACCAAAATCGTACTTAACCCTATTTAATTGTTTTGTTATAAATGATTTAGATACTCACAATTCAAACTCTAACCCCAATTCATAGCATCCACCTTTTTAATGGACAATTATTAGGATTAAATCTAATAAATGGTTTATGATTTAAATTGAATGTCCAAATTTTTTTGTTACAAATATCTAATATACTCTCTAAAAAAAATGTTATTTCTTTTTTAAAGTTTATTCTTTAAATAGCTTTTAACAATATAAATACTGTTACTAGTGAGTAACTAGTGAGTAACTACCTTTTTATATTTTAAGTTTATCAGAAAATTAGTCATTCAAATTACTGGATTCATATTATTTTATATTCATGTATAGTTATTAATGTTTGACATTGTATTTTAGTTTTCTTCGGTATTATGCGGTTCATGACTGCAATTTTTTATTCTTTTGACAAGGTAAATAATTATTCATTTACAACTTTAGTTTGTTTTTTTTCATTTACTGTTTTAGTTTTTTTTTTATTATTCACGGAAGTTTGGTATTTTTATATTTGCAAAATATGCGATTTCAATTTTTTTATGCCTTAGTTTCATGAAGAACTTGTACATTAGTAAAAGTTGATATTCAATATTATATCAACATTTTAAAGTGTTGATGGTATATTTCGTGTGATTGTTTTGTTTGTATTTTTTTATTATTTTATATATATTCATAATACATCTAAAATAATAAGATAACACACAAAATATTTTTGGTACACATTTAAAATTTGTTTAATTAAGTTCGTGTTTATATATTTTGTTTTTGCGCGGATACTGGTGTCGAACTATACGTCGGTCTCCTATCTGTCGAGATAAGCCGACGATCTAAGTTGATTGGGTTGTATCCTCAAGAATCTGGATCCGAGCATGGTATCTGCAAAAAGGACTCCAACGCCCAAGTCAGTAAAAAAGTAAAAGATCAAATACAAGGAGTAGATGAGAATAAATGTGGTTTCGGTGAATATACTGGGTTTCTCTTTTTCCTTGTGTGTGTTGTTTAATTCCTTGGCCTGGCTTTATAACATAGTCTGTTCGCTTAGTGGTCCGTTAGTCTCCGTGATTCTTGTTTGTTGTAGTTCGAGATTGAGTGGGACGTTTTAAATCCGAGATCTGCGAGACGGAATTCGTTTGAATTGAGCCGTTGAGCCGAGGTATCTGTTCGGTCTTATCCGACTTTATGGAAGTACAGTACACAACCCCCCAACTTGACTTGGTGTATTTGCAGCAAGTTGAGCTTATTGTTGGATTTTATACCTTGGCGTAGTGAGATATTATAGATCCCCCAAGCTCAACGCGCGTGTCAAGCTTGGGTTTTTTACGGAAATGTTTGTTTTTTTTTAATGAGAAACTGAAAGTACAAATTTAAAATTGATTTGAATTTAAGGTGATATTTTACCTTGTAAACTGGGCTGTAATAAATTGCTTGCTTTTACCATATGGGAATCGTACCATTTTTCATTTGGGCGCGTGATTGTTGTTGTTTCCGCTTCCCACTAAGATAGTGGGCTTGCAATTAAACCTGTATGCTTAACGAAACATATTTTCAGTTTGCAAAAAAGTGTGGTTAATTCCCAGGAGTCATGTCTTCCAGAGGTTAGTTTCCTGTCTCTTAGTTTCTTCTGTTCTGTTTTATTTCTTCCCTTCTTACTGATCTTCAAAAGAAAAGATGGTTAGACAAAAAAGAGAAAGAGAAGATTAAGGTAGTCAAATTAAATAAGGATAACCCTTATCATTGGGTTCAGGATGATGTGAAGACTCGTGCCTCTTCATTTTTCGATCCTGAGTCTATTCGTTCTCTGGGTATTGAGGGGTTTGTTAGGGCTAGGTCAAATGTTTGTGTCGAGCTGCTCCCCTGTTCTAGTGAGGAACGGGTTTGTGAGAGGCGGGGAGACTGGAGCTACTTCTATATTTATGTTCCCTGTTTGACTGAGTTGCATGTATATTTACCTTTCTCGGATTTTGAGTGTAGGGTTTTGACCCAATTGAACTGCGCCCCATCGCAGTTGCATCCAAACTCGTGGGCCTTCTTGCGACCCTTCGAGGTTCTGATGAGTTTTCTTGGCTTTCTCCCTTCGTTAAATGTTTTCTTTTCTCTGTTTCAGTCTAAAGGGGTATGCAAAGGGTTGTGGGTCTGTTTGAGTAGTTTTCATGGTCATTCCCTATTTTTGCTGTATAAGTCTTCTTTTAAAAATTTCAAGTCAATGTTTGTCAAAATTCGGTCATTGGAGTCTATATATCCATTTTATCTGGATGATGAGATGATAGAGAAATTTTTCTTATTTTGGTGTACGGAGCCTTTACAAATTCTAGAAGTTCATGAGAGGAGTGAGGAAGAGGAATGTCTACTAGAGTATCTTATTGAGAATTTTGCTGAGGGGGAATGTTTGTGTATTCCCAACCTATTAAAATTTGAGGCGAAAAATGACGTGAATGGGCTGAAATTGTATATAGGTAACTGGAATTTTTGTGTTTATGTTCTCTTTGGCTTCGTATTTGCTAACCTCAGATTTCTTTGTTTTCGATGTTGCAGGTAGTAAGTTGCCAAATCTGAATTCGGCTAAGTTCCAAGCTTATTTGAAGAAGAAAAGTGAAAAAGGCGGTAGTGTTTCTGGTCTGGTGAAAGATACAGAAGGTGATGCTGCTTTTTCTGCTGCCCAGGCTCCTCCTTCCCCGAAAAGGAGGAGGACTAAATCCGATAAGTCATTAGAGGTGATTTCCGAGGGTGATCAGAATCCTGCTGCGAAGTCTGTATTTGAGCGGCAGCGTCGTTTGCATGGTTTTCTAGCTGGTGCTAGTTTGCATTCGCTGTGGAGCGACCAATTCCCCCTTGCCGAGCTTGCAGATCGTGTTTCTCAGTATCCTGGGGACATGGTTCTCACTCGTCGGGTAGGGCTTGAGGGGATGGACAAATTTATTCAGGTATCCTTTCTGCAGATATTCCTTTCATTCTTGTTTAGTTTATTTAATTATGTTAAGATCTATGATTATGCAGATTATTGCTTCTCGGTTACTGTGTGTTGGTCGCACGACTGAGCTTTTGAGTTCTGAGTAGCAGGTTGTGGTCGAGAAAGCTGCGTCTTTTGAACGTTTGTTGAAAGATAAGGAAAATGTTGTTGTCGATGTGACCGCTAAGATGAAAGAGAAAGAAGATGAAGTGGTGGATCTTAATGAGCAGATTAGATTGCTGAAGAAAGAAAAGGAAGATGAAGTAAGGCGTCTTCAGGAGCAAATTGGACTGCTCTAGGCTGATTTCAAGAAAAATGATAAAGTTAAAGGTGAAATGACTGCTCGTCTGAATGAGCTTAAGGAGGAAAAGATGGACATGTTCATTGCTGGGTTTGACCGTGCTGTCAGCCAAGTTTCATTGTTCTCCCCGAACTTTGATGTCGGGAAGCTCAATGTGGCAAAAATTGTTGTTGACGGTCACCTTGCTGATGATGAAGGTGTTGAAGATCAAGCTGAAAGTATTCCTCCTCCTTGATAAAGGATTTTTATGTTATTTTGTAATTCTCTATTTTAATTGAAGTGTTTTGAACTTTATTTCTGACTTGTTGTTGTCGGCTTTTGACTTGTGGATATTTGCGCTAGCCTTTGTATGCTATTTGTTTTGTTAATAGATATTCCTTGCTTGCTTAAGTGTCGTTTCTGACTTCATAGGGTCGGTTTGTTATTCTTTGTTATCAATTCGCGAGGCTTATTTAATTGAGATGCGTTTCGCATTGTTGTTAGATATATGTATGGATAGGTTGAAAATGATATTCATTGAACTGTTTTGACATATGAGGTAGTCGGCCTCATTAAAACATGTCCGATTAAAACCCTCTTTAGGGAAAAACCTCGTGATCAGGAAAAAGAGTACCTGGCCAGCTCATATTTATATTGAAAAAATTTAACTGTAGTACATTTTTAGTGATGAAATGTTCCAAGTGTTGGGGAGGGGTGTTCCTTCTAACGTTTCCAGGCAACATGCTCCCTTTCCGATGACTTTAGAAATTCGAAAAGGACCTTCCCAATTTGCGACCAACTTTCCCTGTCCTGGTGGTTTTCGGACTTCTTCCATCTGTTGCAGGACCAAGTCTCCTTCTTGTAGTATTCTCGGTCTTACTCTGTTATTATACAGTTTCCTTATCGTTGCTTGTATTGCTTGCTGTCTTAGTTCGGCTAGGCTTCGTTCTTCGTCAATTAGGTCGAGCTAGGTTGTTCTATCTTCCGAGTTGTCTCTTTCGTTGAAGTATTTGGTTCTACTGGATCATTGGCTGATTTTGACTGGTATTATACATTCTGCGCCGTATACTAGTCGGAATGGGCTTTCATTTGTTGTTGTGTGAGGTGTTGTGTTATAGCTCCATATTACCTCTGGTATGAGCTCGGCCCATCATCCCTTAGCATCTGTTAATTTCTTTTTTAATGCCTGCAAGATGACTTTGTTAGCTGCCTTTGCGAGCCCATTTGTTTGTGGGTGCTCGACGGAGGAAAAATGGTGTTTGATATGCAGGTCTGTGAGATATGATGTAATTTTTTTATCCGTGAATTACCTATCATTACAAATACAATTTCTCTAGGTAAATCGAATCTGCATATGATTGACTTCCATATAAAATTTTGTACCTTTTCGGCCGTGATCTTTGCGAGAGGTTGTGCTTCCACCCATTTCGTGAAATAATCAATAGCTACGAGTAGGAATTTTACCTGTCCTGTAGAGACTGGGAAGGGTCCGAGTATATCCATCCCCTATTTGTAGAAAGGCCAGCTGATAGTTGATGTATGTAGGAGTTCGGCTGGATTGTGGATAAGCGGCGCACATTTTTGGCACGTGTTACAGCTTTGTACCTTGTCTCTGCAGTCTTTTTTCATCGTCGGCCAGTAATAGCCAGCTCGTAGTATTCTCGTAACTAGGCTTCTGCTTCCAGTGTGGTTTCCACAGATTCCGTCATGTAACTCATTCATGGTGGTTTCTGCTTCTGCCGGTCCAAGACATTTCAAAAGAGGTCGGGAGATTCCTCGTTTGTATAGTTCGGCTCCCAATAGAGTGTATTGGTTTGCCTTGTATCTAAACGCCCTTGGTTTTTCGCCTTCTGGTATCTCCCCGTTTCTTAAGTATGCGATGAATATTTTTCGCCAGTCTTCTTCTTCCTGTGAGATACTAAAAACATATTTTGCATCTAAACTTGTTTCTGTTAGTGTAACATGGTGGAGCTTATCCGTTTGTTTGGTTATCCTATGTGTGGCTAGTTTCGATAAAATGTCGGCTCTGTGGTTTTGATCTCTAGGTATGTGTAGTATTTCAAAATTTTGAAAAGATTTTATTAGGGCCTTGACCGAATTTAAATATTTTTCTAAGAGTGTATCTCGTACCTGAAATTGGCCGTTTACCTGTTGTACCACAAGTAGTGAGTCACAGTGCATGGTTAGGTTCGAGATCCCTACTTCCTTGGCCAGTCGTAGGCCTGCCAGTAAAGACTTGTATTCGGCTTGGTTGTTTGTCGCTTGAAAGAGGAATTGGATCAACTTCTCGGCATGGACCCCTTCATCGTCCTTTAGGAGGATTCCTGCCCTACATCCGCTTTTGTTTGATGCTCCATCCACATATAATTCCCATACTTTAGGATGCTCTTCTTTGTTTGTGAATTCTGTCACAAAGTCGGCTAATGCTTGAGCCTTGGGTGACCCTTTTGACTGGTATGATATGTCGAATTCAGAGAGCTCAATCGTCCATTTTGTCATCCGCCCTGCTAAGTCTGGTTTTGATAATATTTTTCGTAGGGGGTGACCTGTACGAACTATGATCGGATGCGTATGAAAATAATGCCTCAGGCACCGAGCAGTAATTACTAAACCGAATGCTAGCTTTTCTATTGTTGGATATCGTAGCTCTGCATCTTGTAAGACTTTGCTTACAAAGTATACTGGGTGTTGCACTTTCCCTGTTTCTGTTACAAGTGCAGAACTGACAGTATTAGCTAAAATTGAAAGGAACAGTAGTAGTGGTTTACCTTGCTTTTGTTTCTACAATATGGGCTGTGATCCCAATATTTGCTTGAATTCAAAAAATGCTTTTTTGCAATCGTCCATCCAGATGAACTTTTCTGACTTTTTCATGGTCTTGAAGAAATGATAGGATCTTATTGCTGCGGCTGGTAAGAATCTTGATAAGGCGACTAGGCATCCTGTTAATCGTTGTACTTCTTTAATCGTCTTTGGTGATTGTATATTTAAGATAGCTTGGCACTTATCCGGATTGGCCTCTATACCTCGGTTTGTTAACAAGAATTCGAGGAACTTTCCCTTCTTTACACCAAATGCACATTTTTCCAGATTTAATCTCATGTTATGTGTTCGGAGTTGTTGGAAAACTTTCTTTAAGTTAGCCTCGTGTTGTTCTTCTGAGCTGGACTTGACGACCATGTCATCAACATATATTTCAATGTTTCTTCCAATTTGTTTTTTGAATATATTGTCCATTAGTCTCTGATAAGTGGCACCTGCATTTTTTAGTCCGAAAGGCATTACTTTATAACAAAAGTTACCCTGGTCGGTTATGAATGTTGTCTTGTCCTCGTCGTTTGGGTGCATTTGGATCTGATTGTATCCAGAGTAGGCGTCCATAAAGCTCAGCACTTTATAACTTGAGGTGTCATATACAAGTCTGTCAATGTTCGGCAATGGGTACGAGTCTTTTGGCCAGGCCTTGTTCAGATATGTGAAATCCACACACATTCGCCATTTCCCTGAATTTTTTCTGACCATAACTATGTTTGCTAGCCATGAAGAAAATCAGACTTCTCTGATAAAACCCGCATCGAGTAGTTTCTGTGTTTCTATTACTGCTGCATTTCTTCTTTCAGTTCCCAAATTGCGTTTTTTCTGTCTTACAGGTCGGGTATTATGGTTGACTGCTAGTTTGTGGCAGATGAAGTTCAGATCGATCCCTGGCATGTCAGCCTGGGTCCAGGCAAATAAGTCGGCATTAGCTTTCAAGATGCTCTTCAGATGCTGCTTTGTTTCTACAGAAAAAGCTGATCCAATGTTAGTATATTGGTTTTCTGTATTTAATTCTACCTTTTCAAGATCATCCGTTGGAGAAGGACGACTATGGTTGTCCTTAGGGTCCATTTCGGTCAGGCGCGGGATGTGCTCCGAATTGTATACTGAATTAATCTTCGGAATGGCTTCCTCCACGACCTTCTTTAAGCTTGCATTGTGGCATTGTCTGGCCTCCTTGTAGTCGGCGTGGACTGTTGCTATTTTGTGATCCTGCAAGGGAAACTTGACACACAAATGAATGGTGGAAACAATGTCTCCAAGAGAGTTAAGGGATGGGCGTCCCAAAATGATATTGTAAGGGCTAACACAGTCGACCACTAGAAATTGAATGTCCAGTGTTTTGGAGTTTGGGGGTTCTCCTAATGTCGTTCTCAACCAGACATAACCTGATATGGGGACTCTTTCGCCCGAGAAACCTGCCAGTTCTCCTCATGATGGCTGTAGTGACTTATCGCTTAATTGCATCTTCTTGAATGTGGAGTAGAACAAGACATCGGCACTGCTTCCTGGATCGAGTAACACCTTTTTCACAGTCAGTTCTCCCATGCTTACTGAGATTACTACTGGGTCGTCTAAGTTTGGGGTTCTTGATTTGAAGTCAGAAGCACTGAAACTGACGTCGGCCGAGGAGGTCGGAATTGGTGAGTTCTGCTGAGTTCCTTCCATTGTCATCATGGCTCTGTAACTTCGCTTCCTTGCTGTGTTTGTTATTCCTCCTCCAGCGAAACCTCCTGATATGTAGTTTATGACCCCTTTGGAGGTAGGGGTTTCTACTGGGTCCTGCCATGTTCTTTTTTCTCTGTGCTCTGAGTTATACTTCAGCTTGTTCATGTCAGCTGTTTACTTCTGGTTCCTGGAGCCGATGTATTTGACTAGTAGCCCTTATCTTACCAATCTCTCCAATAGGTACTTAGCCGCCACACACTCGTCCATGGTGTGGCCGAATTTCTGGTGGAATGCGCAATGCTTTCCTTTGTCCACGTACTTTTGGTCTTGGTATGTTCCTGCCTTGACTGATGGCTTTATGAGCCTGTTGTGTAATATATCCTTTATTATGTCCTCCCTTCTCGTGTTGAACCTGGTTTAGGAATCAAATTTTGGAGTTAGTTTAATCGATTTTCTATGATCTTTAATATTAGACCTGCTCGGCTTGTCATCATCTTTTCGTGACGGTGGTCTTTCATTCCTTCACGTTTCACGTAGTTCCTCTATTTCAATTTGTCTCGTGGCCTTGTCTCGGAATTTCTCTAGTGTCTTCGGTTTGGCCACAACTATGACTTCCTGGAACTTCCCTGGTCGGAGGCCGCTTTTGATAGCATGCAATTGCACTTCTGGGTTCAAGTCGGGGATTTCCATGGCTGTCGTGGTGAAACACGTCATGTAATCCTTTAGATTTTCATGCTGCCTTTGTTTAATCGTGTTGAGATAATCTGAGTCTCTCACATAGATTTTTGATGCTGCAAAGTGATTGATGAACATCTTGGCGAATTCGTCAAAGTTGGTTATGGACCCTGCAGGCAAATTAGAAAACCATAATAAAGCAGCTCCATCTAAAAAAGTAGAAAAGGATCGGTATAAAATGGGGTCACAATCATTGTTGAGAAACATCATGGACTTGAACTTGGTGACATGGACTTTAAGGTCCCCGATCCCCTTGTATGGTGTCAGGGTCATCAGAAGCGTAAAATTCTGGGGCATTTTGTAACTCATTATCTCCTCGGAGAACGGGTTAGCTCGTCGCCTCCCGGACTTAGGGGGATTCTCTCCTGTCATAGCGTTGACTTCTGACTGATGCTCTTCGTGCTGTTCAGCGTTTGTCCTTTTGCTGTCGACCTTCCGATCTTCGTTGTTTTGCATCGCTGCCAACAGTTCGGCCATGAGATCGGTGTTAGTTCGGGGGGGTTGTTGAGTTTCCGAGTGATCCGTCATGCTTCCTTTCCTGCAAAGAAAGAGAGATATGCATCAGATATGGATGAGCTAAAAATAGTTATATCTTCGGGTGAGGAAGAATCAACGGATCCCCACGGTGGGTGCCAAATGTTCTTGCGCGGATATTGGTGTCGAGCTATACGTCGGTCTTCTATCTGTCAAGATAAGCCCGACGATCTAAGCTGGTTGGGTTGTATCCTCAAGAATTTGGATCCGAGCGTGGTACCTGCAAAAAGGACTCCGACACCCAAGTCAGTAAAAAGTAAAAGATCAAATACAAGGAGTGGATGAGAATAAATGTGGTTTCGGTGAGTATACTGGATTTCTCTTTTTCCTTGTGTGTATTGTTTAATTCCTCGGCCTGACTTTATAACGTAGTCTGTTCGCTTAGTGGTCCGTTAGTCTCCGTGATTCTTATTTGCTGTAGTCTGAGATTGAATGGGACGTTTTAAATCCGAGATCTACGGGACAGAATTTGTTTGAATTGAGCCGTTGAGCCGAGGTATCTGTTCGGTCTTATCCGACTTTATGGAGGTACAGTACATATTTTTACATGAATTTTTTTTAACACATCCAAAATAACAAGATAAGATATAAAATACTTTTAATACACATTCAAAATTTATTAAATTTGTGCTTATATTTCTTTACATAAATATTTTTTTAACACAAACAATAAAAAAATTGATTCTCTTTTGCTGTTTTAGTTTTGGGAATAGCTCAATATACATAATTACATAGCACTTCTACAATGAAGTTTAGGAACGAGATTATTAAACAAGTTTTTGAGCCACGTATACAAAACTAATAAAATAGAAATATCCGTATACTTAAAGAAAAAGCAAACGTTGTTTGTGATACAAAGAAGGGCAAAACGGTTGCTCTTGAGGGCTCATCTCATAGGCCAATTGGGAGGATGAAAAGAGTGTTGCACCATAACTGAATTGGTTAGAGGAAAATATCAAAAAGGCATGAGAATGTGGGAGACAAGGGTAGAGTACATTGTGAGTACCTCTCTCTGTTAATTCTTCTCCTCTCTGGCTTATCTTTCTTATGAACCCCTTCCCTTATTTGCTATGCTCTTGGCTTGCAGGTGATCTCTCAAGACCATTTGATTGACACCCTTCGTTTCTTCGGTCTTAATTGATATTAGACTAGACTATATACTTTTCTTTTCCCACCTATAACATGCTTGAGTAGATTATTTTTCATTCCATTTTATCTCTGTTCATAACAAATTGGTGCTTTCATTGACTCCATGGCGGATAATACTCGAATGCAAACTATGCAAGCGGCCATCAACAAGCTCACTGAACAAGCCGATCTCCACCATGAACAGCTCACCATGATTACCCAGTCCTTGGCAGCGATACAAGCGCAGCTCATATCCCCGACGGTAAACTCGCCTACACAACCCCATTCATCGTCTGGTTTCGCACCGTTACGACAATTGAAGGTGGATTTTCCTAAATTTAATGGGGGAAACGATGTACTCCATTGGCTTTATCGGGCAGAGAGATTTTTCAAGATTTATGATGTACCGGAAGATCAAATGCTCGACGTCGTCGCAGTCAACCTCGAAGGGCGGGCTTTAGCGTGGTTTCAGCTTTGGGAAAAATTGAATCAGGTAAGGAATTGGATGAATTTGTCGATTGCCATTCAAATACAATTTGGCCCTTCTCAATTTGATAACCCTAGAGAAGAGTTACTAAAATTGAAACAAACTTCCTCTGTTGACAAGTATTTTGAATCCTTCAATGATTTAGCTTCAAGAACCTATGGCATGGACGACACCCTGTTATTGGATTGTTTTACAGGGGGTTTGCATCCAGAACTAAAACGCGAGGTGAAGGCACGATCGCCGTCATCTCTTCTTCAGGGGGTTTCTTTAGCCAAGTTGTTTGAGGAGCGTTTCTTCCCGTCCTCCTCGCGATGGAAATCATCTTACCCTCCACCCCAACATACTGTACCCAAACCCTCACCTGGGTCCAACCCAATGACCCTGAGTCCCAACCCCACATCCCCACTATTGCCCACTCCAACTAGCTCCACCAAGTTACGTAAACTCAGTCCCACCGAGATTCAGTTTAGACGCGAGAAGGGTCTCTGCTTCACATGTGATGAGCGTTTCTCTCCATCCCATAAATGTGCAACCAAACATTACTTCCTCATCCAAACCACAGAAGCAATACCAGAGGATCCACCAATTGAAGAGGAAAACACTGAGATCAAACAGCCTGATGATTTTGGAGAACATATCACAGAGGATTCCCATCATCTCTCTTACAATGCCTTGACTGGTATCCCTGCAAAAAGGTCAATCCGTTTTAAAGGGACAGTAAAAGGTCGAGAACTGCGTGTTTTAATGGACGGAGGCAGCTCTGACAATTTTATTCACCCCGCCTTGACTAAGAGACTTGCTGTCACTGTGCATCAGGCACCCCCATTCAAGGTGGAGATAGGAGATGGCACTTTGTTACAATGTGAAGGCGAAGTGAAACGATTGCCAGTAAACATCCAGGGCCACACTTTGTTTGTGAATGCTTTTGTACTGCCAATAGCCAATGAGGAATTGGTGTTGGGAGATATATGGCTAGAAACTCTTGATACACATTTGGTAAATTACAAAATGAAATTTATTACATTCTTTGATGATGGAAGATTGGTAACACTGCAGGGTGAGTTACAACAGCTGCCAGCTAAGGCACAATTCAATCAATTAAAACGACTCCAGGCCACGGATGAGATCGCTGAACTATACACTATGCAGGTGCAGTCGAAAGATAGCATGGAACCTCCTATGTTAACATTACCATGCAATTTGGACCCTGAACTTACTTCACTCCTTCGTAACTTTGCGGATATATTTAGCATTCCTCATGGTCTTCCACCACCACGTAGCCATGATCATTCAATCGTGCTACTTCCAAATGTTCCCCCTGTGAAGGTGCGACCATATCGATACCCCTATAGCCAGAAGACTGAGATTGAAAGAATGGTAAGAGATATGTTAGCTGAAGGCATTATTCAACCAAGCACCAGTCCATTTTCTTCTCCAGTGTTATTGGTTAAGAAAAAAGATGGCTCATGGAGGTTTTGTACTGACTACCGTGCCCTTAATACGGTCACTGTTAAAGACTCTTTTCCAATGCCAACAGTAGATGAATTGATTGATGAACTGTTTGGTGCACAATTTTTTTCGAAACTCGATCTACGTTCTGGGTATCACCAAATCAGAGTAAAGCCAGAAGATTGTTACAAGACTGCTTTTCGCACTCACCAAGGGTTATATGAATGGCTTGTTATGCCATTTGGTCTCACCAATGCTCCTGCCACATTCCAGAGCTTAATGAATTCTATTTTTGCAAATGTGTTGCGACAGTTTGTACTCGTATTCTTTGATGACATCCTTGTGTATAGCTCGGATTGGTCCTCTCACGTACAACATCTAATGCATGTCTTTGAAGTGCTGCGCACCCACGCCTTATATGCCAAGCTATCCAAGTGCTCCTTTGGAAAGCAACAAATTGATTACTTGGGACATGTGGTTTCCCGAGAGGGTGTTCGCGTTGATGACGCCAAGATTTTGGCAATCAAACAATGGCCATCTCCCACCTCGATCAAACAACTTCGAGCATTCATCGGCCTTGCCAGTTATTACCGCAAGTTTATAAAAAATTTTGCTTTACTTGCTGCCCCACTGACTGATTTATTAAAGAGGGATAATTTTAACTGGTCCCCTCATACGGAAGCCACCTTTCAACAGTTGAAGACAGCTCTTACTAACGCCCCAGTGTTAGCACTACCTGATTTTTCCAAGCAATTTGTGCTCGAAACAGATGCATCTGGGGCTGGTATTGGGGCCATTCTTAGTCAGGAAGGTCACCCCATCGCTTATTTTTCTAAGAAGCTTTCTAGTTTGAATCAAAAGCAATCCACATATGTTCGGGAAATGCAAGCGATCCTCACAGCGGTGGCTAAGTTTCGCCACTACTTGTTGGGCCACAAATTTGTGATTCGCACCGATCACAAGAGCCTCAAGGAGATGCAAGCGCAAACCATACAAACACCGGAACAACAACTATGGCTTTCAAAGTTGTTGGGCTATGATTTTACTATAGAATATAAGAAAGGGAGCGAGAACAAGGGAGCAGATGCTTTATCAAGATCCTTCCTCAGCCTAACCATGATAAGTGGTGCCTTGCTGCCCCAATTACGACAAGAACTCGAGGCCCACACACCATCTGAGGAGTTCACTGAAGCTGAAATTCAATCAGGAAAACTCCAGCTGCGACAGGGCCTGTGGTACTGGGGTGATAGATTGGTGATTCCGGCTACCTCTCCACTGACCAAAACCATCTTGCGATAGTATCATGACTCTTTGCTGGGTGGACACGCTGGGTTCCATAGAACTTTAACAAGGATCTCTGCACAGTTTTATTGGAAACATATGGCCAAAACAATTAAGGAATCTGTAGCCACTTGTTCAACTTGTCAGCGAGTCAAATATAGTACTCAACCACCGACCGGGTTATTGGAACCACTTCCTATCCCATCTCATATTTGGCAGGACATCTCCATGGACTTCATTACTGGGCTGCCACCATCCCATGGATGCTCAGTTATATTGGTGGTGGTGGATCGCTTGTCAAAGTTTGCTCATTTTATCCCCTTGCCAGCAGACTTTACAGCCCCTAAGGTTGCGGATGCTTTCCTGCGAAATGTGGTAAGCGTTCATGGCATTCCTCATTCTATTGTCTCGGATCGAGATAAAGTATTTACCAGTAAGTTTTGGGAACAATGTTGTGGCAAGCAAGGCATTTTTTTAGCTCGGAGTTCTGCGTATCATCCAGAAACTGATGGACAAACCGAGGTCCTCAATCGTTGTTTGGAAATGTACTTGCGCTGCTATACTCAGGAGAACCCTCGCGATTGGTACCATCTCCTTCCTTGGGCAGCTTATAGTTACAATACGTCCTACCACTCGGCAATAGGAATGACCCCATTCAAGGCTGTGTTCGGTAGGGATCCTCTCCCTCTCATTCGTTACGAGCCTACTGCGTCTGATATACCAGCCGTACAAGAACAATTACAACAACGTGATGAGGTTCTAACCACCCTCACGTTGAACCTCCAGCGAGCCCAGCTACGTATGAAGCACAACGCTGATAGTAAGCGAAGAGAAGTTGAATTCAATGTTGGCGATTATGTTTTTGTTAAACTGCAACCGTATCGCCAACATTCAGTGGCATTGCGGAAAAATCATAAGTTGAGCATGAGATACTTTGGTCCTTTTCCTATTGCGGCACGGATTGGCAAAGTTGCTTATCGACTACAATTACCACCTGAAGCGAGGATACACCCTGTTTTTCATGTATCGGCGTTAAAAAAGTGTAGGGGAGATCCAGGGGCTACTAATATTCCTACACCATTGCTGTTGGATGAACAAGGCTTGGGAGTCCAACCACAGTGGGTTTTGGGACACCGAATGGTGAAGAAACATGACCGTTGGCAAGAACAAGTTCTTATCCAATGGCATGGAGTACCAGCAGAAGCAGCAACATGGGAACCATATGAAGAAATACAGCAGCAATTTCCCACTTTCAACCTTGAGGACAAGGTTTTTTTTAAAGGAGGAGGTAATGATACAAAGAAGGGCAAAACGGTTGCTCTTGAGGGCTCATCTCATAGGCCAATTGGGAGGATGAAAAGAGTGTTGCACCATAACTGAATTGGTTAGAGGAAAAGATCAAAAAGGCATGAGAATGTGGGAGACAATGGTAGAGTACATTGTGAGTACCTCTCTCTGTTAATTCTTCTCCTCTCTGGCTTATCTTTCTTATGAACCCCTTCCCTTATTTGCTATGCTCTTGGCTTGCAGGTGATCTCTCAAGACCATTTGATTGACACCCTTCGTTTCTTCGGTCTTAATTGATATTAGACTAGACTATATACTTTTCTTTTCCCACCTATAACATGCTTGAGTAGATTATTTTTCATTCCATTTTATCTCTGTTCATAACAGTTTGTCATAAAGCAACCGTGGAGGATAATGTTCAATAGTATTGTTGTATAATACATTAAAAAATACATCTAAAATTACAAAATTGTATATTAAATAATTTCTTAACATATCCAAAAAAAATAATTGTATTTATTACTCTTGTTAATTAGAATAAAAAATTATATATACAAATCTTAAAACCGAAAAAATTAATTTTGATATTATTATTTTAATTTTAATTTGGTTTATTATTTTTGTTTTATTTAATTTAAATTTAAATTTAAATATTCTAACTTTAAAGATATATAATTTTGGATTTTAAATATATAAGAAAATATTTAAAATATAATATCTAAAAATAATTATTACAATCAATAATAATCGATTAAATGATGAATTATAATAGATACTTAATTATACCTTTTTTTTAAACTCTTTTAGATTAGTCTATATCACTTTTTATATTTTTACATATATCTAAACTCTTCTAAAATGTTTTATGATCTTTTAAAATCTTTTAAAACTTTTTAGAATTTTTTGGACCTCTTAAGATATTTTAGAAAATTTCAAAACATTTTTAAACACTTCAAAATATTATATAAATACTATTAAATGTATCATCTTAAAATTTATCGTGACATAGGGTTGATTTTTAACTTAATAGTTCAGCATTCTGTGGAAATTCTGGAGGAATATATGTCTGATATGAATTTATGATATAATGCTATAGTTATGCTTACTATTATATGCTAAGTTGCTAATAATGAATAAATCATAGTTGTGTGTGTCTGTCATTATCTCTGGAAAAGGTCATTTTATATGAAAATTTCATTATACTGTTTTTGTGTTGATACTTATTTTATCATTGATGAAACGGACGGATTTAAATATGATAAGACATACTAGAACATTTTAATGATGAAATCAAAACATAACTAGGTTATGTGTCACGTATTCATCATTATATTCTGATCTCTTGATATTGTGCTTAACTTGGAGTCTTGGGATAAAGCTTTTTGTCATTCAACCTTAATTATTTCAGAGAGAGTGTGTGTTTTCTTTTTCTTTTTTTTTTTTTTTTTTTTAGTTCTTGGACTTTTGAAACATAAATTATGAGTGTATATACGTACATCTAGAGGAACTCAAATTGAATTGAATACCATTTTTTGGTATATGGATTATCAGTCATGCAGCACCATATAGGCACATAGGAATTCTTAATAATATGCGTAGCAATTCTCTTAAATTTCAAATAAAATAAAAATTTAAATGTATTTGAGATCCCCCAAAAAAAAAAGTTGAACCTTTATCGTCAATATTTCTTTTAAGAAAGTATAGGAAATTAATCTTTAAGTAGTTAATATTAACTAATTTTTTATTGCAAAATTATTTTTTTAACTTTTAATTTTAGAAAATTTAAGATATAAAATTCAGGACTTAGAATTTATAATTTAAATTTTAGTATTTAAAATTTAATATTAAAAAAATTAGTTGATGTTAGTTAAAAAGGTTGACCCTCCAGTTCAACTCAAATTATTTAGAAAATTTAGAATGTATACAATTTTTTTAGAAATTAGGAAAAAATAAGAATAAAAAAAATCGAACAAAGCCTTATAGTTTGAGAGGTTTAGATAAGTATATAGTAGTTGAATATTGCGGTCTAAAATGAAACACAACGTAATGCAATACGTAACCAAGTAGTGTGCTTATTAGATCTTTTTGAAGAAATTAAAGCACATTCATCTGCTTTCGTAATTCAATACTCGGTGTCCTTTTTCATTCTTAAAATTACGACGTGGCATGGCATCTATGGCACAGGTTGAAGCCGAGAAGAACATATATAATGAGTTACACATGCATACACATTATTGGATTATTACATGGTTACTTGTATTGAGATTATTATAGGCTGCGTATGTGCTTTTATGTCAAATGAAATCGTAACCAAGTAGTGTGCTTATTAGATAGCAAAATAGCCGTGGCCAATAGATAACATTCACACTAAATATATGTTTAATTTTGATGCACTAAAACAGATCAGAATTGTTTAATTATATTTATTTTTTATTATTTTTTTATGAGCAAAGGGGCATAAATCTCAAGAAACAGAGAAATTACATAGAAATCATTTTAGCAAATTTAACTCCAGATGTATCTGCTATAAGCGCCGCAGAGAGAAATACCGGAGGAAAAGAGAAATACATGAATCCAATCTGACAGAGGTGAGTTTTCTTAGCTAACAGATCTGCACAAAAATTTCTTTCTCTGTAGACATGGGAGACACGAATATCCCATGGATGAGCAAGAAGCAGCTTGATGGCACGCAATAGGGGGTTCTTGCAGTTCTAGAGGGAGCCATGTTCTGAACAAAATTGGAAGCACAGAAGGAGTCCGTCTCAACCAGGAGCTTCCCAATGCCTAGCTCACGAGCCAGCTTAATCCCTGCGTACAAGCCCCATAATTCAGCCAAGGTGATAGAGCAATTCCCCAAATTCATCATGAACCCTGCAATCATTTTTTCTGACAGTCTCTAATCAGACCACCACAACTCGCCATGCTTGCTGGGGGGCATAACAGAGCCATCGACGTTCAGTTTAAACCATCCCTCAGTTGGGAGTTCCCACCCAATCATATCTTCTCTACTGGTATTCAGCGTTGAAACTCCTACTTCAGAAATGGCGAGACAATCCTCGTAGTTCTTGGCCAGGTAAATAACTTGATTAAGTAAAGTATTTGGGTTAGAGGGAACATTTTGAAATATGAGCTCATTTCTGCTTTTCCATGCTAGGTTGCAGGTGGTGATGAAAATAATGGGCCAGCTGGTCCCATTTCTATTATGAGGGCTCCACAAATTCTCTTTCAACCAGGCTTGGATATCTGTCTGAAAGAAATTTTGCTGAGAGTTCCTATTTACCAAGCTCTTCCATGTTCTGCTGATGAAAGGGCAATCCCGCATCACATGGAGCAAGGTCTCGGAGTTATTTGGACATCTTGGGCAGTCTGCTACTTCAGTAAGACTTCTTCTAGCTCTATTTTCATTAGTTAAGAGGGCATTTTGAGATAGAAGCCAAGTGAAGGCTCTCAGACGTTGGGGAAATTTGAGTTTCCATATTTTATCAAAAGGAAAATCACTGCTAGGGTTGGATTGGTGTGTTGTTAGATAGGTGGATTTAATAGAAAAAATACCTGTAGAAGAGGGCAATCAGCAAATCATATCTTCTCCCAAATCCCATTGGGGTGCCTTATTTGATCTTATCATATCAATAGCTTCACTAGGTAGCATTTGGTTCAGAATGTTAAGCTTCCAGGTACCGTCTGAGTTCGCATAATTAGCCACATTGTCTTTAATGACGGAATGGATATCTTCTAGAGCTAAATCACTGAGTTTAGGAATTCCTGCTATCCATTGATCTGTCCAGAAAGCCACCTCTTTACCGTCTCCTATCCTCCAAATAAGGTGAGGTGTGAAGTCATTCCATATTTTAACGATACCTTGTCACGTATTAGAGCTACTATTCTTCTGTTTTACTTTAGGCAACAGAGCTTCCCCACAGCCATACTTACTGCGAAGAACTTTCACCCAAATAGATTCTTTGTTGTTAATAAGCATCCACGCTAGCTTCATAAGGAAAAGCTTGTTGTTTTCTTTTGCCGTCCTAAAGCCCAGCACCCTTCACTCTTAGGTTTGCATATATTGTCCCAACTGATAGGATGAACCTTTCTCCTATTAATATCCGACCCCAAATGAAATTGCGACAAATTTTATCAATTTTTCCACAAACAGCCACTGGGATCTTCATGGTTTGCATTGCATAGCTAGGGATGGATGCAAGAGCTGAGTGTGCCAAAGTGCACCTGCCTGCTAGAGATAAGGACTTGCTATTCCAGCTGTTTAGTCTTTTTTGCATTTTGTCTAAAATGAATTAGAAATGGTGCTGACTGCAGCGCTCATGAATGGGAGGAACACCTAGGTATTTACCTAAATTGGATGTTAGGGAGATACCTAGGTTGTTGCTCAAATCATTTTTCACAGAGTGGTGAATGTTGTTGGAGAAGAAAATACAAGATTTATCATAGTTGATGCTTTGGGCTGAGCTGCTGCAAAAAATTTCCAAAGCCTCCTTGATAACACTAATTTGGCTATTGTTCGCTTTGGCAAAAAGGATAAAGTCATCTGAAAAACACAAATGAGACAAATTAGGACCATTTCTAGAAAGCCTAATATGATCCCATTTTTTCTCATTCACTAGTTTGGTGATAAGTTGAGATAATCTTTCAATGCAAAAAATAAATAGATAAGGGGGTAGAGGATCTCCCTGACGAATCCCTCTTGAGAGGCTGAAAGTTTCCGAAGGAGAACCATTCCAAAGGACATTGAAAGAGGAGGTAGTGATACAGACACCAATAAGATTGATAATGTTAATAGGGATATTTGCATCTTCTAGAGTTTCCAAGATGAAATTCCAATTCAACTTGTCATAGGCCTTTTCGAGATCCACTTTTATCGCCATAAAGCCTTTTTTGCCTTTTTTGATTCTCATAGAGTGAACCACTTCCTGAGTGATGATGATATTGTCAGCACAAGCTCTTCCAAGAATAAAACTGGATTGAGTATTCGAGATGAGTTTTGTCATAAACGGCTTTAATCTGGTAGCCAGCATTTTGGTTACTATTTTATAGCAGATGTTGCACAAACTTATGGGCCGAAAATGAGCAAAAGTCTCAGGGGTATCAATTTTGGAAATTAGAGAAATAAGAGTTTGGTTGACACTGCTTATGCTAGATGGGTTAGTGAAGACCTCTTTAACCCAGCTACAAACAGTAGCTCCAACCTTATCCCAAGAGTGCTAAAAAAACTTTGGGGGTAGATCATCTGCTCCTGGAGCTTTCCAGCCACCCATATCAAAAAAGCAGCTTTAATTTCTTCATCAATAGGTTCTTTAGCAATAAGCTGTCTCTCTTCCTCATATAGGGCTGGAAAGTTACCTGAGATAGGAAACAATGATAAAATGTTAGAATTAGTATCAGCTAAAAAAAGATTTTTAAAAAAATTCACTCCTAGAGCTTTAAGAACATCCGGATTATCAGACCAATTTTCATTATCAATTTTTAGAGATTTAATTCTATTATTCCTTTTCCTGCCATTAGCTTTAAGATGGAAGTAAGTAGAATTTTTGTCCCCAAATTTGATAATGTTGCATCTGGACATTTGAAACTAGTAACTCTTCTCTTGAACAACAATATTCTCATATTCCATGCAGAGTTCTTTTTGAAGTTTTTCAAGAAAAGGGTTACTTTGAAATGAGAGACTTTTATTGATGCCTTCTAAACGGGCAATAATGCAACTTTTTTTCCTGAAAATATTTTCAAAAGTCTCTCTATTCCAAGCTTTAGCTCTATTAGTAAAGGAGTTAATATTATCAATCAATGAGTCATTCGGATTCCATGCATCATTAACAAGATTAGATTAATCATCATGAAGTAACCAAGGGGCAAGAAGACGAAAAGGTTTGTTAGAGTTATCCTGGATAGTGTGCTGAAAATCTATCAAAATAGGTAGATGGTCCGATTTCAACTTTGATAGATGTTTAACTCCTGCTGCCTGAAAAAGTTGAGCCCACTTGAAGCTGCTTAGAACTCTATCTAGCCTTCTCTTGATGTGACCCCGCTGTCATGTAAAGGGAGAACCCAAAAACTCAACCTCCATCATGCCATAGTTACACATGCAATCAATAAATTTGTTGGTATCTGAGGAAAGGTTGGAGCTTCCCCCAGAGTCTTGGGCAGATTTAATAGCATTAAAATCGCTGCTGATACACCAAGGCCCAATTGTAAGGTTAGCAATTTTCTCTAACATATACCACAGATCCCTTCTGATAGTTGGATTAGGGCTACCGTATATAGCCGTGAGGAACCAGGGCTCTTGTTTATTCCAAGAAACCTTGCAATGGATTAGTTGCTTGTGAATGCGTAGCACTTGAACATCCCAGACATCTTTATTCCAGAGGCACCAAATACCTCCAGAGAATTCTTCCCCCTCACTGATGGTTCAAGTGTCAAAACCCATTCTTTTAATAACATTTTCTGCTTTAGAACCTGAAACGTGGGTCTCAAAAAGGCAAATAAGCGAAGCATGATATCTAAAGCTCATATATCTAATAATGATAGAGAAACCTTTAGCAGAAGCTCCTCTACAATTCCATAGTAAAATATTCCTACTAATCATTATGATAAGAAAGAATAAAAAAGGGTACAGAGGCATAAATCTTTAGCAATTCGAGGATACTTCTGTAGTCCTCATAGGGTCAGCAGCCCCTGCCACCATATAGTTGCTTGATTGATCTTCCACCATGTATTTAGATCCTGAATTGTTATGATAGGGAATGTCTCCTGGATCGAAAGTGTAGTTTATGATAGGTTGAGGATCAGCTCTCGAAGAGGATGGACCTGTTTGAGGTGTTATTCCTTCTTTGAAGATAGTACTTGGAACTTCTCCACCAATGGGTACATACCCTCCTTCTCTGTGGACTTTTGCTTGTTCCCTTAGTATGTAGCTAAAACTTCTCAAATAGTCTTGATGATCACCTTGTTTACCTGTTTTTGATTGTTGAGCTATCTCCTGTGGGGTTGTGGCTATGTTTGGGCTGACCTCAGCCTGGTTAACTTGATTTTTACCTTTTTGAGTAGCGGGTGTAATCTTCTTAGACTGATTTATTAATTTTTTGCCATTCTGACTTGTGACAAGTTGTTGATTTTTCAATTTTTGGACATTAGAGCTATGGTTCTAATTTATTTCAGATTTCTGCCATTGATTTTTTGATATTTTCTTTTCTTTCATGGAGGGGTTACTGTTGATTCTGCTCTGAGTCATCTGGTTGGTATTCTCTTCCTTTAAATTAGATAAAACATTAAAGCGAGATGACTGATTTTTTGCATATCCTTCCTTTTTTGGTTCCTGATTTAATTGCTTGCCTCTTCTAGCATTTTTTTTAACTACCATCCAGGAACCAAAAGGGGATGATTGTTGCTGATCCTTGATTGCCATTATTTGTGGTGTATCCATGCTAATATCTTGGCCATTACTTTCCTGATTTACAGCGAGATTCTCGCTCTCTATCTGCTCTTTCCCTTTCTGACTCTGATTCTGATCCTCCTTGGCATGTGGTTGTTCTAGCCGTTTGTCAGTGGAGTATTCCGGCAGATTTGAGGGTGAACTTTCTGGTATGGAGACTGCTGCCCGATATACTCAACTCTGGGCAATCGTCCTTTCTGTGGCCATATCTTCCACAGTTAAAGCAGATTAACTGAAGGCCTTCATACTCCAGGTAAAAATCCTTACCTAGAGCAGAGAAAGAAAGAACAAGTTGCTGCCTAAGGTCCACCTCAACACAAATCCGAGCGAACTTTTCTCTAGAGTGTATGGACGTATAGCCGTCGATTTTCAACATAGTGCCCTGGGAGTTACCCACTTTCCCTAGAAAATATTTGTTGTAGAGTTCTACTGGTAGGTTATGGATGCGGACCCAGACAGCTACTTTTTGGATTCTCATCTCGTGAGGAAAGAAAAGAGGTATCCACCTTTGGACCAAAAGGTAGTGATCAGCAATCATCCAAGGCCCTTCAAAGAGGGCGTAGGCATAGTCCTCCTGAGCATGGAAACGAATCAAGAAAAATTTTTCCTCCAGATCCGTTACGTTGATGGTGCTTTGCTTCGCCCATCTTCTGGTTACCCATCTCTCCATAAGAGGGAGCCTGATTTTTTTGTCCAACGGTTTCACAATAAGAGAGAGTTTCTATGGCCTACACCATTCATCGTATTCCTCTAGGGACACTTCGATAACAGGTTTGGGATTGAAGGGAGCTAGGGGTTCTTCTGCAAGTCTATCCTTCTCGAATTCAGATTCATAATCTTCAGAAACCATCTGAACAATTTCTTCAGGATTCAAAGAGTCCCCCAAGCCGTTAACCATCACCATATCCTTATAGGAAGCTTTAGTATTATTTTGTTCATTGGATTTATTAGAGGCCTCCACATTCTCTGCCGACTCTGTTTGCACGCCCTCCATAGTTGAGTCTTCCTCTAAGATCACTTCGACTACTCCTTCCATGGGAGCACCCTCCTCGTTTGCTGCATCCATCTTCACTTTCTTAGTACTCCTATCTTTTAGGTCTTCCTCCTCTTGTGAGCGTTTTTCGGATTCGTGCAGAGAATTTTCAGTGCGCATGATGTTAAAACTGATTTATTACTCATTTTTTTATTAACTATCACTGATATTCATTTTTTTATTCACATAACCAATATAAATTTTTAAGACCAAAATCAGAGAGAATATATATTAGCCAAACACTTTTACAAGTTGCAAGAGCAAGAGTTCTATATTCAACTTCAGCAAAAGATCAAGTCACAATTATTTGCTGCTTGCTTTTTTAACTTATCAAAAAAGATCCAAAAAAAAAAACAATAGTCAACGACAGAACGACCAGAGTTAGGACATATCTCCCAATTGGAGTCTGTGTAGTTGATGAGTTTGAGGTCACCTGAGGTTAAAAACAATAAGCCACTGGTTGGAGAGCTTTTAAGAAACCAAAGTATATGAAGTGCAACTTTGAAATGAGCATCAGTAGCATAATCAAGATATTGACTCAACTTGCTTACAGTAAAATTGATGTCAAGCTTGGTATTAGTAAAGTAGATAAGGTGACCTATGAGACAACTATAAGAAGTAGCATCATCTAAGGATAAACCTGAACATTTAATAATTCATTGGAGTGCTGGAAGGTTTTGCATCAAGAAGTCCAAATTCTTCTAATAAATTAAGAGTGTACTTCCGTTGGTATAGAAAAACACCAGCACTGCTTCGAGCGACTTCCATGTCTAGGAAGTATTTAAAATTTTCCAAATCTTTGATGCTAAATTGATCATTAAAAAGCTTTTTTTTACATTCTGAATTTCATTCAAGTCATTTTCAAAAAGTACTAGATTATCTTCATACTCCAAAATGATTGTGAATTTGTCAGAGTGATTTAGTGAACAACAAGTGATCACTCTTTGATTGATAGTATCTATAATTGATGAGTTGTACATAATTTACTATTCCATTGTCTACTCACTTGTTTTAAGCCATACAAGCTTTTTTTGAGTTTACAGACTTGATTGGGAGTCACAGTAAGTTTGGGTAGCACCCTCATGAAAACATCTTCCTCTAATTCAGCATGGAGAAAATCGGTGTTTACATCCAATTGGTAAAGAAACCAATTCTCTCTAACTTCCAATGTAAGCAAAATGCAAAGTGTGGTCATTTTAATAATCAGACTATAAGCATCAAAGTAATCAAAACCTGGTATCTGAGTAAATCATTTTGCCACCAGTTTAGCTTTGTGTCTCTTGATGGAACCATCAGACTTGTATTTAATTTTAAAAATTCACTTGCATCTTATAGCTTTCTTGTCTCAAGGAAGAGTAATAAGAACTCATGTCTTGCTTTTCTCAAGAGCATGCAACTCGGCAGTAATTGCATTTTTCCAACAATCATGAAGAATAATGTGTTCCTATATTTATGGTTCTATGGGAGAGGAGATATCTAAAAATAATACTTTGTGAGAAGGAGACAATTTTTCATAACTTACCTAATTAGAGATGTGGTGAATTTTAAAATTGTGAGATGATGAAGTTACTGACGTGGATAGCTAATTAATCATTAACAAGCTTCAATAACTACTATTTAGAGTTTAAGATCTAGAATTAGAGTTTGTTTGGAAACCATTTAATATGAAAAAAGAATTCTATTTCTTTTAAGAAAAGAATTTATTTCTATATTAAAACTCAATTCCATGATTTAGAATGACTATAATATATTAATAGAATATAATCAAATTTAAAAAGTATGTGATGGAATTTGAAAATTAAACTCCTTTTGGCCTGATTTACAAATAAAGAAAAAACAAGAATTGGAATTCTCAACGGAATTCAAATTATTTTTTTTAGATAATTACATCTCCACCCAACTCCAAAGAATGTGGGTATAGTTCCAAAGAACAGTAACAAAAATAGGGCAACAACAACAAAAGAAAACATAAAAATTAGTATTAAACAGCAAACAGGGAGCAAAAGAATATAATGATTTTAACTCCTCCAAAGACACTTCAAGATGAACCCGATCAGTTATACAATATCAATTCATAATCATTCTCTTTCCAACTTTTACTCTGTAGAATTATTGGCCTTTTTCATAGATCAGTAAATCATGCATCAAAGATCATCTTTTTATGTCTTCTTATTCACCTTAGACTTGATATTTGCACTCATAAGTACATCAAATACTCCTATATTGTCGATCTTAACACCATCGATTTGTGCATTCTACAACTTCCTCCTTTAACTTCTCTAATACCAACACTCCATTATTAAACACAATATTATTTCTACATCTCCATGTGCACCATATTACAAAAAAAATACCATCTACACTTCCTTCACACTTTTCCTTATCTTTCTATCCATCCACACCTCAAAGCATTTTTTGGTGGTTCCTGGCCAAATCCAATTCACACTCCAATCCACCAAAATTGATCCCCACAACTTTCATATACGATCACATGAAAAAAACAAGTGATGTACCGTCTCCAATTTATCCTTACATAAGGCACAAAAGGATTCCGCTTCTGGAACAATCTTAAACTTACATAATCTATCTCTAGTATTCAATCTTTCTAAAATTATAAACCACATCAGCAACTCAACTCGTGGAGGCACATACTTTTCCACAATTATTTCATAAAATTATACATATTGGGTTCCACTCTTATCTCCTTATTCTTATATACCACATTTAAAAAAGATTTAACAGAAAAATTATATTGCTTGTCATGCTTCCATTTCAAAGTGTCCACCTCTTCTTGTCTAATTCCGATTTTTGACAAAATTATAAGAAGCTTTACAAGGTATTGTTCTTTTCATTCCCATAAAGCTCTTCTCCATTGCAGGCTACATCTCCAAATATAACCATCTCAAATGCCACACTTACTGATTGAGCACTCCTTGTTCAGCATCATCCTGTATAAACTCGAGAATACCTCTTTCAATCTACCTTCCCTTACCTAAAGGTCATTCCAGAATTTGGTTTTAAATCCATTACCCACTTGCAATTGAAGACCCTCTTGATATATACCCACAAGACTACTCTCACTCATACGTATGTTGCCGATGTCAATCCATACACCCCAAGTTCTCTTCAAATTTTGATTTTCAAAGGACACACCACCATCAAAGTTATTGCAAGAGCAAACTACTTTCTTCCAAAGCGCATATTCCTCCTTATTGAACCTCCACCACCACTTAAATAATAGAGCAGTATTCTTTAAGGATATGTCTCCTACCCCCAAACCTCCTTGGTTTTTTGGTTTTTGTACAACACTCCACTTTACTGTTGGCATACCCTTTCCATCATTTGCCTTATCCCAGAAAAATCTCGACTGTAGAGAAACAATCTTCACAGCAATAGTCTTAGGGATTTTGATCATGCTAAGATAATACATAGGAAGGCTATTTAGGACAGCCTTTATAAGGACTAGTTTACCTGCCTTTGTTAAAAACTTTCCTTTCCAACCCTTAAGTATTTGTTCTATCTTCTTTATAATAGGATCCCATGTCTTCACGCGTTTTGGATTTGCCCCCTAGAGAAATTTTCAAATACTGGATCGGAAGTTTAGTTTTGTTGCATTCCAAGATACCACACGCTTCATCAATTGTCTCTTCTTCACAGTTTAAGCCAATGACCATAGATTTTTCATAATTGATCTTTATACCAGACATTATCTCAAAGTCCTGTAAGATCCTCTTATAGTTCATCACAGACTCAACGTCATAAGGACAAAACAAGATTATGTCATCTGTGAACTGTAAGTGTGAGATCCGTATCTTGTCTCTACCTATCTCCAAAGGTTTTATTCTCCCAATTTGAGACAACCTTTCAAGCATACTATTCAACACTTAACCAACTAGGACAAATAAGAATGGGGATCATAGATCACCCTGACGTAAGCCCCTATGTAGCTTAAATGGAATGGTTGGTGTTCCGTTCACCAAATTGGACATAGATGCTGTTGTGAGGCACACACGAATCCACTCTCTCCACTTTTTTCCGAACCCCATATTCTCCAACACTACATCCACAAAACTCCATCTGACCCTGTCATAAGTCTTCTAAAAATCAAGTTTAATCAACCAAGCCGGAGCCTTCTTCTTCTTTAACCAATTACCTGCTTCACAAGCTATTAATGCGCCATCAACAATCTTCCTCCCTTTTACAAACGCATACTGTTCTTCACCCACCAAGGCAATCATCAACGGTTGAAGTTTTTTTTTATAGTAGCTTTGCTATTACTTTGTATATACACCCCACCATACTAATTGAGCGATAATCTTTTAACTCATTAAACCCTCCTTCCTTATGCGCTAACACCACCCAAGTCAAGTTAGTTTTTTTGGGAGCATCCCTTTATCCAAAAAATCTTGCACCATACTACAAAAATCCCCACCCACCACACCCCACAACTTCCTTATACATTTGAAATTGAAACCATCTGGACCTGGAGCTCTAGATGGTTCACAATACCACATCCTTTATCTCTTTCATTAGCGGCATTTTTTCTATCCAATCAGCCTCCTCCTTTGTAATTTTATTCATCATTCCATCATTGAATCCAACATGAAGGTGTTGATCTTCAGTGTACAGTTTCATGAAAAATTGTCAAATCTCCTTCTTGATTCTTGTCAGACGTTTAAACTGTCTTCCGTCAATACAAACTGAGTCAATAATTTTGCAATTTTTTTATTTTTTACTATATTATGAAAAAACGTGTATTTCGATCCATATCTGAGGCAAATTTCGATCTTGATAGTTGTTTTTAGTATAATTCTTTCATGCCATACCACTTTTCAGCTAAAATTTTGAAGGTCTTACTCTGTGTTATAAGACAATCGTCCACCTCCTTATCCTCCATACAAATTATTTATTTTTAATTGTTTCAATACAAGAAAAAATTTAATTTTAATTCTTAGTATTTTAAACAAGTTCTTAAAATTTAAGAGATGATAAATTTCAATGATAACATCTAAAAAGGAAACTAAAATCAAATTCTAATATTAGTATGTGTGGCATGTGTATTGAGGGCAATTTACATAAATCACGTTAATTTAGCTATAAATTTTATTTAGATCGCTTGATGTAATTTTATTTAATCTGTAAGTCTATAACATGTCTTATCTATTTTAAAACAATATTAGTGTAAAAACTCGTGCTCAGCACGGAAAAATTTATAAAAGTAAGAAAAAAATTTATATGCTTCGATATTTAAAACAAAAATACAAAATAATTATTATTTTAAGAAATTTATAAAATTATTATCAAAATCAAAGTTTAACTTAAAAAAGGAAGTAATAATTATTTTATATATTTTAAAGTAAAATAATTATACACTGATACAGAATTTAAAATAAAATTAAAATATTTACATTAGAATACTATTTTTTCAAAGACTTCACTATAAACAACATTGATAGTTAAATTTGCAGACATTCCTACGTGATTCATAAGTAAAACTTTTAAACCTCTCTTACTTTTAACTCTTGAAAGTGCCACATATAGTTGGCCATGTGTAAAAACTGGTCTGGGCAAGTACAATCCAACATGAGATAAAGTTTGTCCCTGAGACTTATTAATTGTCATGGCAAACGATACTATTATGGGAAACTGTCTTCGTTGGAATCTAACTGGGACGGTTTCATTTGTTGGTACCATATTCATTCTTGGAATCAAAGCAATATGACCAACAATGTTACCCGTTAAGACTTCACATTCTATGACATGATTTCCAAGCTTCCTAACTTGTAGCCTTGTACCATTACAAAGACCACTGGATTGGTCAATATTCCTCAGTAACATCACCGGAACACCAACCTTGAGTATTAATTTATGTGGAGGCAAATCAGAGCAATTTATACTATTCAGTAATTCAGGACCATAGAGATCTAGTTGACTCTCCATATTCCCTTCATCCATACATATGGAATCCGAACTAAGATATAATTTTTCTCCTCCAGGAATGATAGCCATCAGATGGTTGTTGACCTCTTCAACGATGTCTAGTGTGGGAGCCAATATAGTTCTTGCTTTGAAAAAATCCTTTGAGGACATGTTTTCCAGAATATTTGGATAAGAAAAATGAACTAACTCATCAAATGCCTGGTCTGAAGAAGGAATAACAATATCTCGATGAAGACATATCTCAGATTCACCATCCATATTGTCACCTATTAGACCATCACCAACTTCCAATAACCATTCAGCAAATTGCTCTATCTCATCTTGATCTGAAGCTGTCGTTCCTACAGAGAGTCTCATGTGTTTTGTTAATTTGAGCACCTGACAAAACTTCCAAAGGTAAGACGAATTCACGGTTGAATAAACGATATCTTGTCTCGATCCTCATGGAATGACAGGAAGAATTTGTCTAAAGTCTCCACCTAGTACAACCACTTTTCCTCCAAATGGCAAATCTTTGCTATATGTTGGAGAACACCTCATGATGTCACCCAAGCATTTATCAAGCGCTTCATAGCAGTACCTACTAACCATTGGGGCCTCATCCCAAATTATAAGTTTGGCTTTCAATAGTAACATTGCTTGAGGGGAACCAGGTTTGATGTTACATACAGAATCCTCAGTTATATTCAGCGGTATTTTGAACCTTGAGTGTGCCGTTCTTCCATTGGGAAGAAGTAAAGATGCAATACCACTCGAAGCAACGTTTAACACTATATCACCCCTTGAGCGAATCTCAGCAGGCATAAGGTTCCAGAGAAATATTTTTTCAGTACCTCCATGACCATACACAAAGAAAAAACCCCCTTCATCATAATACACAGATGTAACAATTTTATCGAATGCATATCTCTGCTCAGGTATTGCGATGGCTAACATGTCTGAGGCATTTTTCTTTAAATCATCCCTATTAAAGTTTAGCTCTTCCCTTATAACCCTTTCGGTTAACAAAGAATTATCAACTTCAGTTGCTAAAGGTATAGGAGGATAGTCTTTCAAGGTTTTACCATAGGAATATAAGATCTTGTCTATATCCATTAAGCACAACTGCTTAATCTCATCATCTGACATTGTTAACTCTGCATATTATACGATACCATAAAAATTCAATCAAACTAAAAATGATCAATAAGGAAGAACTTTTATCATTGTAATTAATAGAAACTCACCGCTCATGTTCATCACGACTCTCTATCGATACAAAATATCATCTGAGAGTTCATGCCAACATCTATCCCAAACATGTTCTGGTCTTGAGATATTGTTGGATGTTAATAGAATGACAAATAACCTCCTAACATATGATCCTGAGGCCCATGAGCTTGCTTCCTTAATTGCATCAATGAATTCTTTGTCATCTTGCAAGAGTCCAAGGGCGAAGCATGCATCTCTATACGTAGCATAAATTGTTCCTCCTACTATTCTTATATCTTGAAAACTCGTACATCCTCTTTGAGTATTCAAGAAAAGTCGTTGGTAATATTCTTCGGTATTTGCTGCAAAAAAACTTAGTTAAAATCCCACTTTTAAGTTGTTAAATGGATTAAGCTACGCTATTTTAATTATTATGTAGCTTCACATCCGCATAAGAATAATTTTTCTAAAAAATATAGAAAAATAAAAAATCGTATAATCTACAAATTATAACTGTTGAAAGTTATTTGAACATTTATTTTCTAGTGTAGATAAATTGAATAAAATGGACATGGGGTACAGGCTGTTAAGATTTTAAATTTAAATCCTTAAATAAGTAAGATCAAAATTGAATGTAAACTCGTCATTACCTGCAGGTACATGAGTCAACCTTCCAATTGCGAAGCCTTTCTTTCTAGGAAACCACTTTAAAGAATCGTCCTTCCAAACAAACTTGGTTGGAAACTCAGCATAAGTCAGACTTCGAGCATAAGGATATGACATGTTCGCTGCCATCCATCCCAAAAATATGGACTTATGAGATATTGCTCTTTCGACGATATCATTCACATTAGAAGTTTCACCATAAACCACAGGTTGCTCATCCTCCAAATGGAATGGAAGTCTAATCACAAATGGTTCTTTCTCTTGGATGTCGTATCCAAATAGACGCCAGACTGCCTCACATGCCGAAATATACCTACAATCGTAGTAATTCCTAATTTCGTCAACAACTTGTGTGGCTTCTGACGGATCACCAGCATTGTATAGAGTAGCTGTTACGTGGTCATTACCCTTGTGTACATACTTAAACAGATACTTAATAGAACTTGTTTGGCATGTGTATTCCACATTTATGTGGCACCCGAACTTGAGCAACAATTCTGGATTATACGGAACAATGAACTTATTGTCTAGTACACATTCCCTTTTTTTCAATGTTCGACCATTATCAGTACGCCTATATTTGGGAAATCCGGCCTCATCAATGAGTGTTCGCTGTCTAAACTCTTTAGGATAGAACTTTGAATAGGATCCATTCTTCATGCAAGGTGAATTCTTATTGTACGGACCACATGGACCATGTACCATGTAATTTTGAACAGCTCTATGTAGATTTGGCCTTTCATTTTCATAAGGAATCTCAGCTGTTATATGTTTGTCTATGTCATCTGGTGTTTGTGGCTTGAACTCGTTACTCATGAATAAAAGAATATGTGCATGTGGAAGCCCTCTCTTTTGAAACTCTACAGTGAAAACGTCTGAAAATTGAAAAAGACAAATGAGCAAAGCATTACAACATAGGATTTTAATAAAGCGTTGCATAAACACAGACTTACATCCCAAAATTTTGCCAAAGATTTTTCCCTCTTTGAGGTCATCTATCAAACCATCAAGCTTGATCTTGAAAATTCGACACAATATATCAGGACGGTCTTCTGCCTTCAATCCAATGGAAGTCACTTCTCTTCTTATCTCATCCCATTCAGGGTTACAGGTCATGGTGATAAAATAGCTAGGATATCCTGCATATCTGCAAATTGCAAATGCATCTTTACAATTATTCATCATATACCTAGGTCCACCGTTAAAAGTACTGGGAAGAATGATTCTTTTGCCAAGCCTTGCAGCATCTACATCCCCGTTTATAAGACTTTCATGCAGATATTTGTATTTATCAACCCTCAACTGTGGTTGTTTACACCTAAAAAATTTTAACCTCTCTGATTCCATCATTGTGTAGGCATCTACCAGAAACTGTTGGAATAATCTCTTTGATCTCAGAATTAACGGAGATTCACCCGTCCTTTTCTGTAGTCGAAAAGCAAAGAATTGTCGCAAAGTGATTGTTTTGTTTTTCTTTGTAGGTCTAGCGGAGATAGAATCTGATGTTGCAATACCCAAACAAAATCCATCCTCCCCATACGGAAACAACAATGGATATTGCAAGGCTAAATAAGATGGATGAAAAACATCAATCCGCTGGAGCTTTCTAGATTGACTCTCTATAATAATATCTCTATCTTTGCTAAGTTGTTCGACATCGCCAACAATCAATGCAGCCACTTCAGATGCAGATGGCAAGTTGTATGTCCTGCCATCTGTAGTCCTTTTACTAATCAACTTAAGCTTTATGTTTGTGCAATTTTCTTGTTGGTACCAATCTCTTGCATAGCAAAAACTCTTTGCCAAACTATTATATCTGTCTAGCATGTTTCTTAATATGGCCACAATTTCCCTATCCCGCTCATTTATAGCATCATTGGAACTACGAAAAAAAACAATAAAATTTATGTTATTTTCTCTCACAGATAAAAAATAACTAAAAAATTTGACTGGTTGCATGAAAATTACCAAAGTGTGCCTATTCGATTATCAATCTCATTCTCTGTGTCATAGATATATAGCTGGGCAAATGTTGGTCGCAAACTATCAGGAGGAAGTAAGCTACCAATGCTATGGTAGTTTTGACCCCCAAGCTTAAAAATTGGAGGAGCAGTCCCATTGTTCACCCCACGGTCAATTTTTTCAGCCATTGATGTAAAACAAAACATTGAATTAAATGTCCTTATATTTTTTAGAAAATGAATACTTCTTTGATCTCCTCCTGTATGAAGCTGAATGAGCTCATCAGGAGGCACAGAAAGTAGAGGAAGCTCGATCTTTCCTTCCATACAACATAATGAAAACTTTGGTTGGGGCGACTGTTTGGATTTAGCAAGCCTTTCTCCAGACCACATCCATGCTTTACAGTGTTGACATTGATAAATAGGATTTTCTATATCCCAGACATCTGCCGAATGAACTCTCTTTAGCTACTTAGTTGTCATACCGATACAATTTAGTCCATGATGTACACAAAGATGCAAATAAACATACAGATAAAAATTTTACATACCGTCTAAGGTTTCTGAGGACGGTATAAAATTATCTTCCATATCCATATCCAACATTGAATCAGCATAACCATTCAAAACTACAGTAAAAAAATTATAAAAAATGCAAACATAATAACTTTGATGTATTACTAATAATTCATATCTCTTGCAAACTACAAACTTAAATTCTTGATATAATGAGAAATTACCTTCATCATCAACAAAAGGGTCAATACATTGGCCACTGTGTGTGTCAGCGCTTGGTGGATGCGTCTTAACAGTCGATAAATTTACATCTTCATAAAGTTGTGCCAAATTAATAGCCACCGAAGCAACAACAGAGGAAGATTGTCCTTTTTGTACCCCAATCATAGTAGAACTTCTTTACAAAAAAGTTCAATTTTATTCAAATAAACCATAGAAACTATAGGAAAAAAAAGAATATAATAATGATGATTATCTTTTCTAAATTACCTTTCTGTTAGGCACGATCGGTGGGAACCGGAGTGTGATGAAAGTTGATTTTGTGGAACGACTTCAATTAGATTATTGGTGGGTCCTTGTACACTGGAGTATGCTAGAATTGTAATAAATCTATGTTATATAAATGATTTTTGATGAAGTATACTTTTTGTTAAATATTGGTGTATGAATCATTTGGCAATCAATAATTATACGTATTATTTGTTAACACAGACAGTGGAGTTCTTGTCAATGAGGGATCCGTCTGTAGAGTTAAAGATTTAGATCTTATCTCTGATGTAGAAGGTCTTACATAATTAGGAGGAATATTTTCCTGTCCAAAAATTCCATGCGAGGCACAGTGTATACCATGCATAGATAGTTGCTTCCCTATGAATGAGTAATGAGAAATATATAGAAAATTTTCGTCATTAAACTGATATAAATTAAATTTAGATAAATATGAGTCAATTACAGTGAAAAAAATGTCACCTTTATCCTCACTGGATTGTAAATTGAGAATATTAGATGAGGTACCAGTTTCTCGACACACTATTCTTTGACTTGTAGTAATATGATGCACATTTTTATGTACGTCAAAATTTGTATTATTGTTGTTCTTCGACACTGTTAAGTCAAAAAAAAAATAAATGAAACACAAATAATAATTATTCGATTAACTAATCTCGTATTTGATTTTATATAATTTTAGTAGTATACTTTCGTAGTTAAAAATTTTTTTGTATTTGTTTAGTTTTATTGAATTATTTTTTAAATTATTAAACTAAATCAATGAGTATTCATATCATATTATTCAAAATATAACCGGTCATCAGTTAAAAATAAATACAATTCAATTTAAATAACAAATAAAACTCTAAATTTAAATATAATTTTAAAATTTCAATTTATTTAAATCGAGTCAAATAGATATACCCAAAAGCATCAAATTTTATATTTTCCCAATTAGTATAGAGTTTTATGTATTAATTTAGGATAAATAGTATATTATTTTAAATTATAATAGAGTATATTTTAAATAATATTAAATAATTAATTAACCTAAATAGTATATGAAGATTTGAAGATTGTATAGTTTTTATGTAATTTATAGCTTATTAAATATGAGTTTAAAAAATTTTATAAAAATGAATAGTTATTTATAGTTTTCAAATCACTAAACTAAAATATTTAAAAAATTATGTATAGTACAAACTACTTCGCTAATAAGCTCAACAACGATAATAGTTTAAACTGTAATTCCCATAAAAAATAGAAATTAAAGAAGTTTTAGAAGAACACTTACCAGAAGCACAAAAGAAAGCAAACTCATTATCATCAAGTCTTTTTCGTTTTCTTGCCAAAATTATCTTTCGTCTTAACTTTGCAACCTTCGATTGCGTGATTGGAGTGTGATACATTATCATTGTTAAGTCCCTTATCTACAATGTACTTCTTTTGCAACAATGAGTTACGAATACAAATTTTTAAATTTTAATACTTATTTTAAAGTTAAATTTTAAATATCTATTAACTTACAATACTGATTATTTATTGATTAATTTATGAGGTATTAATTTTTACTTAAAAAATAAAAAACATAATTTTTAAATTTGTAAAAATATATTAACAGTGACTTTTAATTCACAAATTAATAATCTAATTAAAATGGGTATATATATATACCCATTTTAATATTAAGCAAACTAATTTTTGTATCATATATTATCAAATAATTAATTGAAAATATACACTCCTGCACGACAAATTTTAAATTTGAATTTAGAATTGATCAATAAATCACATTTTTTAATCAACATATAACAAAAAAATTAGTTAAAGACAAAATATTCAACATAGAATAATTTTAGTCATTTAAAATTTAAATCTTAAAAATTAGATTACATATTAAAAATTAAATACAACTTTGTAGTATACTTCAATAATAATAATAATAATAATAATAATAATAATAATAATAATAATAATAATAATAATAATAATAATATACTTTTAAAAGATGGTACTACATGTTCTCCGTGATATGTAATTTTTAAATTTATTTTATAAATAATAAAATAATTTTTTTGGATAATTACATTAAGTGAATAATAAAAATTAGTATTCAAATTAACAAACTTTAACCTATCTGATAAAAGAAAATGAAACTTACATAAAACATATGAAACTTACATAAAACATAGTATATTGTGTAGTAACAGTATTTTTAGAGAGTGTATAATAGTCTTATTTTTTTCAAATATTTAACAATTAAGCTATATTATATTAATTCTTTTTAATTACTAAGCTAATAAGTTTATAACATGTGAACAGTAAAAATTAAATAATTCTTTTTAATTACTAATCAACACTTAAAAAATTTATCTGAAATGAAAAAATAAATAAAACTTACATAAAGATGTGGTGCAATGTGCAACAGTAACACCTTTAAAAAATATCTAATAATCAAATATTAAATATGAAAGATTATATGTAATTGTAGAGCTCTTATATAGAGCTATTGTATTTTGGGCTGGACTAAAATATTAATGTGTATATGTTATAATTTGTTGAAAAGAATCAAAGATATTATATTATTTTAAATCAATAGTTTTCTTTTTTGAACGAAATAAAAAGTTTCTATTAACGGAGTCATAAATATAATATAACATACTTTAATGAGTCACAACAGCATACAACACCAACACCCTAACAATCACTCTCATTCAGTAATTACTCTCATTTAATAATATTTTTTATTTGATAATTTAACGTTCAATGATTAACTAATAATAAATTAAAAGCACTTCTTATTACTGTTATTATTTTATTTCGGAAAAATCCATATACTAATTTTTATTTGCGGATTTTGAGTTTAGGTTGAAGAATTTAGAATATGATTAATATATATCGGTCCCATCTTCTTCGTGAACCACTCCAATTTCTAAATATTTTTCTGATCTCTAAACAACTTCATGAATTAAAATTTTTCTCTACATCTTGATATTAAGGGGGGAAGGAGGGAGAGTGGAGAGTCACTATTGTTAAAGTAGAGACAACGGCAGCAACCCTCCCACATCAGCTAACTGTGTGTTACCAAGAGAAAGAAGAGAGTTTTTATCAACAGAGAGAAAAAAAATTTTAAGTAATAATATAATTGGAATAATTCCACAAAATTATATAATTTATTTAATTAATTTTATTAAAAATCAAGAGAATTAAACATAAGTCACCTAATATAAAATTAATAGTTTATTATTAGAATCTTAAAATAATGCTACATGAGAATATAATCGAATATTGAAATTTTATTATTCTTAAAATCAATAATAAAACCTTTTTATTTCATTATTTTAATTTTCATAAAAAAAAATTTCATTAAAAATAAGTTGAAAATAGCATATAATAAATAAGTGACTCTATTAATTAGAAGTCGGTAAAATCGCTATCCTTCAAGTTAATATAAATTATAAAATTGGAAGAAAAAAACGTGTTAAGTGTACTGGTATTTAGGAATCCATGATGAACATTAAAAAAAAAAAAATAACACCAAGAAGCTTAAATTATTGTATCTTCTTTAAAATACGATTATTGATCCCCACGCAAATAATAATAACTTGAGGAGTAAAGTCGCTGAATGCCAATGACTATTGTTTGATATACAGGTCAATTAGACAATTACTTTTTTGTTCTTTTAGTCAATTATAAAAATAGCAGATATAATTATATAGTCAAAAAATCTGTATTCTAAAAATATTCAATAAATTTTAATAAAAAAATAACATCTAAAATAATATATATATTATATGCTACCAATACCCATAATTATCTACTTGTATATTAGAGTCATGTTCGACTTGTATCAAAATAAAAAGAAAGTACTTTCAGTGTCATTAGCATGTCCAAAAAAACGTAGATAATTAAATAAAACAAAACAACAATTATTTAATTTAAAATATTTTAAAATTTGAATAGTATCTGTTCTCTCAATAAACAATAGTCATAGCCAAGACTACACCAAACCTTTAAAACATGCTCCTTTATCTTCATTACATGAAAAACCTCATATTTCACAGCAACTACTTTTTAATGGAAGGAGCACTAGACATGTTGAACTCATCCAAGAGACGCTTCAAACAAAACAAAACAAAAGAGTGTAATTAAGATTTTAACTAAAAAAATAAAATCCAAAATATAAAAGAGGCCATATAAGTGAAGACTAAATGAATACCCTCACAACAGGTCTTTTAGTAACAGACAAATTTTCTACGATTGGATCAGGTGACTCATCACAAACAGAACATCCATCTTCACCTCGAGGCTACATAAAAAAACAATGAAAAAATAAATAAACAACACCTCATATTTGGCAAATTAAGCCTTAATATATATAGTCTAAAAAATCAACAAAAAATAAAGAAAAAAATCATACATGCACAGGATTAATAGGATCAGCAAGGGGTACACCAGATTTTACCGGACCTTGAGTGTCCCTCCACCTCGATAAATTGGTAGAATCAGAACATATCACCGATACATCATAAGAATCGCACCATCCAGTAGTTTCTAATTCTACCTTGAATAGAAACTCCTTATCAAGGAAAAACTCATTAAAATCAGTAGGATCTTTGCTTGCTTTCCCTTTTTTCCTACACAAAAAATTTAACATTTATATCGTTCTAAATAAACAAACATCTCTTATTAACAATCATAACGTGTTCAACGAAATTGGTTTCACGTACATTCAACTCTTTCACCATCTCAGTACAGGTTCGTCCGAATAGTGCTGCGACCTCCTTATCGAACACAACAAAGTTCATTGTACCAGTACCATCAAAAACCAACAAATTCAACTTATACCTTTTTTTTAATTCAAAAACATCAATTAACACCTGGCCTATCACCCTTTAGTTAAAACAAAATCATAAAAATGTTATTCAATGTAACACCCTCTCTATCAGAAGTCACGCTTCCGGCTGCGCTACTCTGATAGAAAGAAGTATTACGACTACTTTACATACTAAATACTAAAATAGGAGCCTGTGACTTGCACTGTAGCGCTGATTTCTTTGAAAAACCGGAAATAAACAGTTGATTTTAAGAAAATACAAACAGGCATAGATTCATATACAAGACTACTTACATAATAACTCATAATATAATATACATATAAAACAAACAAATCCTATCCCTCTTACAAACTTGTGATAACAAAAACGAGGGAAGAAAATAATCTAATTAATTCAACAACTTATAAACCAAACGCAGTACAACTCTTCTTAATGCTTCTTCTTCCGGTTCCTGAAAAGGTAAAGCTGTAGGGGGGTGAGAACCTAACCACACGGTCTCACCACGGAGTTTCAAAGTTGTCATAAGAAGATATTTAATAAAAAAATTATTTTCAAACTCAGTGATTATCATTGCCTTATGAATTTTCTTTTTAAAACCAATAGGTAATCGTTCAAAACCTTTTCGAAGAAACAATGTTTAATTTTTCAGAAATTCGAAACATTTCCTTTTTATAAGAAATTCTCAATCAGAGACCAACCACGCAATCAAATAACACAATCATTAATTCAACACCAAAGTTCATTCTCAAATGTAGCACGTCAGGACAAACACAGGCAAGACAGACAAGGAAAACACAAGTAGGTAGCAATTACAGCAAATAGTTCAAGTAGCAGTTAAGAACAGTTTAACAATTAGGCAAACCAAATCAAGTTCAAACCCAAGCAAAGCATACAAATGCATCTGATGCATACCTGTCCTATGGCTGATGAGGCTCATCTGTCGGTTATCCAGCCAACCCGACAAGTCTGAATTGTACTTAGACTGTCCCCCGACGTGCATCCCCAAGAGTCTATGCATAGCTTTTTTTTTCTCAAATAATCAATATTGCTCAATGGGGGTAACATTCCCGGGAATTTATATAGTGCCCGGTCACCCACTTACATCGTAGGGTCAACAGAGTATCGAGTTTTCAACCTGGTACACGTGGTGGCAAGCCACGGCACTTAATCCAGGAAATCTCGTATCTCAGATATTTCAAATTCATAAGCCATGTGAACAATTCAAAGTTCACATCTCATCATACTCAACATCATAATCATTCATCAATCCAAATCTCATTTCCAAGTTCATTTCAAAGAAAATCCTCATCATCCTCTTTTTCATTCTATTTGTTAACAATCTCAATTCCAAAATAAAATTCTTTCTTTGATAGACAAATCAATCTTAAAACGTATAATGCTTAAAAACAAATCTTTTTAATTAATTACTTTAAATAAAACTTTCAATTTTATGAAATTTCGGCAGCATCTCCTCTAAAACTCGGACACTGCCACCCTTTTTGGGTCCCATCCAAACATCTCTCAAACCTTTTCTCAACCATTTCCAAATCTCAAACATTTTCCAGAATTGAACCAGTACCAATGTCAAATTATTTTCAAATCAACCAATTCTAACAATAAAACTCTTTAAAATCGAATCAACTCAAATATTAAATCATTCATAAAATCAAACCAACTCACAATCAAACCATTCCCAGAATCAATTTATTCTCATATCTCAAATTATTTCCAAAATAGTTTCATTTTTATTACTAAGTAAACTCTAAAACCAAGAAAATCCACCTTTTTTAATAATCAAGTAAATGACATTCCAAATCGGTTTTTTATCCACAACCACACACCACTCACGCAATCAAACGCCCAATAATTCAGTCCAACAAACCATCACATCCATAAGACCAATATAATCACAGAAGTAAATCTCTTTGCATCAATATCTATTTATCACAATTCTGTAATATAAGATAGATTTTAAGAAAAACCCCTACCTCAAAAGTTGAACCCATAAACTAAAGGCGTCACAAGAACCATTCCTCTCCGCCTGAAACCAACTGCAGCCTCAATCGCAGGTCTGCTCACTTCCACAATAGCAGAAACGACTTTAATTGCAACAGGCAATCCGATAACTCAATCCTAAAACATAAATATCACGAAAACCTTAATAACACATAATAGAAAACTAATGGCGAGGGTTCGCAATAAGATATACCTACAGTAAGAGCAAAATGGAACAGCCACAATCCCGAGATGACCCGGCGGCATCTCCGACAGCGGCCAGAAACTCCGATGGTCGAACGGTAACCTTAACTTTGATATAAAATCGTCGGAATTCAATCCTACAATACTAACAGCTCAGAGCCTCTAATAACTTATATTGGAATATTGATTTCAGAAGTTCTGGAAGTAAAAACGCTTACCAAGAAGGCAAAGGCTCGGCGGCGGCTTCCGGCAGCCAGAACAGTGGCGGTTCGTGGCGGTGACACGGATCTGGCAGTGGAACAGCGGTGGAAGGTGTCTCCCTCTCCCATCACATTCTGACCCTTCCTTCCATAGCTCAGCTCGGCGATGAAACAGATCCACGGCGCTGATGGAAGCATGGCGGTGACGAGGCAGATCTGACGGCGACGGGATTCTCGACGGCGTCTTCTCCCTCTTCCCGCGAGCGTTCTCCCTTGGCATGACTGCGCGGCGGCTTGGCGGCGACGGACTCAGAGGCGGCGACGACAGGGACCCGCGGAGACAACAACGGACACGAGGCTCCTTCCTCGCGCACGCTCTCTGCTCTCAGACGACAGCACGGCAACCCAACAGTGGCGGCGGCGCTCCAGTGGCGCGACGACTCCTCTCCCTGCTCCGGCGATGATGGCGATTCGGGATGAGGGCGACAGCGTGTTTCTCTGCTCCCTCAACTCCACCCTCTCTCTCTCTTCCTCGGATCTCCCTCCTGACAGCACAGCGGCGGCGACGGTGGCAGTGATGCCCACCGGCGCCGTCTCCCTCTCTTCCCCTTCTACTCTCCCTCTTTTCTTTTCCCGTTTTCTCCCCTTCCTTTCTGCCGTTTCTTTCTTTCTCTGTGTCTGCTGGGTATGTGTTTAGGGAAGAGGGGGAATAGGGTGGAGTGCTGATGAGTGGCGGTGAGTGTGGGTAAAGGTTAGGGTAAAATTGAGGTTAGGGTTTGTGTATAAAATTGGGGATTTTGGGATTAATTTAGATTTGGTTAATTTTAATCAAATTAGGGTATAGAGTGATAATTTAAAATCTAATTTAATCCTCAAAATTATTTTAAAATATTATTTATTGTATTAAAATACTAATTGATTTGAAATCAAATTCTTTAATTCAATTTATAAGATAATAAGATTTATTTTCTTTATTCCTAAAATTTAAAGTATTAAATCATAAAAATATCAATTATTTGAATTAAATCACATAAAAATTCTTATCATTCCATAACTACTAATTTTGTAATTTAAATATAGAAAATAATTCAATAATTATAAAATTAGATAAAATTCTAATTAATTATTAAAACCTGATTTAATTTTTGATTTAATTAGCTTTAATAAAATAATTTCTAAAAATACAATTTCTAATGAATAAATGAATTGAAATTAATTCAAAATAAGATTTATTTAAAAATTCTGGATCTTACATTCAACATAATTTAGATGCTCAAACACAATTTTTTTTAGATTTATCAGTTTTTTAGATTTTAGCCTAGCAAAGAAGACTTTGTTATAAAAGTGTTGCACGTATATGAATTTTTTTTCTGTGCACTCTATCTTTGTTTGTCATCTTTTTTGTGTGCCTAAACCAAATTTTCATCAACTAAAGCAGTTTTTGTTTTTAATAATTATTGGTATTAAACCAGATATCGCTAAATCATTAAAAATCAACATAATCAATTAGTTAACTATATTGTTACTCACTCTAGATATAATTATTTAATATTATGAAATTATTATTATTATATTATATTATTTTTTGAATATGTTATCATATGTTTTGACAGAAAAATTTTAGGAGATATATTTCAATTTCTGTCATCTTATAATTAACAAACAACTCTAGATGTTTATAAAAATATTTATCAAATACTTCAAAAAATTTTTGATAATTGTAAAAACACAATTTTTTTTCACTAATTTCTTTTATTTTTAATTATGATCTTTAAAAATTAAAAACTTTTGCTTTCGATTATTTAATCAAAACAAAAAACTTGTTTAAATCATCTGATCTTCAAAAAAATTCATCCCTCAATCTTAAATTAAAAAATTTTATAAATAATTATATATTTTTTTAATATATATAAATTTTGTATTTTTTTATTTGTCTTAGAATAAAGTTCTTATTTAAATTAACAAAATTTAATTTTAAATTTTTATCATAAAATTTTTAATATTACATGATAAAATCACCTATATTGTAGAGAAAAAAGAGAGATAGGTAGAAGGTGATAGGGAATAATTTCACATTGTGTAGAGAGATCTGACTAAAAATATCTTATTTCGTAAACTTTTTACCTCTGCCTTTCTCATAAAACTCAATTTCATATTGCGCTTTATTATTTTATTCTCTTTGTTCATTTGTAGCCGTTTATGCTTAGATTATTTGTGTTTATAAACCGTTATATCAGTTTATGTTTTGTTTATATCTTCACATAAATCACGGTGCACATGCACTATATTTTTTATTTATTATATTTGTATAATATTAAATTGTGATTTATTTAATTATGTAATATTGAGATAGTTTGAAATCATTTAGTTGCAAGTTGCAGCTATCGTAGTCAAAGAAAAAGAAAGAAAAAAAAAGAAGGACCTAAGAGGAAGGACAAAAAGAGATAAGATGGGTGGGTAAGTAGGATGAATGGCAGAAGATTGTGCACTTCTAAAAGGTACTATTTAAAAAAAAATATAAATAAAAAATATAAATATTATAAGTTTTTATTTTTCAATATATTAATAAGAGGAATAGACTATTAAAATTTATTATTTTTATTTATTATTTAATTATTAATATTTAAAAATATAAAATAAAATATATTGTTAGATTACTAGAATAAAAGAACTAAATTGATAATTAAGTCAGAGAAAATTTAGGAGATCAGCAGATTTTATGGTTTTTAACTATCAATTAGCTATCAATGATATTTTTAATGGTGTGAGATTGCATCTAATAGTATAAAATCATTCAATTTTCTTTTGATGATTAAGTGTTGGCCAAAATTTAACAAAAATGCTTGCTCCCTAGCACTCCTCATTAAGTCATGGACAAAAATAATAAATTCGGATTTTTTTAGCATTTTTCTATTAATAATGCATAAAAAGGTCAAAACTTTAAAATTCTCTTGTCCAATATTTTTAAAACACTTATTTTAGCTAAATCTTCAAATATTTAAACCCTAGAAAAATTTTTTTGAATATGATGAAATTGTCAAGTTGATTGAATTTTCAAGTTGTTCAGACTTTTGCGTAACTCGTCATCAACATTGGCCATTGGGAGATTTTTCCTACTCTATTTATGAGTCGACGATCTAAAAAAAATCAACACAAGTGTATGTTGACAAATTTAAAGTTGCAGTTTGAAAGTACTAGAATCTAGAGATCAATTTATTGAGCAAAAAAGTGATGAATTATTAATTAAATGGTCAAAATGACGAATGCATTAGCTAGGGCTCATTAATTCTTTCTCCATGGACCATGATCAATTCATTTTTTTGGTAAATTACACCGAAATCTCTACGATTTAGTCTTAAGTAAATAAGTAAAGAAAGAACTAAAAACATATCCCACCTTGTTTGTAAGGTAGTTTATCTCAATTCTCAAAGTTAAAGGAGCAATTTAGATGGCACTTTTGCCGTTTAAAGGTAGGAATCATCTGAAGAACACTACGATAAAGGTATTGGTTTAAAAAAATGAAAACAGGAAATTTTAATTCTTCTCAATATTTTATAAATGTATTTAACGTATAATTAATTAATTATATTACATATATACAAAAAACAATTACTAATCAATTATTGTCATATAAAAATACATATTTTGTATTCATAATTGTATTTGATTGGTTTTGTTCTTTGTCTACAGGTTCTATTTTTCGTTTTCGAGACTTGTCAAAATCGTTCGAGGAGCATTTTGTAGGATCAGCCATCTATGACATGATTCTAATTACTTGAACACAATCAAACAAGGCCAACATGAAAGTCTAAGAGATTACATGACGCGCTTCACAAAAATAGCTATGAGTATAACAGATCTCCACCCTGAGGTGGAATTGCACGCCATCAAAAGCGGACTCCAACCAGAAAAATTCCAAAAAACTATTGGTGTGGCCAAACCTAAAACTATGGCCGAGTTTCGTGAAAAGGCGAAAGGTTAGATTGACATTGAATTTTGAATACTAACTTAAGTTTCGGAGTGCCTTTGCAGGTACACTCCCCCATTTTGGATTACTCTCTTTACAAGCGCAAGCTCGGACTTCTCAAAGTTCACAGATCGGCGTTGAAGGAAACAACTCGGCGTCGGCTTATAGAAGCCGAGCTTCCTTCAAGGTATCCATACAAGAACAATTGGCGCCCACCGTGGGGCCGAGAATATAATTCTTTCTTTATTTCATCGGCCTCGACGTTCTCATCTAAAGCCATGGCTGAGCAACTTCCACCTACGCCATCTGAACTTCTTCGAATGGTGACCGAGTTATAACAAGCCAACCAGCGCATGGCGGAAGAGAACCAAAGAATGGCAAATCAGATTGCTAATCTGGATAATGCTCGGATTGAAAATAACAATGATCAACAAGAGCGAACAGAAGAAGTCGAGCATCAGTCTGGACCGATGTATGTATCCAAAATTGCTCGGCGCGAAGAAGCTCGGCTGGAGAACGAAGATGACGGCCCAGAAAACTCGCCCGGGGCATTCACGGCCGAGCTTCGTGCTGCTCAGAAGGTTCACTCTACCAACTACCTTAACCCCATATGATGGTTTAGGTGATCCGAAGAAATACATAAAAAAATCCACCTCCATAATGATAGTAAATGGTGCATTTGGTAAAGTTTTATGTTGTTATTTTCCATCTTATTTAGATGGTTCTACACTTGATTGGTTTTGTTCTTTGCTTGCAGGTTCTATTTCTCGTTTTCGAGACCTGTCAAAACCGTTCGAGGAGCATTTTGCAGGATCAACCATCTATGTGCATGATTTTGATTACCTGAACACAATCAAATAAGGCCAGCATGAAAGCCTAAGAGATTACATGACGTGCTTCACAAAAATAGCTATGAGTATATCATATCTCCACCTTGAGGTGGAATTGCATGCCATCAAAAGTGGACTCCTACCAGAAAAATTCCAAGAAACTATTGTTGTGGCCAAACCTAAAACTATGGCCGAGTTTCGTGAAAAGGCGAAAGGTCAAATTGGCATTGAATTCTGAATACTAACTTAAGCTTTGGAGTACCTTTGCAGGTATACTCCCCCATTTTGGATTACTTTCTTTACAAGCGCAAGCTTGGACTTCTCAAACTTCACAGATCGACTTTGAAGGAAACAACTCAAGAAAGATGTTGAGTACCGTCAGATTTAGCGTCACAGAGTAACGGTGTATTTACTGGCAGTAACGACGTCAAATTCATAAGTTTAAGTAATTATCGGTAGATTTTGGTTTTCAACGGCAAATTCGCCGGTAATATTTAGAGGAAAACAAAAATAAATTGGCGCGTCATTTAAGATCGAATTTACGGTAAACCAACTTAGTGAAATGATGTGTTTTGGTAACCCGCAATGGTAGATTTTTCCGACAGTACATCTGACCCTAAAGGGCCGTAAATCCAAAATACGAACCCTCTTTCCACTCATTTGAATTTCTCTCTCTCTCTCTCTCTCTCTCTCTCTCTCTCTCTCTCTCTCTCTCATTCATTTCCTCCCCTCTCCTCAACACCACCATCTGCCGCTGCCAAAACCACCACCATCATAACCCCCTCTTCGTCGTCGTCAACCCACCGCCGAGACCCTCCTTTCTTCTTCTTCTTCTTCTTCTTCTTCTTCTTCTTCTTCTTCTTCTTCTTCTTCTTCTTCTTCTTCTTCTTCTTCTTCTCCCTCTTCTCTCATTGCCATTTCATCGTTAATCTTCTCCCTTCTCGAAACTGCGCGCCACACCACAGAGCCACCATCGGCGAGCCATCAATCCACCGTTATCCCCACTGTCATCATGCCACCCCTGTCCGAGTCTCCCAACGAGTTTCCTGGCATTCGGCGACCGACATCGGCAGCTTCTCACTTTGGCAACAACATAATGTCGTTGCAACCCCTCTATTCCCTCTCCTCTGTTTCATCTATTGCCCTATATCACAGGTTTTGGATTGAACTCTATTTTCAAATTCTGTTTAATCAGTATTGGTCCATTAGTTTAGTTTTAGTTAGTTTAGTTAGATTTAATTTTCTATTTTAGTGGATTTTAGGTTGTTAAGATAGGTTATGTGTAGATCACTTGGTTCTGAAATTGTTAAAGTGGTTGGATTATCTAATTATGTTGATTTGCTCTATTACGACTGATTTCACTGAGATATGGCTATTGAAAATGCTGGATTCTCCTTGATTGCTGCTTATTTTGTGTTAACTATTGCTGGTGTGCTTGTTGATTTGAAATGGGATTGTATATTGATGCTTGCTATTGATTTTTGCTTGTTTGATTAATTTGGCACGCGAAGTGTTCGATAATATGCCTCAAAGAGTTCTAAATGAAAATTTAGTTCAATCTTTAAAAATCAATGCTTGCTTTTACATGATTAGTGTTATTATGCATTGATGTGAATGTGAATGTTTCTAATTTACTAAGTCTAGTTTGATATGATGGATTGCTCGAGATATTATTTCTCATTAATTGAGTTTTGAGTATATGTGTTATGTACCATTGCCATGATTGGGTTAATTCACTGTGTTACGACTTGTTTTACTCTTTGTAGACATGACGATAGGTAGATGTGTTGCAAATCAGGCTACTGGTCGTGGTTGTAGTTGTAGTCGTGGTAGAGGGAGGGTTTCTTCTAGTACCTTCGAGAATTTTGGATCCTCTCCCTCTACTTCGACTACCCCAATGACATTACAGGTTGTGGGTTTATCGAACCATCTGTTCATCATGGTTCTTAATCCCAACTACGTCCCTCCATCTACGGCGACGATGTCGCCTCCATCTGCTCAGCATCCTGATGCCACGGCGATTCCACCTCCAGGGATGGACACTGTGATCCCGGAATCCTCTCACGGAAGTGAGCTAGCTGATGCCCCTCCATCACCTCTCAACGTACGGTTGACGATTTGGCCTGATGGCGAAACATGGTAAGTATCACTTTAAGTCTTCTATATGCTGAAAGTGTCTAACTATTGATTCTAGTTTAGTAGATTTATGGTTGTATGTTTGAAGTGCTGAAAGTATTTCATATTTCTTGATTATTGAATTGCTAAAAGTGTCTAACTATTGATTCTAGTTTAGTGGATTTATGGATGTTAATTCTTGATTATTGCCTATTGTTCATTGATTGTTGACATTCGATACTATTTAAATTAATTGTTGATGGATAGAGTTTTTGGCGCATTCTAGTCATAGATGAAACTCTACCGTAATATCTAAAAAAATCTCGACATATATTATGGTTATTTGCTTCTGAAGTTTTAATTTATATTGCCATATTGGTTTGTTTGTGGATTATTATTGATAGGTTTGCACCGAACAATAACGCATGTACTCAGGAGATGACCAACATCATCAAGCTGATGTACGACCATCTGTGTCAACTACAAGAAGATCCCCTCTGAGACCAGAGAGCGATGGTTTCAGAAGTGGGCGGTAACTAATTTTTTTAATTTCAAACATTTTTAGCTAGTTCATTTATATCTTCTATTTTGAATAACTAATTTTAAAGTTTCTTTTGCAGCTGCACTTTATATGGGACGCTGAGCATGATGTTACCATCAAGAAGATATACGACCATTGAATGGGTCGGCGACTGCAACAGATGCTGGAGGATGTTCGTGAGGGGCGGGACCACCTCACGACCTGGCTCCGCCCAAAAATCAAGAAGGCTCTATTAGTTCACTGGGAGACTGATGAGGGGTTCAAGCATCGGCCAAGTCATCTAAGTATACTGGCGGCTCAGCGACCTTCATGAAGTCTAAGGCCAGGCTAGTATATAGTTTCTTTAATGTTGTAATTAACTTAGTTATATTCTTTTACATAAATATCATTACAGATGATCCTAATCATATTATTTCAATGCAACATGTGTAGTCGAAGTCGTTGGATCGTGATGCAAAATTGGCACAGACATTCAAGTACACCCACACTTTGAAGGAGAACAAAGAGAGATTTGCTTATCAGCGGTCTCAGGATCATTATGTGAGTAAACATACATTTGATTTTTTTATATAAAATTAGAGATTAGCTGTATAGTTGTCGTATTAATCATAATAACACATGTTACACAGGAGTCTTACATACAAAGACTAGAGGCCGTGACTCAACAATCTCAGTAAAGTGGGGAGGAAGCCTCTGATGGATCTGCTACTTCAGTCGTCGATCCTGATGTGATTTGGCGCGAGACCGCCTCAGTGCTATACAAGAACCACGTATACAGGTTGGGGTAGTTCTTCGCCAACAACCTCCGCACCTCCATGTTGAGGTCATCATCCGCTTCTGCCACCAGTCAAGCTGTCGACCCTGAGGAAGGCATTGATTTGAAGCTGCAGGTGCAGGAGCTCACTCAGAGCCTTCATCAGCAGGCTCATGAGCTGATCGATCATCGGGAGATCCTTGAACACGTGAGAACACAGATGACTTCAGGCTGGAGTGGAAGGAGCAATTGGAGTGATTTCAGTGGATGGAGGCTCAAATAGATGTGTACCAGGCTCAAATGCGCACCGCTGGCATCATTTCTGCTGGTGGTAGCAGTCTAGCTAGTGGCAACAGTGCTGCTAGTGCAACAGACAACACCACCTTCTGCGCCGCCTCAGCAGGACTACGGGAACGATGACAATGACTACTTAGATCTTTAGTGGTTAGGGTTTCATTTTATTGTTTCATTGTATTTGTTTGATTTATTAGACTTTTAATTTATTTGAACATTTGATATTTAATATAAAATAATTGGTTTCTATTATTTATAAATTGACCATTAATTGTGTGAAAAATAAATTTAAATAAAAAATAAAATTTAAAAAATTGTTTCACAATTTTTTTAAAAAAATTGACATTACCGTCGAATTTATCGAAAAAAATGTCTGATGGTAATAGTGCAAAAATAACATATTATGGCGTTAATATTACTGTCGAAAAATCTACCGATAATTAAATAATTTTTTGAATAAGTAATTTGTTGGAGAATCCGACAGTAACTATTTATCAATGAAATTTATATCTTCCGATAATAAATTCGCCGATAACTTAATTACCATCGAATTTTATTCATCTTTTTAATGGTACGCAGTGTTTTTGTAGTGGAATTCACTCTCATTTTCTGATAGTAAGGTCTTGAGTTTACATTCAGTGAGCTTTTTCGTGTAGTTTTTATATTGTATAAATGTTATAAAGACTTATGATTTGTTAACTATCTAAAAAAGTCGTGTAGTTTTTATATTGTATAAATGTTATAAAGACTTATGATTTGTTAACTCTCTAAAAAAGTATCAATAAATGTTACATAATACCTGCAGCCTAGTTAGGTGGGAAATAAAAGGAGATGGTCCCTAAATATTTGTATAGACAAATCGCAAAGGCCAAAGGAGTATCATAAATGGATAAAGAATGAACAAAGGGAATATCATGCATTTTAGCTTTTCCACAATTCTCACAAGCACAGTCAGTTTTATTATTCATAGAATCTATGGTGTTTATGAGTTGGGTAAAATCGGATTCGATATAGACCTAATCCGAAATATATATTGGATCTATTTGTTAGACTTGAATCTGATCATAGACCTGATAAAATCTATACACTTTTGGGCCATAATTATATCGGATAAAAACTAGGCTGTTAACATTATTTTCTTGTAAATTAGCATGTAAAAATATCCAAATTTCTAAGACTCCAACAATTATTTGACATGGTAAAATTTACTTAGAAAAATATAACAAGAATCAACCCTTCCCTAAAATTAAAGTATAACCACAATCAATATTAATATTGTCTAATAACACAAAATATTTAAATCAATACAAATAACACAATATTATGCATTAGTCTAAAATCTTATGCATTTTAAACATAAAACATTAACTTATAGTCTTATAATGACTAATAACACAAATTATAAAAATTTCTCATTCTTGAAGATTGATTATGAGATGGAGAAATTTTTCGATCAATTCTATGAAAATAATGTCAAGTAATGTGTCCAATTCGGCCACATACTTGAAATTGTGGCCTAGTATGTTGATAGTAGGATCTGCCACCCCTTTGATATCTTCCTCCACCTCTCTCTTCCTCTCATAGGATTTTCTCTCATCAAAGAAGGCATAGAAAAAAAAGGATGATTGCACAAGATTTGCTTGAATCATAAAATTTTTTTATTTTCTAAATTTTTCTAATATGTCATCATGTGTTAACACCAAAGTGTACCCCTCACTTAAAACTATATATTTCTGGTTTGACATTAATAGTTGTAAGAAGAGAATAATAATCTTCATTAATGCCTTCCAAAATAGTTTCAACGTGTTCCTCAGTTGAAAGAGAATTACCTAATATTGCTATTGAATTTGTAATGTTTTTATTCTTTGAAATGTAATCTTGTACTGACATTCTTTGTTTTTTGATCATCTTTACCTGATCCTTGAGCTGTTTGATCTTGTATTTGGTTGATTCTTCTATCTTTGCCCATATTTTATAAGAGAAAGCACATTCTACCATTTTATTTTTGAATTCAAAATTAATTGAGAAAAGCATCCAAGAACTGAGATATAGTCATCATAGCTTGTATTGTTGAGACTCAATACCAGCTTATAAATTTGTAGTAGAATCATACTGTAGAGGCACACGATTTTAATAAAGATGATTCTTAAGATTCTGTCTACCAAAGACACAATATTTATTGTTATCATGTTTTACGATTGTTCTCATATAATTTGTCAATGCTGAGATTAAAAATTTTTTTATTGAAGAAACTAGGAGGCAAAAGAATTGATAACAAAAGAAGTATTTATGGGGTTGTTGTCTTGTTGATGGTGTTATTAGTAGTGGAATAATCAGAATTATTTACTAGAGAAGTCATAGATCACAAACCTCAAGCTCTAGATACCATGTTTAAATAATAGTGACAGTAAAATTAAAAAAGAAAAAAATAGAATTGAAGATGAGTAGTAAAACAGAACTGCAGAATAGAACCTGAACAAAATTAAAAAAGAACAATAACTTATAAAAGAAAACTAATGAATTGAGTTAAAAGAAATGTATCACACCCATTAATAAAATTCGAGAAACTTATCAATATATACAAAAGGTTTGTAAGTAAGATGAGTGTTGGGAAATCAAGCTTGTAGTGAGTGGGAAAAAAGAAGACTTGACTTTGATAAAATTAAGTTAGCTCATTATTTTTTTTATTAACATTTATATTTTATATAGAATTTAATTTTTATATACTTTTGGTATAAAAATTATTACAAAAATATCAATTACGTATAATTACATTAGTAAAAATAATTAATATCCAAAATTACTAAATAAAAATTACTTAAACATTTAAATATAATTGAAGGACGTGTAAAATTTTTTAAAAATTTGTACTTTCTCCGTGTATCAAATATAATAAGTGATTATTATCATCTTTAATATTTTTATTGATAGGATTTAATTTTAATACACTATGAATAATTTTACTAATAATTAAGTTTTAAATATTGATTAAAAATTAATTTTTTAAATTAAAAAATGAATTATTAAACATAAATAAAAATAATTAAAATTTAAAAATAAAAACAAACATAAAAAATATAAATTCTAATTCTATCGCCTTTCTGTAAAATTCTTAAATTTTTAAAAGTTATTAATTAATTATTTATGATAAATTATATTTATTTAATACTGTATTATAAAAATTTTTATATAAAAGTTGAGTAAACTATTATTTTAATTTAAAATTTTTATAATTAAAAATAATAAATATTTTATATGTTTTAATTTTAAATATTTATATTTTTAATTTTATTTATAAATAAAAAAATTAATTTATTTATTCCTAATTTTTATTTAATTAAAAAAATTTATAAATTTATAATTAAAAAATATTTTAAAAATAAATATTTTATATTTAATTTAATTTTTTATTATTATTCTATCCTTTAATTTATTTTATAAAATTATATTATTACCCTATTTTCATTTAAATTTCTTAAACTACCCAAAACCCTAATTTAACACTAAGCTACACAAATCCTAGTCCTCTATCACCGCCACCCACCCTCACCTTGTTACCCCTCACCAACACAGAAAAAAAAAAAAAAAAAGAAAGGGAAAGAAAGAAACGGTGAGGGCTTGAGGGAAGAGAGGGAGAATCAGAGCTGTGGGAGAAGAGAGAAGCAGAGCAAGACAGCGCCGGTGTCGTGGGTCTCGCCACCACCGTTGACGCTGCTGTGGACTGCGAAGCCGCCGCCGCTTCCACTGACGAAGAGGAGAGAAGGGGACGCCGTTGAGCAAACCGTGCGAGAGAGAGGGAGCTGCCTTCCACGCGTCGCCATCATCGAGTCCGAGGCGGAGAGGAGGAGCGCGAGCGGGAGGAAGAAGCCGTCGCCGTCGCCGTTCGTGCTCCGTCATCGCTGCCGTTCGTGAACCAGACGCCGTCGCCATCAGAAGCTCTTGCCGCCGCCGAGAATCCCATCACTGTCAGATCCATTGCATCGCCGTTGGGGGGCTTCGAAGGGGGAGAAGAAGCTGATTCCATTACACCCGCTGCCGGAGGGGGAACTAGCTGCGCCACCGCGCCTCTGTCGCCGGGAAACGCTGCTGCCGCTGTCGAGATCCACTGCCGCTCTGTTTCTGAGTTTTTCCTTTGTTACGGTAAGCCTTTCTGTTTCGAAACCCTCATAGCTAAATTATATGCGTTATGTTATGTTTTTGGTGAAAATTCTGAGGTTTTGGTAATGAAGGATTGATTTCTGGTTGTTGCATGTCGCGTTTGGGATTGCCGCCGTTGCTGCGAGGGTGGAATGGGCTGTGGTTGTGACTGCTGAAGGTATAGGCCGAGAGAGGGCGTTTTCTTTAAACTCATTTTATTTACGATCGTTATAAATCGATATTGATGCAAAAATATATGTTTGTTGATTATGTGGGTTTTATGGATTGGATTGATTTGCTTTGGACAAGTGAAATTATCTGCTTGATTGGATTATTGTTATAAATCTGCTTGATTGGATTATTGATTTCCCAGGTGAGTTCCCTTCGACCCAGTTCTTTCAGACTTTCAGTCTCAATTTCAGAGTTGAAAGAGAATCATCCTGAGTTTGCACTTGTTCTTGACACCAGTGGTGATAAGCTTCCTAATACATTCAACTTGGTGTACAAGAGTGTTCCTGTGCATGATGTAACTGTAGGATCATATATCCTTGTTGGTGCTGGTGAGGTAAGTTATGATAGAATCTATTGTTTACCTGCCTTGCATTAATTTTGAAGTTTGAATTGGTTGAATATAATTATACCTGCAACCAACGGCTGGAGTTCTTTAGAATTTCTGGGGTTTTAATATATAGTGAAACCTGGTGTGTTTGGTTTTTTACTTAATAAACCCAAACTGAATTAATAATGTAACAATACGGTTGATATCCAAAGATAGAAGAATTAAAGAGTGAACGGAGTTTAAACTTAATTGCCTTCAGCTTATCTTTCTCTACAGTAACAAGTGTACCTATAAGTGTGTGTTTTACTGTTCTTCAAATTAACAGGCATAAATAATTTTGGGTAGGATGAATGGCTTTAATGGCCTTAATAGTTAGTCTAAGGACATTACTATCATTCAAACAGCATGTGGATGATTATGAAGGTTTTTATTTTTATTTTTTATTTAAATATCACACATATTATTGTTATATGAAAATTACGGTAGATTATCCATATATATTTTGTTTTGGAAGGGTCTTTTTCAAAATTTACTCATAGAGAACAGTAATTCTGTTAGTCCCTTGCAATTTCTTGTCTCGCTCTTCTCTGTTTTAAAAAATAACAAATTATACTAATTTTATAGCATTATTATCTATTTTTTTCACTAATAGTGTATGAAATAATGAAAATGAATTATTTAGTTATTGAAATGCTTTCTTTTTGAAAAAAAAAACTTGAGACGTGTATGTAAAGACTTTAATCAGACAAGAGAGAGATAGTAAAGAAAAATATATTTTCCTATATATAGAGGGACAAATTAATTACAAGTATTCAAGTAATGACTTATTATGCCACTCTCACGGGTTTGAAATTAGAATTTTATGATGGTGGACTGGTTGTTGTTGTTGTAGTATTTGGTATTTTAGAATTATTGCTGAACCTGAACAAATTTTTTTGTTGCTGGATAACATCATTGAGTTGAATTTTGTTGCTGGATAACACACGGGGTTGAATTTTGTTGCTGGATAACATCACTGGGTTGAGTTTAATACTTGAATAGTTGAATTTGTTGTTAATCACTTAGCTAAATCTTTTGTTGCTGTAAATTTTTTTGTTCCTTTGCCAAGTATATTGATTTATTTTTTTGTTGAATGGAAAACTTAGGATGGGTGTGTAGTTTCTGTGATGAGGATATTGATGCTTTGATAAGCATGTGAAGCCTTTGGTTGGTAATGCAATAGGGTTTTGAATTTCAGCAGATTATTGATATTGGCAAAACTTTGCCATTGTTCATGGAGCTTCAAACATTAGGTGACAGGACGTAAAGAACCATGCTCTGCAAAGTGTCTTGTTTTCAATGTTGCAGGTGTCATTTAATTTGAGTTGAACCGTTTGGTTACTTTGGCTGTGTGATTTCCTCACATGTTTGTGCTAACTGAACAATTTGAAACTATAGGTACTAGAGACAGTAAAGCTCAAATTTTCTAGACAATTTTTTAGAATTGCATTAATTGACATCATTATTGTTATTACAATCTTTTAGAATTGCATTAATTGACATCATATTATTATTGTTGGTCGTCTTTTCAGGTGTGTGACACTTATTAGAAGCTTTTCCATGAGAAAGAAGATGTATAAACATGATGGAGTTTGTAATTTGTAGTTTATATTTTAGAGATTTATAATTTCTTGTTTTTTTCTTGTCCTATGTCTCTATCTAGTTCATTAGAGTTCTTCAATGTGTCTTGTTAGTTTGTACTTTAATGTTTATATGTTGAATATTTATAAAACAATCTTTGTTAAATGAAAGATATTTGAACTATCTATATTATTATATATTATATATATGAATATTGACTTGCTGAGTAAATTAGTTAATATATTAATTAATTAAAAAATAATATAATTTGGCAAATTATGCGTGTAATTTGTATTAAAAAATTATCACAAAATAAAGTGTTTTGTAACTAAAAAAATGTTACAAAATCAAGTTACATTTTATAACAAAATTTTATGATAAAAAAAATATAATGTCACAAACAATATTTTGAAGGTTAAAATTTGTTATCATTTTTATAACGACTTTTGGTTTTTTATATAAAAAAAAATTGTTACAAAATATTACCTTGAATTGTAATAGTTCTATTTTTTGTTATACATACGGCTCCTTTTGTTGTTACAAAATCTTTTTGTTTTAAAATTTCGATTTTTTATAACAATTTTTTTTATTATAAATATTGTTTTTTCTTGTAGATCTATAGATCTCAAAAAAAAAAAAATCTAAAATAATAAACGAAACCAATTAATTAAGTTTTGTAGGGTATAACGAAATATCAACGATCACGAGTGATGTATGCACCTAACATTAATACATGTGAAAGTGAAGTATCAAAGCCACGTTTTCCACCACAACCACCGTTTATTTTACCTACCCGATCTTCTCACAAGGAATGCCCCTACTTCACCATTTTTTTTTTCCAGTTTTTCTCTGTTAATAATAGAATCATCAACTTATTATACGTACCAACGTAAGTTTATTCAACCTATATTTTCTGTCACTAAACTTTTCCTTTTGTTATAAGATTATATATATGCACACATTATTATTATTATTATTATTATTATTATTATTATTATTATTATTATTATTATTATTTTAAGTTCATGTTATAAAAATGTGGGGTTGAAGGTAAAAATGGATACCAAAGTAGTACATATTATCTATAAGAGTAAAATATATTTTTTATCTTTGAAGTTTGATAAAAATTTTAAAAATATCTTTAAATTTTATTTTATTTCAATTTTATTTCAAAAAGTTCGATTTATATTAAATATATCTTCGATAGTTAAATTTTTAAAAATTTAAGACCAATTCAATAATAATGCATAATTTGTTCTTATATAATTGTTGTTGAATTTGTTCTAAATTTTATAAAAAAAAATTAATTTTGAGACAAAATTAAAATAAAATAAAATTTAAGAATATTTTTGATACTTTTACTAAAGTTCAAGAATAAAAAATATACTTTACCCTAAATATAAAATTAATCAAAGCAGTACATATTTTATATTTTAGTTAAAAGATCTTAAATTTAAATATTAGGAATAACAATATATATACTGTGTTATTATTGTTATTATTATTTTAAAAGAAAAATTATAACAAGATTATAACGTGTCTACTTGTCACCTCCACTCACCAGCTGAAAATATTTTTTATCCACCAAAATTTCTTTTGTCAATAAGATTGGAAGAAAAACCGATTAGCTAGCCTTAACTAACCTCCCTTCTCTTTTGGGACTTTATCCCCTAATTTTTTTCCTCACTTATTCTAATATTCTTTATTGTGATTAACTCGATCGTTACGAATGGCTCTTGTGGCATGTCACTCCCACTCCACCACTTTTTAATTTTTATTGCATGAGATTTCATCTATTTATAAAATAATTCTGGAAATAACTAAGATCCATTGAATAAAATAATTCTGGAAATAAATTCGTTTTAGTGAAAAATTACCTCTTTTTTTTTAATTCAATTTATAATTTAAAAAAATATAACTAAGAAAAAATCAGTTACTTATATCGAATCAATCATATTCTACGTCCACAAAATATTAATGATCAAACCAATACTTATTAATATTAAATACATATTAAAATATAAAAATATATAAAAATAAATTATATACTATATATATTTATATATAAATATATAGTAAATAATTTTTTAGTTAATGTTTTGTGTATATATAGTATTTTAATATAAAATATATTTTAAAACATAAAATACACATTAAAATAAGTTAAATAATACTTATATTTATATATAAATATATAATAGTTAATTTAGTATAAAAATATTGTTTGGACATACACTAAAATCGATCACTAATAAAAATATATGTATAATTTAATTTATTTTTAATATGTTTTTATATTTTAATATATATTTTATACTTGTAACTGACTTTAATGACTGATTTTGATGTACATATAGCATAATCGAATTTTGTAACTACTTTTTTAGGTACGTCTTTGACAAGATCAAGTTAAGTCTACGTCTAACATTAATCATAGATGTCAAGAAATTTTAAAAGGAATAAAAAGGAAAATGGAAGTTTCCCTATATATATCACCAAGGGTGAGACATTTTGAGAAACAAATCATCATCTTCTTGATCCAAACCCAAAACCATGGTGTCTTCATGGAGTATTGGCTTTGCCACAATCGCTTTGGCAATCCTCATATACCGTATCGTCAAGTTTGTTACCCGGCCGTCGTTACCACTACCCCCGGGCCCAAAGCCCTGGCCAGTAATAGGAAACTTACCACACTTGGGCCCGGTGCCCCACCACGCTATTGCAGCCCTAGCCAAAGTGCATGGTCCTCTCATGCATCTTAGACTAGGGATGGTAGACGTGGTGGTGGCCGCATCCGCGAAAGTAGCGGAGCAGTTCTTGAAGGTGCACGACGCCAATTTCAGTAGCAGGCCCCCAAATGCAGGGGCAAAGTACATAGCATATAACTATCAAGATCTTGTGTTTGCACCGTACGGACCAAGGTGGAGGATGCTCAGGAAAATTAGCTCTCTTCATCTTTTCTCTGCCAAGGCTTTGGATGATTTCAAACACTTGCGTCAGGTTAATTAACCACCTTTTCTTGCTGCACATATGTCATAATTGTTACAATGAAACCAAATAATATTGCAATATTGATTATTTTTAAACTAAAAAATATATATTAGGATCAAATGATATTGAATTAAAAGCTTAGACATTATAAAAAATATGTTTATGAAATTTTATGGCAGTTCAAAATGATTTGATATAATTTTTATCAAAGTAATTAACGTACAGTATGTAAAGTTTAAAATGAACCCGAGAATGAGGTTGCTAGATTATGCCTCTATTGATGTTCAATTTTCAGAAACTTGGTATAAATAATCCTTATGATAGATGCTTTTAATTTGATTGTTAGAATCGAAAAAAAAATATTTTTATAAAATATATATGACATACTTGACGACTAATAAAAGTATAAAACAATTATTTTACGTGTTTAACATGCATGTAATTAGCTTTACAAAAATATTTTTTTTATAAAATTAACCATTAAAATTAATTACTAATATATTTATATTATATATAAATATATATAGTTTAATTTATTTTTAATATATATTTTATATTGATAGTTAATTTACATAGTATGATAGTTAGATTTATTATGTACTATTAATATATATAAATAATTTATTCTTGAATGATTAAAACAATTTTATTGTAAAAACTGAGAATAACAAATTTAAATCTAACTATTTAATTTAGGAAAAAATATAAGTATTATAGATCGTATTTCAGAAAAATAAATATCCTGTGTGCTTATGTGGGATTGGAATGAATTAATCATACAAAGAAGCTAGCTGTGGCACTGTCTAGAAATTTCGTACATTGAATTCGAAACTTCTGTAATAAGGGAGAAGTGGACAACTGCCGTAGGCCACACATTGAATTCTTTACTAATTCTACTTTTTTTTTCTGAAATAAAAATAATTTGCCTAATATATTTTTGTTGAATTATCATATTCACGTGATATATTTGGATACTCATCGAGTATTTTCTTCAAATTGTATTTAACACACTTAAATATAATTACATATATTGATATATTTAATTTTATTTTGTTGTTTATTTTAAAAATAAATTTGAAATAATATTATTATTAATTATTAATAAAAAATTATCTAAAATATTTATATAATTAAAAACACTAAAATTAATAAAAAATTAATTTATATTTTAATATTAATAAAATATTCAAATATTACTATAACATAACTAATTTTTTTTATATTATTGTTCATGATTTATATTAGACACTTTTACCATTGGTTATATCTAGAGCAAAATAGAAGTTAAAGATTTCGCCACAGGTGAACCCAATCATGACCTTATATTGAGAAATATTATTGTATGCCTTTGTAAAAAGGTAAAAACTGGAAATATAATTTATTTGCTTTTAATCTTTTTATATACAAACTTCTAAAAAGGAAATTATACTTGTGAAAGAGAAGGTTATATATAAAACCGAAACAAGAATAAAAAAAATTAACTATTAAATTAATCATACACATATAATATTAAGAAATTTAATTTTAATTTTATCAGTTAAATTTTAATAATTATAAGAGTAAAAAAAATTAACTATTAAATTAATCATATATATATAATATTAAGAAATTTAATTTTAATTTTATCAGTTAGATTTTAATAATTATAAAAATAGGTAGGGTACCCACAAAAACGGGTTAAAGTTTAACCTTTTACTATTTATGAGTAAAAATATAACGGATTCTATGCAAATTATTGTAAGACTAGACGAGATCAGGTAAGACAAAAATCTATCCCTACTCGTCCCATTGTCACCCCTATATATACATATTGAAATACAAAATATATATTAAAAATAAATAAACAGTACATGTGAATGACTTTTTTCGTAATTAATTTATGATTACTTCTATAAATACTCCTTGAATTATTTGAAAGCTTACTCTAATTTTTGTAGACTACAAAATAATCAAATATCTAACCTGTCTAAACTTTTGAAAATCTACAAAAAAAAAAAAAAAAAATTGGGACATGTCTACTTGGTGGACATAGAGTACAATCCACCTAAAGAACATGTCATTTTTTTTTTTAATCAAAGTCATATATCTATAAATAAACTGGCTCTGATCTACCTATGTAATAATGCATAGCATACTCTTGAGCCATAAAGTTAGGTTTGGCTTTGCAACTTGCAAGACATTAGTCCTTGTACACAATAAATGTAGCAAAAAATTCAAAACTACTAATTAATAATATTGTTACGTGGAGCATTAATATTATACTGAAATAAGAGAATTACTAATATATATATATATAATTAAAAAAATTATTTAGCAGGTTTCCGTAATATATATTTCATTCTCAAACAATGGCATTAATTAAAAATAATGTTATATGACCAATAAATATTATCAATTTTTGTCAATACTTAATCAACAATAATTTACATTTATATTGGTAGAAATTTTATATATAAAAAGTATATATTTTGAACTTATATTTATTAGAATTCACAGACATAAATCAATACAATTTACACTTATATTTTTCAGAATTTAAATACATAAATTAATAAAATTTATTTACTAAAAATAATTTAATATTTGTACTGATCAAATGATAGCCAAAAACACTAAAAATTACTACCCAATAATTTCTCATTCATTAATGCTAATGAACCTCATAATAAATTTGTAGGGAGAGGTTGCAAGATTGACCAAGAACATAGCAAGTAGCACAAACACATCAAAAGCTGTGAACTTAGGACAACTGTTAAACGTATGCACCACAAATGCATTGGCCAGGGTAATGATAGGAAGGAGAGTGTTCAATGATGGAAATGGTGGGTGTGATCCAAGAGCTGATGAGTTCAAATCAATGGTGGTGGAGGTTATGGTTTTGGCTGGAGTCTTCAACATTGGTGACTTTATTCCTTGTTTGGAGTGGCTAGACCTTCAAGGGGTCCAAGCCAAGATGAAGAGATTGCATAAGAGGTTTGATTCATTCTTAACAAGCATTGTTGAGGAGCACAAGAAGAATCCCAACAAAAGTGAGAACCATAAGGATATGTTGAGTACTTTGTTGTCACTTCAAGAGGCTTCCGACGATAATGATGGCACCAAACTCACAGACACCGAGATCAAAGCTTTGCTTCTGGTATTTACTCTCTTCATTTTTTCAACATAAATATTTTTATCATAAATGGAAATTATTTTCATATACTTGTAAAGAAAAGAATTTTAAATATATTACTTAGAAATATGATTGTAATATTAGTGTACTAAAAATTAACTCATAATAAATTGGTACGTTGAAAGGTTAGCTCATTATGAATTTATTGAAATTTCTTGAAAGCAACCTGGTCGACATTTGCAGGCACTTAGATTGCCCACATTTATTGAAAAATCAATGATGTTTCTAGCTTAAGTGATGATTATTGACACCTTTGAAAGGAACCACAAACAACCAACCTAATTTATTAGGAGCTTGAATTTTTCCACGTAATCGGTTTATGAATTTCTTAGCCAAGATGTACATTGGACTTGTGTTATTGTTTGTTGTCAACCTTATCAATAAGTAAAACAATTTTTAAAAAAAATATTTGCTAATAAATATCTCTAGAACACTTATTTTTATTTATTTATTTGTTTATCTACAGTATCCTCTAAACCGATAGATCAAAAACTAATTCATTGCAAATGTGAAGTTCATTTTTTTTTATTTATTTTGCAGAATATGTTTACTGCGGGAACAGACACATCATCAAGCACTACAGAATGGGCCATTGCAGAACTAATAAGGAACCCAAGAATCATGGGCCAAGTCCAGAAAGAATTAGACAGTGTTGTAGGAAGGGAAAGGCACGTGACAGAAGAGGACTTGCCCAATTTGCCATACCTTCAAGCAGTGATCAAAGAAACCTTCCGTTTGCACCCATCAACCCCACTTTCCCTCCCAAGAGTGGCAGCAAAGAGCTGTGAGATCTTCGGGTACCACATCCCAGAGGGTGCAACGCTCTTGGTCAATGTTTGGGCCATAGCCCGTGATCCAAAGGAATGGGCTGAACCATTGGAGTTCAGGCCCGAGAGGTTCCTAAAGGGTGGTGAGAAGGCTGATGTTGATGTTAGGGGGAATGACTTTGAGGTCATTCCCTTTGGTGCTGGCAGAAGGATATGTGCTGGGATGACTCTTGGGCTTAGAATGGTTCAACTCTTGACAGCAACCTTGGCCCACTCGTTTGATTGGGAGCTTGAGGGTGGGCTTAAACAGGAGGACCTCAACATGGATGAAGCATATGGGCTTACCCTTCAAAGAGCTTTGCCTCTTTCGGTTCATCCAAAGCCCAGGCTTTCTTCACATGTGTACTCATCATCTGAATAATTCATTAAGATTCAAAGACGTTCAGGCCCAAAATATTCACAAAATAAAGCTTTTGAGTATAATAGTTTGGAAATTCTATGGTAAAGATTATAAAAACTATACCGTAGAATTAAGAGAGTGGAAATTAAGGTTCACACATAACTATAAGGAGAGAAATAGTGTGTTGATTGTTTAGTAGTAAAGGAGAGATACATTGTGAATAATGATTATAGAGGGATAGTTTTACCCTGTACTGTTATTGATGATGTGTAATTTTGGGCGTATAAATATAGTGTGGTTATGTTTCCTCTCCAACGCATCACGCATGGCAATTTGTTTAGAATCATTTAGGTGGAAAAATACAGAAACGAGAGAATATTAAACAATGTAAAAAATTGAATAAAAAAAATTAAAATTAAAATTATAAATTAGATTATTAATTAATTATTTTTAATTTTAGATTCTGAAATTTAAAAAAAAATAAAGATTTATTATTAAACCAAATTATAATTGACATAGTTATTCTTAATATCACATTAGCCTTTCATTCTCCATTTGTAATCTTCGGTCTACAGAGTTATCTCGGTGTCGTTGCACTTTTTCATTGTCTGGTCTGACACCACCTAGCCGACGCCCATCCTCTCGCCGACACCGTCCAATCTCCCGCCGACGACGCCCAGCCTCTTCACGTTTCACTTGCGCACCGTAGCAACGGGAGATCATACCGCAGCAGCCCCGTACGTCCTTGTTACCACTGCCCACCCGCCACCGGCCGTGCAGGCCTCCGCCTTCTGTCGCGCCATTTGAGACGCACGTTATCCTTGTCATCTGTCCTCTCCCTCGCGCTGTTGTTGCTGTTGTGCCGCACTTCATCGACATCGCCCTTCCTCCCACCGATTTGACTCCTTCTCCTCTTCTATCTCTGGTTGCTGCGCGTTCGGGTTGGAAGCCCACAGAGTAGATTCGCAATCTCACCTAGTCGAAGTTGTCATTGCGTGGCTACTCTATCGCCGGATCTCCTCTCCTGCCTCCATGCGTCGCCGTCGAATCTCTCCACCTCGCAAAAGTGCTGGATGTTCAATTCATTAGTAATGTAGATTGTTATTAATTCTTAATTGGATGGCTATTTTGTTCGATTCAGTTTGAGTATATACAATTAACAATGTTGGATGGTCATTTCACTGGGTAGCCGAATGATTATTTTAATAATTACATGGTTGTTTGATGACGATCCCGCAATGGTGATAGAGGAGGAGTCTACAGGAATAGACAATAATGACCGATAAAGAATTGTTTAGATTCTTCGTTATTTGATTTCTCATTGTCTCTCTAACAGAATTATTTTCATATATAACAAGAAGGGCATCGAGGCATGTAGAAAATTTCAATGCTTCTACAGCTTTTATCTCCTTTAAATTAGATTAGTGGCCATGATTAGTATTGATAAAGGTTTTTTTTTTGTTTGTCAGAGATATAATTGCCAAATTTTTGGATTGGACTGAATGGCATACCTTTTATATTAGTTTAAATTTTCGTTAATAATGAACTTTTTTGAGTTTTTAATGTTTAAAAATTATTATTTAAAATAAAAATTTTTATAAATAATTTTTATTCAAATAAAAATTTATTATATATTTTTTTTCTATTTTTCATATAATATTTATAGAATATTTAAAAATACAATCACACTCACACTTAAAGAATTCTCGGAACAAAAATTCCTAATAATTATATAAAATTAATAAAATTAGAATCATTTGTTATTGACAATTTTTTATCAATTTGAAATAATAGAATTTCATATTCATAATTTATTAAATTTTATTAATTAGAAATTTTTGTATATGCTAAATAATTAGTGGAACAACCATACAAGTTTGATTTCCTTTGTTCTTTTTAAAACTAATACGAAAGCTTTTTCACAAAATACAAACTGGACAAAGTAATTTTATAATATAAAAACTAATTTCTGTGCTTTCACAAAATACAACGATGATGGTTGTTTCAAAAGCTTTTTTACAAATGTCAAATAAGCGCCACATAAACAATTTTTGTTACGTTTCAGGAAACACTTTATACGAGAAGACCCACCCATCATGCGTTTTGAATAGTGAGGGACGATTTTATATTTTCTAATTCTAAGAAATGAAATTGTCCACAAAATAAAAGTTCAGCGACTAATTTATCTTTTTCTCTTATTATTATTATTATTTCTGAATAACTAAATTTGTTCAAGCAGTAAATTAAATAAAATTAAAACAGCAAGTACTATTCTTCACTAAATTCTGTTACAATTAGAACCACACAAAGTAATATAATGTTTCTAGTCTCAACCAGGAGTCTTCGGCAATGATCTTGTACAGCTCCCAAGTGATAAGAAAAAAAGGAAGAAAGTAACTCTAAATATTCTAGTATAAAATGCACTCAAGGCTATTTAGCGAGAGTATTTTAATGAATCGTAGAGATAGTTACAAACGCCGGAAAACCTTCAAATTTTTACTATTTTAAAATTGTATCTCTTAAAAGATATTTAAATCTCAAAGTGATTTCTGAACTTGCAGTCGAGTCTCGATTTCGTCTATAAACTTAAAATTGCTCCAAATTTATTCCTAAACTTAACAACAGTCGTCCCTAGAGTATTTTCCAACGATAAATTGATAACATAGTTGGACAAAAGCCACACAAACTTGTAAATGTCATCACTTTCTTTTTAGCGCCTAAATACAACTGAAGGTTTTAGATCTATACGAAAACTCATAATACGCCTCCTCTCATCCTCCCCCAACAATGACAGCTCTATCACCACCAACTCCAAGCCAACCTTAACTCTCCTCACTTCATCAACTCCTTCTGCTATGCCCAATGCATCCTTTGCAACCGGCTCACCCCCTCTGTCGCCCCTGACGCTGCTGCATCGCTGACGCGTGCCGCCTCGCCTACCACGGAAGCTCCTCTCTCGCTCTCTCCTTTGCCAAGTTCTCCTCCAAGACGGGCTTGGCAGCATCAACAACAAGTGGACGGTCATCTACCTTATCAAGATCATCTCCAAAGATCACAAAGGTGCAAAATTTCAGAATCTTTCTAACCTCTTGTCCAATTTGTTCCTCTAAGACAATGCCAATTTCGACAAGGGTAAAAGCCTATGGGGGATAATAACAAAAATGATTAGGTTAATGAGGTTCTATTAGTTTCAAAGGATTCCGAGAATAAGCGCAAGCTTGCATTTAGACATTTTGTCAATTTGGTTAGGGAAGAGAATGATGTTTTCAAAGAGGTTTTGGTTAGGGATGTGTTGTATGCTTGCCAAGGGGTTAATGGGAAGTATGTTAAATGTAACACCTTCACTATCAGAATATTACGCTTCCGGTTGCGTTACTCTGATAGTTAGAGTATTACGACGACTTTTATACTTATTAACAATAAAATATGAGCCTTTAACTCGAATACCGGATCACTATTTCTTTGAGAAATCGAAAATTCTTTTTTTTATATATGTCCTTAGCTGTATTGTTTCTGTTTGTATATGTATTCGTCATAGTTTTTCCTCGCCTTTGTCATTATAATTTTGTAAGAGCGGTTGTATGATATGTATGTATCTAACATTTGTAAGTTACTTGTATAAAAAATTTTGTGTATATGTATATGCATATCTGTTATCAAATAAAAAGAATTTTCGATTTCTCAAAGAAATAGCAATCCGGTATTCGAGTTAAAGGCTCATGTTTTATTGTTAATAAGTATAGAAGTCGTCGTAATATCCTAACTATCATAGTGGCGCAGCTGGAAGCGTGACATTCTGATAATGAGAGTATTACATTAAATTCGATGGTGGTAGTGATAGAGGTGGATATGTGTTGTTAGATTCGATTAGGATACCTGAAACTACTAGGATTATGGTACAAAAGCTTTGTGAATTGGGGAGGAAGAAAAGACTTCATGAGAGACAGAGGCACAATAATACTAACACATTAAATCTCTCTCAATACTCAAAACGACATCGTTTTAGTTATATTTAGAGACTAAAAAGAAAACGAACTACGTTTACAAGTTCAGCGTGGTCTCCATCCAATCACTAAGACCATTAAATTTAAGGACAAATTTAAGTTCGAGAACAATTTTGAGGCTCAATTGCAAGTTTAAGGACCAGTTTGAGATTTAACTCCTTAAAAGAATTTGCCCAAACTCAAAATAAAATATCAATAGGTTGTTAGTTGTTACCCTTTTTTTAATTAGTTGTTAGTTGTTACCCTTGTAGTCTTGTACTCATGGTAATGTGAGTTAAACCCCCAAAATGGTCCCTGAAATTCCAATTGCACTAATTACGTTCTTGAGATTGACAAAAGTGCACCACGTTAGGCCCTGTCTATTTCCATTAACGACGTGATGATGTGGGCTGTTAGTGACACGTCTCACTCCATGATTTGGCCACGTGTAATGGTATGATGATATGGTGACCAGTGACACGTGGCATGCTAATGTGGATGGTTGTGTCATGCGTCACAATGCTATTTGGTCACGTGTCCGTTTGTGCCACGTGTCGCAACAATATTTGTCCACATGTTGTATTATGTCATCATTGTATTTGTCCACCAAATTAGTCTCTCGCTTTGTATTAAATGACTCATTTTAGTCCCTGAAATTAAATGTCGTGCAGACGTGCACCAAACTAGTCCCTTCACCATTTTTTTCTCATTTTTTTTATAATTCAAAATTCTCAATATCTTTGAATGCATTAATTTCAATTCTATTTTTTCACGTTATTCAAATACAAGTGCTTTTATAAAATATTTTTTCTCTTACAGATATCCTTAACTGTCATCTTAGAGTTGACGTGAAAGCATTTCAAGCAATGTCACTATCATCCCCCACCCCTTTCGTCTAGACTGAAGAGGTCGAAGATGATAGTGAGAGTGTTTGAAGTGCCTTCAGTCTGACCCATTTACACACAATAAAAATGTATATTTCACAAAAACAAAAAAATATTTATTTTAATTATTAATTTCTTGTTAAAAATATTTTTTGATAAAAAAATATATCTAATCAATCATATAATTCTTTTTTTATAATAACATACTTATATGTTACAAAATTTAACAATGTTAAATTATTATAGAAAAAAATTATAAAATTAAAACTAAAATTTTAAAATTTTTTATGAAAGTACTTGTATTTAAACAATGTATGAAAAAATAAAATTGAAATTAATGCATCCAAAATATTGAAAATTTTAAATTTTAAAAAAATGAGAAAAAAATTGGTGAAAAAACTAGTTTGCTGCACGACATGCAATTTCAAAGACTAAAATGAGTTACTTAATACAAAGCAAGGGACTAATTTGATACATCTACAATGATAACATAATAAACAACACGTGGACAAATACTATTGCAACACGTGACCAAATAGCATTGTGACACATGGTACAACCAGCTACATCAACATGCTACGTTACTAGTTACCACATCATTATACCATTACACATGGCTAAACTATAGATTGACACGTGTCACTAACATCCCACGTCATCAAACTATGTTATTACGTCGTCAATGGAAAATGGGTCAGGAACTAACATGGTACACTTTTGACAATCTCACGAACATAATTAGTACAATTGGAATCTCATGGACGATTTTAGTACACGATGCCAATCTCAAGAACCATTTTAGAGTTTAATTCAACAAAATCAATCATTGAAAAAAAAAAAGGAGGACTGCAAACAGAATAAGCATTAAGCAAAGTTACTCCATCATGCTATTATTGAAGGTAATGAAACTGCAAAAACCTTCTGCTATGGATATTGCAGATTGATTAGCAGGATGCGAAAAATAGAATAATTCTATGTTGAAGTTTTTGTTTTTGTGTTACGAGAATGGAGTATATAAATTTACTTCAAAAAATTAATTAAAATAAAATGGCACATTCTCATAGATAAGTATCTATCTATCTATCAAAATAAATCTGTATCTACTATTTTTCCTCTTCACCATAGCTGCACCAAAAAAATATCCCATTATCGTAACAAAAACATTTACCTTTTACAATTACCTAACTACCCTCACCCCTACAACAAGGACACTGTATATTTGAACAATAACATATACCATAATTCAAAGCTAGTGGACAGTGATGACTCAACTACTAATGTTTTGCTAATGCCGGCCTCCAATAAGTCCTTCAATGGAGTGTTCTTGTTCAAATCCAATGTAACAATCTGAGACTAATATGAGTTTCATACCCTGCAAGACAGTGTGTATCTAGGAATAAATACCACTATAAAGGTATTGACTGCAATGAAATAGAGTAATAGTAAGTCAATAAATTTACTATAACAAATGTTTACTTTTATCTATGATACACGGACACTGACACTGACACGGACACAGGATATGACACGGGGACACCCATACATATAAAATATAAAGTATTTTTTTAGATAAACCATAATGATATTTTCATATTTTATTGATATTAAAATATAAATTAATTTTTTAAATTATTTTTAATGTCTTATTTTAATTATATCAAGTATTTAAAATATTTTTTGTTTTAATAAATAATACTATATACTATATCTAAAATTATTTTAAGAATATATATTAAAAATAAGGCCGGACACGCTGACATGTGATGGTATTTAGGTGTGTCCAAATGTGTCTGGAGAAGAATTTTTTATTTTTTATTGAGACACGGTTTGGACACAGCAAACACGCATGTCGGACGAGTGTCGGTGAGTGTCGTGTCCGAAATGTGTCCGACACGCAGACATGGCAACTCAACAAAGTGTCCGTGTTTCATAGACTTTTATACATTATCACATCATTACTCCATGTTGCATACCTGATAGTCTCTTCAAAGTGAAATAAATTCATAAAATGATCTACAAATTTGCTAACTTTTGTAAATATTTAAAGGCTAAACATCCAATGCAATAAGCATTAAGGCGTAGATCTCTTTCAATAGTTTAACCTGAGGATTTTTCACGTCTATTTCTTAGGAGTTAATTACAAGTATAAGGAATATAAATAACGAGAGAAGGGGTTTAGTTAGGGTGCATTGCCATTAGTTGAGGAGTTCAAAGCTTTCCTTAGATGAGTATTCTTTACAGGGTTCATGGCACTTCTCCAATAATCCTACAATAATAGTTAAGATTCTTTCTCTTCTAATTCCAGTTCTAACAGTCTCTATCTACCCTTAGCTTCGACTACCTTCTATGATCTACTCTTCTTTCCAGGACTTCTCAACTCATGTTCAAACGCTTAATACAAGATTTTACCATCTTTATTCATATCAGACAGTAGCCTAATTTTTTCTTTCATGCATTCATTTCTAATCCTATCTTAACAAGTGTATTCACCCATTCACTAGGGACATACCCCCGCAATCTGATACTACAAGAAATTATCAGGTAGAAGGAGAAGGGCCAAGATGGCACAAAGCAAGGATAGCAATAGCATGCAGCAAAGCTCACCACCTTGATTGCTGGTATTTCACTATCTTTTTTTGCATGGTACACTTGGTAAGTGGTGGAAAATGAACAGGGTGAAAAAATAAGAGTACAAAGGTATTCATATTAAGTTATTAGAGTATGGTAGAAAATGGAGATGGAGGAAACTTTTTCCTTAACTTCTTATATTATCCCTTTTCCCATTTCCATCAACATTCGGTCTAATATATTGGAAGGAGCCAAGGACGAAGAATAACTGGTGGGGACTGCACCATGTCCATCTTATGTATATTATTGAGTGCATCCATCGCATACAAGAGCAGATGGTGGAATCACAGTTTGAATGAAGGAAAAACGTTTTACCTTAAGGTTGGATGGTGTATGAGGCAGCTTCATCAAGGTAACCAACTGATCAGAAAAAGACACTCGCTTCAATGCATATAACTCAGCAGATGTAGAGGTATTACCAAGAACCAACCACCACTGCTCTTCTTTTATCTGCAACCAAGGAAGTAGAAGATTATATTTACAGAAGACTGACTACAAAACATCATAGAAAATTAAATGGATGACAGACCTTTGGAAATCGAGGTACAAAGGCTTGAGAGGAGTGTCGTCTAGAATTCGACTTCTCCAATCTGATGTACAATGCATCGGAGCTCTCACCATTAGTTTCCTTCTTCTGAAGCTTTAACTTCATTTTAACACGAGGGAAGTGCTGTAGGTCCTGATTGTAAAAAATAAATAAATAAATAAATAAAATGGAAGCAAAAAAAGGTATGACATGCCTGCCAAACAAAATAAAGTATGATTACAGGAAAGAACAACTCTATCAGGCGTAGTTATGACACAATGTAAAATCCAAAACATGGACTTCGAAATGTGGGCATACATAACTCGCTCCAGCATCAAACACCCTTGTGCCACTAATAGGATAGTTGCATGATAGCAGGATTAACAATCATCAAAGCCAAAGCCCAGTTTTAAAAGGTTTTGTGCTTACGCTGGGTAAACTCCATCGGTCATGCAAGCTACAAGTTGTAACAACTTCTATTTGGAAATGGATAACGCTATTAGCAAAACAAAATCATTGAAACGTATCCCAAAAAAGAAAAAAAAAACACTCATTGACAATGATAACATCTCAATCACACATTTTATCCCAAAAGTAAAAGCAACTCAATCACACATAACACCCACATTTTTTTTTCCACAAGATTATACATGTGCAAAATTGACAAGTTTTCATTCATCTTTCTTCAAAATTCCCTCTCCAAAAGAACAAAGTTATACATCAGTACATATTACAATATAGATAAAGCACAAAAATAAAACTCATTCAGACTTTTCACCTGGTACAATCTTGAAGCCGGGAAACTTCCTGTTACATTTTGCAAGGATGCCTTGGGAATATCTAGTAATTCCTGTACACTGGAAATTCCACTTCTGCTAAGGGATTGCATTAGATCAGCATTCATGCATGGCAGCATCCATAAAGAAGAGTCCTTTTCAAACCACAGCCCCTAAAAAAAGGTCCCAAAGTATGAGAAAAGTGCTATTTTTTCTGTCTTGATAAGCGACAGGGCATAACCATCGAAGGAACCACTCTAGGAAAGCAAGTACCAATGAGAAAAGTGCAATTATAAAGCATATTCTGGATAGGGAGAAAAATTATACTCCGCCCCAAAACACACACACAAACACAAAAAGAGGAAAAAAAAAAGGGGGGGGGGGGGGACAGAGAGAGAGAGAAACAAAGACCCATTGTGAAAACTATAGAGTAGGTCTAAGTTATATATGCACAATTTTATTAAAAACATAATGTATGCCCTGAGATGATGTTCAATGTTATGATTGAAATATATGTAGCTGCACCATGAAAGGATGACAAGCATTTGAAGATACAATGGACTGAATGGAGAGTACCATATGATGCATGTAAAGTAATCTCTCTTTGATACAAACAAATATCAATGGAATTCTTATAAAGGTTATGTTGCTTGCAGCAAAAATCTTTCTCCCCTCACAATTAGGAAAAGGGACCACAAAAATATGCAGAAAATAATGTTATAAAACCAAAGAACATTTCTATCGATTCTAACATAAAATCAAATATTCATCAGTCTCTTCACTGATTAAGCAAAGTATCATGCTCTATTGCTGTAAACTTGTATGATTTTTTAGTACAATACAACTTTCAATGTAAATGATGGAAAGGGGAATGCTGCATGCAATACTTTTCTCATTCCTCAACCCCACTTAATCAGGATGAGAGTAGAAAATTAAACAGCATTAGCAATAACATTAACACCAGAACATTCTACTTTCACTTCAAATTTAAAGTTAATCACCCATTATTCTCTTCCATTAACCACAGAAAGCAATATGAAAATAATCTGAAGCTTTACAATTGTATAATTTGTGGATGATGGACCTCATTTTTCCAGTGGATAGTAAAATGATTCATGAACTCATACCATCTGTAATAAACATATATCATGAAAGTTAAGTAGCAGTTATTGCTTGGTGTGCCTACAATCGTAAGTGAGGATGTACACTACCACATTGTTTGCTTTTAGAGATGTTTATGATCAAAATATTCTAGAAAAAGCTGGAGTAGGAAGTATACGCAGACATGCGTTTAGCTAGTTGAATTCAATTTATCCAACTGAAGAGGAAAAATAAAGGTCAATCTGAAGAACGAAATAGAATGAACACCTGCATGACCATTTGCAGAAGATGCATGCAAGTGAGTGAGCTTGAAAGCCAACCACTGTTTGCACATATATCAATCATGGCCTGAATTATGCGTATACTCTGATCTAATACTGACTTCAAGTCCGTGACATAATCACTAATTGGTAAGTCCAACTGAGAGAAATGAGCCTGTGTCACAGACCAAAAGGATATGATGAGTGCCAAAACAAGAAGGCTAAAAAATTATCAAGATAAAATTTGAATGACATGACTAACCTGAAATAGAAGATTTGCTTTGACATGGGGGTCATCCAAACGGTTGTTATCCACTGGATATTTAACTTTCTGAGACAGTCCTTCATTGTATTTTTCCTATGACATAATTTGATTGAATGACTTTGATTTACGAGCAAGATCAATTTTGGCTTAACATGAAATGGATCAAGTTATATAAGAGGAAAGGCAATAGTTCAGTCTACAGAGATATTCAAATCTCTAAAGTGCAAGGCATAGTGAATGTATGCTTCAGCATTTATTATTTTGGAATATGTTGACTTTGAGTGTAATACGAAGGGTAAAGCAATTACCTCATTATGACGCACAGGGAGTTCATCAAATTCGGAAGCAGCAGATAAGACGTGCAAAAACACCTACAAAATAAAAAAAATTATTTGACTTACAATGATACAGTTGATACCATATGTGATAGGAATTGGACATAAATTACTCAATTCTACAAATATCAATACCAATCCCTAAAATTGAGGAATTTGTTCTTGTAGTATTCAATATCAGGTTGAGAAACTGTTCTTTGTACACACAAATTAGTCTCAGATTAAAGGTTATTTCAAATAACAAAAAAAGGATAATTCAAATGATGAAGACATAAAAAAGACAAGAGAAACTAAAGAAAAATTAATTCTTACTTCAAGTGATGTATCAGGACCTATGTTTGAACCAAACATTGATACTGTCATGTAGCTTAGGTAATACTGAGATGCTATTGAACCCAACATCATTGATTCTACAGTGTCTTCATTCATTTTTATGCATCCACTGTCTTCCAAGTCCTCAAATGTACTCTGTACTAGACTGCCAAAATGACACCACTGGTCAAAATTGCTACAAACAGCAACATCATTCTTTAAAAAATTCAGAAATGTTTGGCATTCCAGGACATTACCTAGACAGATATGAACTAATAAATTCAGGGTCGGCATTCTCCAATCCATAGTAAGCAGGATTAACCATCTGTTAACAATGGTTACTAAGATTAGTCATAGTTGAGATCAATGTATTCTTTGTAATATTTATACACGGAGAACCAAAAGTGTTCTAGACAAATTGGCTGCAAAACGGAAAATCTATGACATGAATGTCATGAACTATCTTTGCTAAAAGTTTCAACTGTTAGGTAGAAGCACATGAATGGTTCTATATCTAACACATCCCTTGACACAAAGGGCCCCCTTTTGGACTTGAAGCATTTGCACAGGTTCATTTCTGTGCCTCGTGCTGAAATTTTACTCTCTTCTTTATTTATTTATTTATTTATTATTATTTAGTGAAATGGTAGAACGTTTAAGCTTGTTATATAGAGGCATATGAATAGTTCTGGATCTAAAAATCAAACACTCAGCCATGAAATAGTGACTTAGACCAACGACCATGGCAGCCCAAAGTTAAGGAAATAATCGATGTGTACACATGATTAAGCTATCAGGTACGAGCCATACAAATGGTTTTATATCTAATATAATAATATAAAAGTCTCCACAGTGGACTTTCTATAGATGACCACCACATAACCAAACCACCTACCAGCTTTTCCACATCTGGTGCCTTCCCAACTTTCTATTTAATGCATTCATTTCTAATCCTATCTTACCTAAACAACATTCTCGCCTCCACAACATGTAACAATTCTTTTGCTGGATTTGCTCAAATATAAAGTGTTGCAATTGTGATTCGTGAAATAAAACAAAATAATGACATATATGACACACGATTAATAATTAAATCAAATATGCAAACACATCACACGTTGTTCACTGGCCATTCTCTTTTCCAGTAAGCTTCTTTACCACTCAGTTTCCGTGCCGGTTCAGATGAGACATAATTTTCATTTTCTCATGATATGCAGAACTTTTAATAATAATAAGGAAACAAATTTTATTTTCATGATGGATGATGGCTGTGCAAGATGCTTATATATTTAAGAATCAAGTATCCATAATGGAAGCTGAAAAAAACACTATTTTATGCTTTTCCCTATTTTCTATTTTACTATTACTGATGCATTAAAAACACTAACCAGTCTACGGAATAAGTAAGTCCAGGTAAGGTAGTGCACTGCATCTTGTTTATTGCAAATGGTTCCAGAAATAATTTCAGCATTGAGGTGATCATGCAGGTGCTCCCTCAGACTACTTTCAACTGGAAAAGGTTCATACAAGAACTGCAACAATGAAGAGAAAACAACATAATTCTCAGCATAGTAGGCTCAGGCTATTCAGTTATAAGACAATCGTAATCATCAATCACGATTTTGACCTTTTTATAGAAGCTCTTCTTTGGTTCATGAACAAGAATCACTGCTTTCCCATGCTGATCAAACTGAGGCCTTCCAGCACGACCCATCATTTGCAAGATATCAGTGATTGGAAAATCTACATACCTCTTTGATTTTCCATCATAGTATTCTGTACCCTGTGAAAGAAATAAAGTACTAATAAATTAACAAATAAATATTTGACGATAATGTCTGTTTGATTCACCTTTTGTTCCATTTACTAGTCTGCCCCAAATAAGAAAGATGGATATTTTCTCAGCCTTTTAAAGGAAAAAAGAAGGGACCAAAATTTTATTCCTTCTTGTTGACCCAACACACAGAGAGCAGATATCAAATGTATTGAACTTGGCTATTAAATTCACCAAGGTATAAAAGGACAGCAGAGATAATGCAAGATATGGTCAAAACAAGAAAGGAAGTTCCTTTCTACTTGCTATGTTCCTGCTCTTGAAATAAATGACTGCCACCAAAATGTAACAGACTCGAACTACATCACCTTGATAATCACTAGATGAGCTGGAAGATTCACACCCCAAGCCAATGTGCTGGTACAAACCAGTATCTGCATTGACGTTATACAACTAATCAGTTAGGGGATAATTTTTACTTTTCATTTTTTATCTTATTTTTTTCCATTAAGATCAAGAAAGTGCCAAATTCAAGTCATAAAGTAAGAAATAAGTGCCTGAATCTTGTTGTTTGCAAAAAGTTCCTCAACCAATGATCTGTCTTTGTCATTCAGGCCTGCATGGTGTAACCCAATACCAAATTGTAAAGTATGCCTCAGGTTTTGGTCAGAGACTTGAGACAGAACCATCTGCAGTGCATCTTCTGGCATATCAAGGAACTGCCTTGGATGCTCGTCTGAGGCAGCAAACTTTATCCATGGAGAGGACAGATCAGTAACAGAAAACCATAATGTAATAAATACAATTTCCTGAAAAAAGATTCAATCTGAACCTGAATTAGGTCCAGTGCAGTCAGCCTTGTCTGGCGTCGTGAAGAGACAAATATAAGAACAGGTTTAGCAGGTGAATGTGTGCATATTGCTGCATACGCTGGTTTATTCATACTGTTCATCCTTGGGCAATAATACTTTCCAGGATAGCCCTACAATGAGAACACCAAAAATTTTATTGCAAGGATATCATGGTATGGCAGCTAGAAAAAAACAGGTAGGATTGATTTGCATTCTTCCTTCAGTGCCAAATCTTCTACTACCAGCCACACCCTTAATATAATGGAAACAACTAAAAACAAACAGACACAGAAGTGGACATGAAAAGCCACCATCATCATGAAAAACCTATCCACTTGCCTGGATATGAACCTCCAGAGGTACAGGTCTCACACTTGGCTTGAAATTGAAGAGGCCAGTCTCCTCAACGCCTAACCAATCAGCTAGATCACTACATACAGAGGGAAAAGGGATTATAAATTGATTGAACAAACGGATGTAGTTTTTCAAAATATGGAGAAGCATAATGAACTTAAAAAAACTAACCATTTCTACGGAAGGTTAACGTACATTTATGGTTTAATAAATCACTTGTGTATATAAGTAATGGTTCAGTTCATCCATGCTTGCCGTGAAGCTCTCAAGAAGTAAAGGGACCAAATAAAAAACATGTAACATGGATTGGGACCAAAAGTACATCTAGAAAATGTTTGTACAACTGAAAAGTAAAATGAAAACCATTTTTCTAAATAGTATAAATTTAAAAATAAATTTTCAAGTAACATGGGGATAAAGCTTCATACATCTATACGCCCCAAATCTTGCGAGGTTGGGGTCTCATACTTAGCCAAATAATTTCTTTTTATGGAGGGGAAATTCATAAATGTGGAGAAAAATGCAAGTAAACTTACCCAGCATTTGCTAGAGCTGTAGAGAGGCCAACAAATCTTATTGCTCGCTCTGTTTGTGATGATATGTATCTCATCCTAGAAACAATAACCTAGAAACAGAAATAACAAAGGTGAGCTACAATATGGGGGAATTAGCTATAATATTAATATTCAGGGAAAGTCAATAATAGTAAAATGTAAGTTGTTGTGCGGGTATAGCAAATGATAAAATATCCAGGTAAATGAGATCAAAACTTGTCAATCCCGACGCTTAACAAGGCAATCATCAGCAGAACACCATATAACTCATTCTGCATTCCGTATACAACTCCAAGCATATGCATTAAATAATAGCATTGATTGCACACTTGAAGAGTTTAAAACTTGACAATTCAAGGTATGCAAAAAAAAAAAAATGATAGTAGACATATCTCCTTTCTCCATCACTCCACATATGACATCAAACTAGTTGCTATTCTCCGTTATCCTTTGCTAACTTTTTACCCATTCCTTTGTTCTAAAAATTTGAGTGACACATCTTAAGAAAAAATAATGATCTCGCACTATCTTTTAGCAGAAAATCCAGCATGCAAGGACTTCTACATCAATATTGAATATAAATTTAACAAGCAAGTGAAACATGACAAGAAACATGAAAGCTGAAGAAAGTTTATAACTCTTATTCAAAATAGAATACAGAAAATGCTTTACGTATCATATACTTAAAAGTGCATGATTACAGCAACAAGTTACAATATGAATGCAATAAATTAATTTCTCCAAGATAGTGCAATTTATGGATATTCGTAATCAATGGTTATGGCTGTCAAAGTATCAGCCAACCGTTTGAGCCTCAAGGGAGCTACATCAGCACCCTACAGGAGTTCTATCTAGAAACCAAATGAACAAGTGAGGCACAGTCAGTAGGATATCCTAGTTTATAAGAAAATACCTCAAGTATGGGTCCACGATCAGCTCCCAATAAGTGAATCTCATCCAATATCATGAGTCCAACCTATTGATCAGTGCACTCAGATTCAACAATGAAGTAGAAAACCTCACTATTTGACTGGTAAAAACATATAATATTAAACACACCCATGCATACACTGACATTATGAATGTACCTTTGTGACATAGCTGCGTGTATGCCAATTACGACTGATACCATCCCATTTTTCAGGGGTAGATATGATGATATCTGCAGACAAAAGGGCCATCAAATCTGGTGTATAGTCTCCCGTCATTTCAACCTGAGAACAAGTTTGACATCATTACCACCAACCCATACATTAAGCTTTATATCTAATTAAATCAACAAATAATACCATCTTTTTCCCTAGCTGAGAGACAAGACGCCTTTGCCAATCACCCATTCTTTCCCTGACAATAGCCTTCAAAGGTGCTATATAAATAACCTGAAATAAGTTCAAAGCATGCTTTAGCATATTGTTACCAAGAGAGGACAGAAAGAAGAATGACGGAAAAATAATTTAGTTAGAGAAAAGATGGGCGAAACAACTCCTTTCCCCTTTATTTACTGTAGAAGGATGAAAAAAAAAAACGATAGTTGAAATGAAAAGAAAGTGGGACCAGCTGATGCAACAAATATGACAGCCAGAAAAGTTAGCGGGGAGGGCATGAGTGAGGGATGAATTCTGTTATAGGAGAGAGAATTGAGAATGAATTAAAGGGGGTGAAGGGAATCAATAGGAGGAGGAAGGTTTTAGGCAGGACAGGACCTTAGGAGAGTGGTAGCGTCTCTAATGCTACCTTGTTCTCTACTTTTCAGTATTTGGCTCTTCCATTAATACATCAGAGACCGGAGAGTATCACCCTGATACCTTCCAGCCCCTCTGTTTCTTATCATTCACTCTTTTACTCTCTTCGACTCTCTCTTCCAAAATTCTATATTTCCATTCTTACACACACAGTTTATTATGCTGTTGTGACTACCTAATCCTAATATTGGTGGTCCCTAGCTCTTACACACACACTTCATAAAATATTTCCGGGTGGGCAAAAGATTAAGATATAGTTACGTATGTAAGAAATAATGCAAGAGAAAAGGGGGGGGGGGGGGGGGGGAGAGTAGCCCCATGCATACAGAGAGTTACATCATTTATCCACATAAGTAAAGAATGTGAATTTATTCTATTTTAACACAGTTCATCAGCATAATTAAGTACTACCTCTGACTTTGCATAACTGCCCACTTGACAAAATCTTTATATCCTCAAATTAAAGTACCTTATATCCAAATACATTTTTTTTTTAGTTAATAATGTAACCCATTTGTCAAGTAGAAAATTATATATATACAGAATCCAAGAGGTAAAATCTAGGTTCCCAGCCTGTATAAGAGCTAGCATTACTAACTTCAAATAAAATGCAAAATATACATCTTATTTTCCTTCCATAATTTTTGTTCCCTAGGCATACTATATTGCACACTGCATTAGCAAATTCATGTACAAACCTTCATATCAGGCTGCGTGTTGAAAAGATGAAGCATAGCAAGCTCAGCAGATATAGTTTTACCACTTCCAGTTGGAGCTCCTAACAGAACATTATTGTCCGTGTGATACAAGACATGAAAAATCTGCACAAGGCCAGTAAAGTCACTATAAAATTATTCATAACTTGCTTACACTTTAAACATATAAACCCACAGTCAGTCACCCAAAAAAAATTATAAACCCACAGTGCAAAAGCTAAAAAGAATTGTAGGAAAGCAGATGAACCAACCTGTGTCTGTATAGGATTAAAATGTGAAAATCTATATAACGCTTCATAAGCAACATTGCCTAGGGAAGACACGGGAAGAGGTTTTAAATCAAGGAGTTCAGTGTGAGAAGTCCTAGCCTGAGAAAAATATAAGATTAATTGTGAGATACAGCTTGACCAATGGCCAGGAGCCAGATGCCATACAATAGCAATTGAAATCTAAAAGAAAAAAAGGGTGAAGCATCATACCTCTGGCAATGGTAAATTATGAAAAGTAATAGTGTAGAATGTTTCTGCTTGAAGCCAAGAATCAGAAATAGCATGAATGTAATACTGTGGCGGGTGTGGTTCAAATATGGGCACAGTGAAGGAAAGTTTATAAGGTTCCCCTTTAGCCATCCGCTTTGTCAGAGTAAAGAGTTCTGAGTGGTAAATGTGATCATTCTCAGAGTCCTGTACAAAATAGTTGATGATATGCATCCAACTGGGAGTTCTCATCATCAAGTAATCACAAATAAAACATCTAGTTCTGTATAATGATATCCAGGAATTTTTTTTATATTCTTTTGGTTTTTTTTTTTTTTTTGTGGGGGGGGGGGGGGGAGAAGAAATAAAAGGGGGCTACTTGGCATGCTACAACATGTGGGGCAGACACACATTTCACATCTCCTATACCATAATCTAAATGCTTATGCTATCAATCTAGTTAGAATAAAAACCAATGAGAGATGGCTCAAATATGTGGCTTTTGGGCAACTCCAGGATTTAAAATAAATAATTCTAACCGTTCTAAAAATCTGATAAAAAGCTGAATGCATACTAATATATAAAAAATTACAAAAAACAGCTAACCCTTATTCTGCTAGGAAGAGTGGACTATACAGAACAACCAATGCAATTAAGACACTATCAAAAGCAAAAATTCCAGTAGGAGTATTTGCAGGAACTCAATAAATACCTAGCCTAGTTAATGGACACCATTTTGACATGGCATAACCATGTTTGCAACTTGTGCAGTTTCTTAGTCTCTGAACAAAGATAAAAATAACACTATGCATTGGCTTACATATGGCATAAAAAATGCGGTCATTATATCAAGATTCTGGGATGAGAAATTTTTGCAATTATGCCCCATTAATATCTTCTCTTTCCCACTTTTTGTTATCATTATTAAATAACTGGGATCTTTATCCTCTAGAAGTCCAATTTCCTTGTACTTATTTCTATTTACTTCAATAAATTTACCCTTGACATGATATGTGAAGTCTTTCATAGCACAAACGAGTCACATTTATGCACTTAAACAACTCATTTATGTACTTTTACAAATCAAGATGAATTCCACAAAGAATCATGCAATTAAAAGTGGTCAGATTATAACAAAAACCAAGCAATTTGTAAAATGATTTATTCATATGAAAATTAATTCACCTCTACCAAAATCCACCAGCGTTGAGCAGTACCATGAAAACGATCTTTCCAAATGAAAACAGGCATTATCACCAAATCAACCTGTGTATAATGAGATATCAAAGCTATATCATGTAATGAAGAAATTTGCAATCTGAATAGCCTGGAAAATTGAGTTCATTCTGTAAATACCTTCAGAACAGTTCTAGTTATCGGACTGACTGTCGCTGATAACTGAATTGATGGAAAATACCCCAGGTATTGCTTGACCAACTAAAATGGACAGGGTTACAAAAAAAATAATCGACATTTATTGAACATCTTAACCCACATTTAAAAGAAATACTCAGAACGCAATCCATATTGAAAGTTACATACTTTTCCTCCAGGTGCATAACGAATTAACGCCCCAATGTCTTTTTCCTCCATCTCCAACAGGCGATCTAGGTCAGCCCCACGTTCTTCGAGCTTCCGCAATATCTAGAGAAAAAAAAGAAAGAAAGAAAGAAAAGAATACCCTGCATCACACACCAGTATGAAATACAGCTAACAGATATGGTGAAGATAATAATTAATAATAATCAAGGGAAAAAACCTCTCCAGAAATGTCCTTATCAAACTGTCTAAGAGGATGTTGGTGTGGCCAAACTTGGCGATCCACAGCTTTGCAATATTCCAACATAAACAAAGACATTTCACACCAGCCCCTTCGCAGACAAATCTCAAATAAAGCCCGCATTATACGAGCTAAGCTTGCACTTATGTATGCAGCATCAGATACCAAAGAAAAAGAATCTATAGACCCTCGAGATATATACAACTGCAAAAAAAAAATGGGGGTGAGAAAAAAACATATAATATTCAAGCAATCACTGGGTTTATCCCAACAGAATTACGAAGGCAAAAGCTTAAGACCAACCTGAATCAAAATGGATATCTTTCCATGTTTATTGGAAGGACCACCCCTAACTTCTAATGGACATTGTGAGCGAACCAACATCTCTAGCTCATTCTGTTCTTCTTCTCGAACAACAATATTCTCAAATTCAGATGAATGTGCAACCATGTTAATCACCTAGAGTGAGAATAGGTCAAAAGAACATGAGAAGACAAAATCACATAACTATTTGAAGAGAATAAAAAGAGAAAAGAAGGGGGGAATGCTATTTGGACCCGAAATGTCTAGACAGGCTTGAAAGAAAGCATCGAAAATTAAACCAAAAAAATATTAGAATTTTATCAAAACTAAGAATGCAGCAAGGCTGCCAAATTTCTCCACATATGGAAGCTGTTGGAACAGCCATGGGCAGAACACAGAAAAAACTAAAATCATAGCACTTTCAAAAGCAAAATTAAGGGCAAAGAAAACCCTTCAAAATAGGATATAAAAAAAATGAGCAGAAATCTTTAACAGAGACTAAGACTTTGTGTGAAACTGGATCAAAATCAATAAAACTAACCTCACTGTCACTCATGTGGCGTCTCAACATTTCGTTATATGTTTCAACACTGGAATATTGTATGTAAAAATGGCTTGCAATGCGACCAAGCTCAGTACAGTAAAAATTGCCACTTTTCTCATCAAACCGCATCATTTTAGCTTTATCGAGTGCACGTGCAGCATCAATTACAAAAGATCTTTGCTTAGACGTTAAGCCAGGATCTGCCATCACCTAAAGCATAGAAGACCAAGAAACCGAATGAGTTATAGACAACATATACAGATTATCACAAAAAATAAAGAAAGAAACCCTCTGAATGTATGGAGACAATCAACAAAATATTTTCTCAGAATGGTAAGCGAGAGAGCACAAATGAAATACTTGGGAAAATGTAGAACACAATTTAACCCTCATCTACCTCTTAATGTTATATCTACCCTATCTGATCTATAATCAAACATACTGTAGAAAAGTGGTTCAATAAAAGGTAAGTTTGTGGTTAGGTACCTCATCCCATCCTATACCATATGCCAAAGGATTCATCCTCATCCGTATGAAGAGATAGGTATAGCCAAGCCATGCACAGGCTTCTTTGACATTAGTTACAGTACCCAATGCCACCTCTGCATTCAAATTATCTTTCAAGGAGCTAATGAACTGCAAATGATCAAACAAGTCACTCAACAGTCAACACGATCCCAAATATATTAATATTGTGCTGATCCTGAATATAACTTCCCCATCGTTTTCCTTATTATTACCTGGCTTTCTATAGGGAGTTGACTTGTCAGCAGTCGCAGATAATAAGCTAGTTTATCATGAGATGTAATTATGATACCTTCACCACTTTTGTCAAACTGAGGTCTGCCAGCTCGGCCAAATATCTAAAAGCAACATGTCATGAAAATATAACTTTATCTAATTATAAAGCAAAAGTCGTGAAAAAAGCACCTATATGTCCTTAAAACTGACAGGTCCATGTCCTACCTGCATAACATCAAGCATACCCAGATCTCGCCACCCACCAGCTTTTGGATCATACAATTGGGTACCCTGGAGAACATTATTCAAATCATTTACAAGACCATAATAACATCAGACCACCGATACCCTTGTAGAACATGCTAATTTGATACTGAAGCCCTTGAATATAAAGAAGGTAAAAAAAGGGGGGAAAAACTAAGCTTTGGGTGCACAGTACAGTGGGTACGGTCCATATCTAACCACAAACTTGTTAGCAAAATAAAATTATTTAATATGATATATCAGCACTAAGATTTTGTCCCAAAACCTCATCCTAGGGCAAAGGCATACTAAAAATAGAAATAATGCTACCGGATATATTTATTATTAAAAAAAAAAAAAAAACTATAGATTGAAACTGAAAACACTTTATTGGAAATTAGTATAGTTGGAAAACAAAGATAGTATCAAGGTATTGGATCCATAGTTGGAGGGATAAGAGTGATAGGAAAGAATTTAATTATCCTTGTAATATTTATATAAACAAAACAAATAAGAGACATGGTAATCAGCACGGCAAACCTTAATGACAACTGTGTGAGCAGGAAGATTGACACCCCATGCCAATGTTGCTGTACAGACAAGTACCTAAAGCAGCATATTGCATACTTAACATTAAAATACATGCAACTTATAAAAGACTAATCAGGAGAGAGAGAGAGAGAGAGAGAGAGAGAGAGAGAGAGGGGAATAATATATACCTTCAGGAGACCCTCAGAGAAAAGCCGTTCAGTAAGCCCTCTATCTGCACGTAACATCCCAGCATGATGAACACCCATGCCATATTCAAAAAGTTCAACAAGATTTCTGTTTCTGGATTTAATTACTTCCTTCTGAAATGCATAAGAAGAAAAAACTATCAGCTTAGAAGAAGCATAGAATTCACTGAAAATAGAGATATATTCATTCTTATCACCTTCATTAAGTTAAACTGTGGATGAGTATCATTTCCAAAGAGTTCCAAATCCTCACTCCTCCGAGCAAGCTCAACCTGCCAAAGATATGATGAAACCAGAAGCAAAGCATGGGACAGATAAAAATACAATAATAAGTACAAAAGTAAATAGCCATAAGCATTCACAAAGTCCAAATGGAAGTAATGAAGAGAACCACAAAAGATATGCTCATACTCAAATAATAAGAAATAACTAGTCCACTTTCTCGAGTAATATGTTTTTTTTCATAGTAGAGACAAACTATAATCCGATAGTTATCTCTATTCTCTATCATATTTAGTTGTACATTCTGAAAAAACTAAAAGAAAGGTGTGTAAAAGAAGACACCATCAGAATCAGAATCTAAATCTTCTAACAAAATTGGGTTGGAAAAGAAGTCTTGAAGATAACCGAAAAGGATTGCAGATCACCAGCTTCACACACACACACACACACACACACACACATAAAAGTAAAAGATAAAACACCAAACTGAGGACTACCAAAGGAACATAAAAGTAAAAGATAAAACACCAAACTGAGGACTACCAAAGGATCTCTATCTCTTTATAAGAGCCAAAACCTAGTAATGTGGTGAGAAATAAAAGATGGTTACACAAGGGTAACCTTTAACCATTTCTCAGCTCATCTCAACAACTTATATCAAACCCCAATTTATGAGTGACCAGTTCCTGACAAATAATAAATCAGCGAATTTCGTCGAATAACAACGTTCTCAACAAACACTACAATACTAGGACAGGACATCAAATATAGAAGCATAAATATATAAACTTCCAAAATGACAAACCAGCTTCTCAGCAGTCTTTGTAGTGTCTTTCCGTGAATGGACAAATACCATTGCCTGATGACCTTGCCTGATAGAATCAACAACCTTTAGCAAAGAACAGAGCCAGAACTAGGAAATTAGTATCAATGAAAGATTTATTACATTATGAAAATAACAGAAATGGAAAGATACCTTCTTATAACATATATCATTCAACAATTCATTTCGAGCTGTGAAATTTGGCTCACTAATTCCAATATACTGTTGTGCAAGAGGCACTGGACGATAACTAGAATCAAAGAAGAAAAGACCTGTATCTGCATTTACTCTAAGAAATTGAGCAACCTGCCAAGAATGAGTAGTCAAGACATGCAGGTAAGGTTGCAAATACTTTAATATGCAGAATGTAAAGGTCAATGGAGGTAATAAAAACAACTATATAACTATATATTGTTTGGACCTCCAGGTAATTGGGAAGAGTGGCAGAAAGGCCCACAATGCGTATCATTGTTTGAGTTGACTCCACCTGATATCACAAGGATAGAAGAAAGTATACAGTTAGAACATAAATTATCATCAGGACAAAACAAAAAAACAGATTTATCTTAAAAACATAGCTTCCAAATCTCTCAACATATCTGAGAAGGGAAGTTCCCTATAAAGATAATGAGCTTTACACTAAACAGATGCTAGCCTTCGAATCCTATCACATAAAACATGCTTGTCAGAAAATCTATCATTGAAAGTGTGTGCACTACGATCCAACCAAATAGTGGTAAGAACTGCATAGTGCCACAAAAACTTTGCCTCTTTTCTACTACCAAACCCAACAAACCTAGTCATAAAATTTGGTCTAGAGTTGCAAGGCACATCCAACAATCATCAAAGACGCCAAAAATATATATATATATATATATATATATATATATATATAGAGAGAGAGAGAGAGAGAGAGAGAGAGAGAGACATATAACAGTTACAGTGGCAGCACCAAGTAATGCAAATAGCACCACACACAGATTGGCATATCATATAAATACACAGCTTCCCTCATTTTTCTGCCCTTCAGCTTGCATACTCAATTACATTTTTCCCTTAACCAGCACAACAAAGGGAGGGGGGAAATCTTTGATCAAAACTTGATAAAAAATTTAAATTAGGGCCATAAAAATCCAAGTGGATGCAGTGAGAGACGTCAACGTATTTGTTCAATGTCCGCTTAACCAAAACCAATACTTAAATGTCTAATCATAAAAGATTTACCTGCCGTAGGGTCCTAGCAACTAGGGCCTCTATTACAGGACCTCTATCATCATTGAGTAGGTGCACTTCATCGATGATCAAGAGCTTTGCCAGCATAGAGAGTGACATGTCACTACTCTTGCGAGTAATGACATCCCATTTCTCAGGGGTTGTCACTATCATCTGAATCAAACAACGCAGAAAACTTTAGTTTGCAAGCTAGAAAGAAAATGCTAATTTTGTAATTTTCATATAAAGAAACCTGAGTTTCTTCAAGTTCATTCTTAGAAAGCTGCATATCTCCAGTTAGCTCCCTGACAACCATATTCAAAGGAGATAGACGTTGGCTAAATGCTGATGTGACTTCCGCAGCCAAAGCCTAGAAGGACAATAATATGAACTTAGAAACCTTACAAAAGGCAGGGAATAAAAGAAAAAAAATATTTATAAGAAAAACAGAAAAGCAGAGGAACACAAACATCAAAATACCTTCATTGGAGCCACATAAACTATCTTAAATTCATCTTTGTGCAAGTAACCATCCCTAAAATGCTGTCCGATCTGCATACAAGTCATTCATAATGGAAAATGGTTCTTAGTAAATAAGTTCTTATTTTAGATAGAAAATGAAGACTATTTTTAGTCCTAACATTCTAAAGTTGTCATTAATTTTTTGTCTTTCTATTTTTTACATTAATAAAGGTCCTAATACCTTGAATTTTGACATCTATTCCATCCTTAAGCAAAATTATTAGTAGTAACTTCTATTATAATTAATCTTAATTAGCATGTTAGTTCACTGTTATATTGCTTATCTGAATGTGACCTATTTTCAAAGCCAAATTGATGTCAACTTCAAAATGTTAAAATATAAATCTTCTCAAAAAGAAAAAGCACAATCAATCATAGATGAGCACTCAGTTTAAATGAAAAAAAAAAAAAAAAAAGACTTTTGTATCTAACATCTACCCCAGAAAAAATTACTAGAAAGGTGTATCATAATAGAAAAATAAACTACATCTATACAAGTTTAGGACAAAGAAAGTTGGAATCTACAAATTAACAGCTAGTACATCCACATCATTCTTTGTCTCATGAAGCAATAGAGGGGGAGAAATAAATATAAAACATCAATTTCATATGAAATGAATAAATCATATTCAGCAAAAGAGCAAATAAAAATATGCTTATTCACCTCATGTAGAATGGAAATCATGGCTATGTTAGTTTTCCCAGCTCCTGTGGGAGCACACACCTGCAAGTACATGAAAATCACTTCATTATATAAGTGACAGTTTTTCTTTAGTATTAATGAAACCCCTCTCCAATCAATATCAATTATGTCTGAAAACCAGAATAGAAATAACCCACCAGTATATTCTCATTAGTGCCATAAACAGTTTGAAATATTCTGCTCTGGATACGGTTTAGCGTTTTGTAACCACGGAATGCAGCTTGAGCAAAGTCATCTAACTCCCTTATCTCAATCTGGAAAACGCATAATTATAAAAGATAGGTTTAAACATAACCCCTATTCAAAAAACCATTACTTACTATCTTAGGGGATGGCAGAGACAATAGTCATGCATTTTGCCAATATTTCAGTTAGAGACTTATAGAAGATAGATGATGTGCAAAGGATATAAAATATGCAAACTATATGTTTTAATGTTCAAAATGTGGCATGGTATCAATTTCCAGTATCCAAACCTAAAAAAGTGGCAACACGTCAATCATGTCACCCATTTCAAATATCAATTAAGCACCAATGCTCTCATCCTCTAATGCCCATATCATCATCTCACATTAAATGATGGTATCCACAGGTAATAATTTAAGAGAATTACCAGCTTTTCTCCAGGTTTCATTGGCGCTGTTGGTTTAGGAGGAATGGTAACCTCTTCATACCCTTTAAAATGCTTTCTCGCAGTTCCTTCAGGAAGAGCAGTTACGGCTATTGACTGGGACTTATCCCCAGAACCAATCAAATCATCAAATAAATTCTTCCTCTCAGTTGCTTGTAGTAAAGACGAGAAGTCAGATGCAGACAAGTCACCATCACCGCCATATTCTATTCCCCTTCTGTTTCGCTTTTCCTCCTTGCGCCGAAGCTTGTCAATTTGCTTTTCTGACTCTGTTTGAACGATAACCTAGAAAACAGGCAGTAGCTTATATATTGACAGCATATATGTGCGCATTTCGTAATATGAAAGTGAAAAGTATAGATCAATCATAGAGAATACAGAAATACCTGTGTCCCATAACTAGGCATACGAGACTGAGAATTTGGAGCATTTTTATCAGACTTCAATACTGACAAGCCATGATTAATTGAATCAACAATCTCCTTTCGATGCTGCAAATTGTTGGATGAATGACACATGATTAAAATAAAAATCCATTAAAATAGATATATAAATCTCAAAGTGAAATAAATATAAAATAAAAAAGTAGCTAGACTGTCATGAGGTAGCCAATCGTGAAATAAATCATAAAGTGAAGCTCAACAACCAACACAAAAGTGTAACTCAAAACAACAACAAAAAAAAGGGATGTAGAATATTCAAAGCCAAACTTGGCACATAATATAAATCAATAATTCTTTGACAATAAGCAGAGAAGGCAAAGTTCACAAAAAGTTACTATTAACTTTTTATGGAATAAGAGGGGTGGATAGGAAATCCTCACCAATAGAAGATTTTGCACAGTTTCAAATGCACTATCACCAACCAGATCTAACAGATCTCCTGCTATCTGCAAAGCACGGAAAAAGAGTAAATTTCAAAGTTGCAGCGAACTTTTTTGTTGGAATTATATACCTATTAAAGAACATTGAAAACAAGAAATACCTCTTCACCAGGCTTTTCTGAATTAAGAACCCTACAGATGGCCATTGCTAATTCATCTCGGGATATCTGAGAATTAGAATTCCTAGCTATTTTATCACATGCTTCTCTTAACCAAGTCAAGTTGAACTTTTCTGCATCAACAGACTGATCTGTTGGAATAGTAAGAGCATATTGTTCTTCATGAAATGATACAGGAAGTGTGCTCCTGAAATCCATCATATCTACATTGTCAAATGATACATCAACCAAAAAACGCGTTGGTGCTTGGAAAACAAAATCAGCCCCGAATTCCAAATCCTCATTATCATCCAGATTTCTTTCCGAAGACAAGGCAGGGCATTTATTGCTAGGCTGCAAGTTCAGAAGATTCTGTGCTAGAGACGCAACATGCCTCAACTTTGTATCGGCAATAGCATGACCAACAAGCTTTTGCAATTCTAACCTGCCAAAAAGGCAAAAACAAATGCCACGCACCGACAATTTAAAGTTCTTGCACAAATGCTCCATGTTCTCCACATTCAAAACTTAACTAATAATCAATCAAATACATAGAAGTCAGACTAATATGTGGCCTCTGCATTCTATAATATCATTCAAACCTTCAAAAGGCAATCGATACTCACTTCTTATAGGTTACTAAAACAAATACTCACTTCTTATCCGCAATAATTCTATCAAGATAATCCTCATCCTCCATCGGCCTGCCGAAATGGCGGTACACAGTCAGCGCCACTTCCTGGAACTCCTCGGAGCGCATTTCGCCATCAGTCAGCTCCACCACTGCTCCTATAAACTGCTTGTACGCCTGCCTCACTTCCCACGAAGCTGCTTCACCAATTCACCAAAACGAGAAACATGTTAACACTAACTACACAATTTTATTTTATTTTTCCTACAATTGGATTACAACCATTCATTACCTTCTTCCCATCCAACCACGATCTTCCGTGCAAGTACCGATTCATCAAGCGAGTTCGCAGAACTACATGAGAACAAAACAAACGGAAAAAATAAAAGTAATCAAAATCACAGAAATGCACTACAGTTTTTAATTTTCTCTTTATTGTGCTTACTTTCTCAGCAACCAAACACAAAGTAGGAAAAAAATTGAAAATAAAAATAAAAAAATGATGGATGATGATGATGATGATGATTACTTGCGAGGATTTTGATTGTGGAGTAGGGTTTTGCGATGGAGGTAGGCTTGGTCGACATCGAAGGGGTTTCTGAGGGAGTTTGTGAAGCGAGGAATCTGAATCAACATCTTAATTGTTATTGTTATTTGCAGCGATAGCGGTTGACGAGAGCGAAGATTAAAATACTTTTATATAGTGTGAATAAAAAGATTCCTCTTGCTTGCTATGAGGAAGAACGAAGGAGGAGGAAGAAACCAGTTTGTAAGAGCTACTGTCTTGCAGCTTCGCTTTTTCCCACTCCCGCTGCTGCTTCTCGGTTTATTTTATTTTACTTTTTATGCAAGTAATACCCAAAATCATTCTCGAATATAATTTTCATACATGAAAAGTATAAGTAGACAATAAGAATACTAAACAATCTGAACAATAAATATGTTAGATATTTAATTTAATAGATATGTAGATGATTATATTCATTATTTTTAATTAGATGGTTATTTCTTTTGATTCGATTTACTCACGAATAGTTAACAATGGCTGGATGTTCAATTCACTGGATGTGTACAGATAGTTATCCTAATGTTAAGGTTTAGAAGGTAATTTAGGACTAAATCCCCGTTTTGGTCCCTGACGTGATTACTCATTTTGGTTTTTAAAATTCAAAATTACCTATATTGGTCCTCCAGATTCTAGTCCGGACACCAATATGGTCCCTCAATTCTTTCCGACGATGACTAGGCAAACGAAGTGCTGAGATTGCACCTTCCCTGCCACGCTGGATGATGAGTAAATGACATCGTTTATCTTTGGTGTCCAAATAAGTTAGAAATGAAGAATAGTAGAGGTAGAAAAGAAGACGAATACTTTATTTTGGGTCTCAATCGTTTCTTCCCCCTTTATATACAAAACGACGATATTTCTAACTTGTTTGGGTGCCAAGGATAAACGACGTCGTTTACCCGATCATCCAACGTGGCCATTCTGAGCACTCTGTTTGCCTCGTCATTACCGGAAAGAGTCGAGGGACCACATTGGTGCCTAAACTTGAATCTGAAAGACCAGTATAGGTAATTTTAAATTTTAAGAACCAAAATGAGGATTTAGTCGTAATTTAGAGGTGGAGTATTTTTTTACTTTTTTAGATCAATTATAGAGTCCATTATTTACATTGTTTAAAAAAGCCGTCTACCTAACAAAATCGTTTCAGAAAATAGGAGTAGTGAGAAATTGTTTTAATTTTATATACAACTAGCATATTTTTTAACTAATTGATTATATTCCAAATTAGTTCTCTAGAAAAATTCTTTTTCATAAATATCAGTATAATTACAGTTTTATATGTACACTTAATTAAGTAAGACTAAGTTAGTAAAAATAATTGTCAATGAGTTATAATTCAAATAGTATAATCTCTCATTTCTCAAATAAAAATCTCATATTCGAGTCTCACTTTTAACTTTAAAAAAAATTAGTAAAAATAATTAGGGTTAAGTACGAAAATCATCCCTAAGGTCTGGGGCAAAAATCAAATTCGTCCCCGACTTTTTTTGTTATTAAAATCATCCCGAACGCTCAAAAACACTTTAAAATCATCCTCCCCTCCTTAAAACAAAATTTTTGGACACTTTTGTCCTTTTAGCTGTTACTATCTGTTTGAGCTTTTAATGAATAAAGTTAATTTATTTATTTATTTATTTATTTTTATAAATTATTGGTTTGGGGAGGGTTGGGATTAAATCAGAGCACTCATCCCTAACTAACGAAGCAGAGCAGGAGCTAGGACTTGCGAAGGTGAGTGGAGCTATGGCTGCCGAGAGCTCACGTTCGTGTCGGAGTCGGTCGTCTACACAAAAGAGGGAGCTTCTGTGTGGACATGGAGAGAGACCCGTACTTAGAATTTCGGGAATGAGGAACAACCCTGGGCGACGATTTTGGGAGTGTGTCTACTATAAGATTAGTGTTTTAAGTTTTTGTAGGTGGGTGATGGCAATGTATTGTTTGTTTTGGGCACTGACTCTGGTGGATTGCTGCAGATCAAAGAGGAGTGTGATTTCTTCCGATGGACAGACCTAGAAGCAGAGAATGAGGATCCTCATGTTGCAAGGATGAAGAGGAAAGTTGCGGCCCTGAAAGCAAAATTGATGGACATTGAGTGGAAGTTCAAGGTTGCTGCAGTGCTGGGGACGGTTGGATGGGTTGTTTTGCTTCTGGTCGCAAATTTGGTTCAATCAGAGGCAGAGGATAGGATGTGTGATGCCGTTGAAGTATGGTTGATGAAATTAGGGGAGAATTTAGGGTTCAGTTTGGATTTGTTTGAGTGTGTCTGAGTTTTGTAAATTGAGTTGTACTGGGTCTTGAGTGAACATGTGGGTTTGGTTTAGGGTTTTGGTGATTAATTATGTGAGTGAGATGCTGTCCTTGTAATTTGACAATTAATTGGAAAGGAAAATTTATCTGTTAGCCTGGAAATTGTGAATGAAGAGTTGTGTTAATCAACTTTACAGCATATCAACTAAAAGATGGAAATTCATTAAACAGAACCAGAATAATATTAGGCAGAACACAACTATGTGTAATTCATTAATAAGCATAGAAAAATAACACCAAAAGGTGGAAACTTCAGTCATCATCAATTCCATTACATGGACACAGAACAAAATATAGTCTTTAGGCTTAGGAAAACAACAACAAAAGCTAGATACCTAGGACATCCAGAAACCTAGAGCAACTCTGTTGCTCACCAAGAAAGATGAATCATAAACCATGTTGTGTAAGTTTCAAACAAACCAAAAACAATGTCACAAACATTGTGTCTACTCAAGTCAACAGTACATTAATAACAGCACAAAACTCAAATTTTTACAATAGTCTAAAGTTTTCCCCAAAGTCTTGGTGGAAGTTTTGCCATGAGTCTCAGCTTTCTTGGAGATACATGAAGTGGAATTCTGTGACTGAAGGAGACAGTCCTGGCTGGTTGGCTCGAGTTGGATGCACCCTTCTCCTTTGGTGCTGGTGGTTGTTGTGTGGTGTTTCTGATGGGCTTTCTCTTGGCCCTTCCGTGGAGAGTACCTGCTGGTAGACTGTTGGGCCTAGTTGAGGGTGATGTAGGCTTGGACCTGGAATAGGTTGAAATGGGTTTAGATGAGGTGGTGGCTGATTGGGGCTGAGATGATGCTTTAGACCTGGTGGACCTCCTCCTACCTCCACTTGCAGATTGTATAGCAGGTTGTGATGAAGTCTTAGAACTGGTTATGAGTCTGCTAGATGAAGGCTTCCTCCCTCTTTTGGTTCTCTTGATAGCAGCTTGCCTAGGTTGTTGGGCCTGAAACACATTAAAGAATGCAGTTGATGAAAAAATCAAATTGTAACCCTAACATACATGATGTACACACACTTACATCCAGGGATGGCTTCTTGCATCCTCCCCTCTTGTGTCTGGATTCACCACAGTTTGAGCACCTCTGGATTTGTCCCCTCCTAGACAAGTGGGACTGGCTGGATTCCGGAGCTTTATCTGGTCCTCTCTTCCTCTTTTTGACTGGTCTGTGGCTAGGCTTTCGATAAGGAGGGGGCATGACATCATCAAAGTTGGTCTTCTCCCACAAATCTGGGCAATTTAGAGAATTGATCACTGAATCATAGCACTTGACATATGCAGGCTTCTTGTAGCAGTCATCAACAAATGCATCTATGTCAAGGCCCTTAAAATTGATGCAGCTTATGGCATGTGTGCAGGGAATACCACTAAGCTGCCACTTCCTACAAGAACACTCATGAGCAGAAAGATCAACAGTAAATTTATTCAATCCATTAACAACCTCATATGTTTGTACAGTAGACCAGTAAGGCCTCCACTCACCAGCCAATCTACCTCTCCTCTCTAGCTTTATTCTAATGCGAGGTAAAACTGTACCATTAAAATTTTTAATTCTTTCTCTATTAACAGCCCATCTACTCATCAAATAAACCCTGATGTCCTCTAACATTTGTAACTATAGGCTTCTTCCTATACTTTACTATTGCACCATTATAGCTCTCACACGTGTTGTTTACAAGAGTGTCACATTTAAAATGAAAATAAAACCTGGACCTGCTCCAAAACCTTGGAAGAATAGCATTCAGAAGTCTATGCGCCTCCACATTGATCTGCCTGATGATTTGCATCTCTTTCTCCCATTCCTTCCAGTGTGTAGCCTTTGCACACCTCCACATTAGTTGCTTCAAGTGTAGTCCAAAAAATTTCTTCCTGAAGTTGCTGTAAAAATGGCGGACACAGAACCTATGGTCTACTCCTGGGATGACTTCATCGAAAGCAGGCAGGAGACCCTAATAGAGCAGGTAAAATTATGTGACATAACAATAATTGTTTCAATAAAGGATAAAAGCTTCAACATCCAGAAATTAAATTTATCAACAAATAGATTTTAATTGATTGGATAACCATTTACCTTCTGCTGATCAGACATGAAGGTTGATTTCCCAATTATCTTAGCTCCAAAATCATCAATTAGCAACCGAAGAAACCACTTCCAGGTGTCTTTAGTCTCTACCTCCACAACAACATACGTGATTGAAAGCATTTGATCATTAGGATCCCACCCTATCGGTGTCAACAACTGCCCTCCTTGAGATGTCTTTAGAAAACACCCATCCAACCCAACAAACTTTCTACACTGCAAAAAGCTCTTCTTGCAATCAGTTAGACACACATATACCCCTTTGAAATATGCAATAATTGTTTAAGCCCTGGTGCTGGTCCTCAACCTCAAAATCAGGGGACCTCTGTACCTTGAGCGTAACTGATGACCATGGATTAGCCCGTAGCAGCTCTGAGCAGTAGTCAGCAATCCTCTTGTACTGCTTCTAGTAAGTTCCCTGAATCTCATCCAATGCAGCTTGTCTAGACCTAGCTGCCATTGATGTTGTCAATGTCAAATTCCATTTCCTCTGTGCCTTGTTGACCAGGTCCTTTATCTTCACCTTTAGGTTACCTTCCACTTTCTTCCTAAATGCTCTACTCAGCCAACCAGTATGCAGTATTCCAACCATATGTGACTGGTCACAAGTATGCTTAAGGTTCATTGACCTAAGCTACCAAGTCTCTTCCTCGCTCATTTTTGCTGCGTGTAACCAAAACGGACAACCCTCTTGACAAAGAGCCCTCACTCTAACCAAGTCAAGCTTGGCATACCTTAGTCCCCTTCTTGTTTGCACTGCATAAGCTGTTACAGTGTCCTTGAATTCCTCCCTTGAAGCATATACAGTTCCAGCTTCTCATTTGAAACTTGTCATGTCTTTCACATCTTTATGTATCGGATATCGACTAGCTTCATTGTTATCATCATCCTCGCTGTCCTCTTTCTCTGAACCACCACACATTTCATAATCCACATCCACTTTATCACTATTGAACCCTTCCTCATCACTGAAATCACCTCCTGTAACCCCTTTTCCTTTATCAACCCGATCACCATCCGTCCCACCTCTTACTTCATCAAATCCGCTCTCATCATCGTACTCCTCTTCACTATTTGTAAACATCACATCATCTGCACTATCAACCTCACCATCAGATGGAATGAAATCCTCATCATCGCTATCATCGTCACTATTTGATTTAACCTGCTCCTCCGAGTTCAATTTATCTCACTCGTTAGCCTTCTCCGCATTGTCCCTTTCCACCTCCTGACCCTGTTCACCCTAAAAAATCACCAACCGATTCTGATTATGTAACTCTTCAGCATTGCCCCTCTCCGCCTCCTGACCCTGTTCACCTTGTCCTCCAACATCAAGAAATCCTACTTCGGAAAATTCTTCAGCATCCTCAACCTTACGGACCACATAAAGCTCAACATGACCCCTCTTCTCCGCTATTTTACACATCTCAATGGCATCTCTGTCTCCTTCAAATAACTTCAGATCCTTCTCTTACCATTCAGAACTTGGGTGCTTATACCAGAAAGCTGAAATCTTTTTCTTTGTGTACCCAAACTATCCCATCTCAACATATGCCTCAAAAACAGACCAGCAATCCATATTAACATCTTCAATCACTGTCCGTTGTCCCTCTATATACTCCAATGTACCATTGTCATATCCAAATCTACCACCATGGTAGACAGTCAGGTTAAAGGTTCCCATCACCTAAAACGTACAAACAAAAATCACACCCAACTCCCATTTGTAAACCAACAAATACCCATGACACATTATTAAGTTCAAGCTCCAAAAAAACCGAAACAAATGCTGCAGACGTACCTGATTCGAGATGACTGCCACGAGAACGAGCTCCTCTCCCACTTTTTTTCACGCAATGCAAACGCAGTGACGCTACTTCTCGGGCCAACCCTCACTCTGTTAGGGCATCATTGAAGGTGAAGGATCAATTTTTCCTTGTGTAACGTTACTCAGAGAATGAAACCCTTTCGCGAGAATAAAACACGAAGCGTCAAAGGGTTCAGGGGTAAAATTGTAATTAAAATTTTTTTAATGCACTTGAGGATGATTTTAAAGTGTTTCTGAGCGTTCGGGATGATTTTAATGGCAAAAAAAGGTCGGGACGAATTTGATTTTCGCCCCTTACGTTAGAGACGATTTTCGTACTTAACCCAAATAATTATTTTTATAGTAATTACATGAATTATTATTTAAAAATTAGAAGCAATTAAATATTTATATAAAATATTTTGTATTATCAATGTATTAAAATTAAATTTATTATTTTTCAAAAAACTTTTAATAAATTTTAATTATTAAATCAATTATCAAAATTTAATAACTAAAATTTATAAAAAATTAAAATGTACAATTAAAAATTATTTGAAAACTTATTAGTGTATTACTCTTTTTTATTTTTTCAACTTTTGAGTAATAGGACAATTAACGGCTTAATAAACTAAGTCAAATTGTAATGGTAAATATGTGTTTTTGTCAGAATAATAATAAGAGATTAAAAAAAAAGCTGTTTAGCATGACAATTTTTTAACTAAAAAAAAAATGAACAAATCACCATTTTTTGGGTTTTTTACATGAATAAACTAAAAAATAAGGGTTAACTACAAAAAATGCTCTCGATTTATTCAAACGCTGACAAAAATACACCCAAATTTTATTATCGACAAAAATTACTTCAAATAATTTAAAAACACAACAACAATACCCAACAGTAAATATATATTTTCAAAAAATATCTTAGAGATTGAATTTTAATGCAGTTTTTTGCAAGAATGATTATAAAAATAATATATTATTATACATAAAAATTGGTAATTTTTTGTTAAGTATATAATTCTTTTATAATTATTTTTGTTAACAACCAATAATACTTTTAAAAAATTACAAAATAATATATGCTTAACAAAAATAATAATATCTCATTTTTCTGATTATGCTTGCAAAAAATTGCATCAAAATTCAATCTCTAATGTATTTTTTGAAAAATACATATTTAATGTTAGTTTTTTTACAAGATTATCTAACATGAAATATGTATTTCTCAAAAATATATTAGAGATTGAATTTTGATACAATTTTTTGCAAGCATAATTAAAAAAATGAGATATTAGTATCCTTAAAATTTGATTATTTTTCGTTGAGTATATATTTTTCTTGTAATTTTTTTGTTAACAAGTAATAATACTTTTAAAAAATCACAAAAAAATATATACTTAGAAAAAAATTATCAAATTTTAAGAATAATAATATCTCATATTTTTAATTATTCTTGTAAAAAATCACATCAAAATTCATTCTCTAAGACATTTTTTAAAAATATATATTTATTGTTGGGTATTGTTGTTATGTTTTTAAATTATTTAAAAGTATTTTTGTCGATAGTAAAATTCGGGTGCATTTCTGTCAGCGTTTGAATAATTCGGGGGCATTTTTGGTAGTTAACCCAAAAAATAATTAATGTCTTTTCCCTTATACAACATTATTTACGTGTACGTCATTTCTTTTAACAGAAACTCTAGGAGACCAACAGTTAATAATTTAATTATATTTGATCAACACAAATAATAAAGATATCTTTGACAAATAAATTTTATTAATTTATGTGTACAAATTTTAAAAAATTATGGATATAAATTATAATGACTTATATGTACAAATTCTAATAAATATAGTGCAAATTATATATTTTTATGTATAAATATCTACAAATATAAATACAAACTATTACTTATCAATACCAAATAATCAAATACTGACACAAAATAATATTTATTTGTCATTTATCATTGTTTTTTTTAAGAAATAAGTATGATTTTGGTCCTTAGCGTAGATGCCAAAAATTTATTTCGTCCTCTGTCCTTTTTTCGCTATAAAATGGTCTCCAAGATTTCAGTTTGTTTTAAAATCGTCTTTTTTACCAATTTTATTTTTTTATTACCAATTTACTCCCTCATTAAAATAATTTTAAAATAAAACAAATATAAAATAAATATAAAATAAAAAAAGAAAGAAAGGGATACAGAGAAGAGAGAAAGAAAGAAGGGGGACGCCATGCCACCACACCGCCGCCCGCCGCCGCCCGCTGCTTCTTCTTCTTCTTCTTCTTCTTACCGCCGCACTGCCGCACTACGTACCGCCGCTCTGCCACCCTGCCGTCCTGCCGCCTGCCGTACTGCACCCCACCACCAGCTTCTTCTTCTTCGTTTTCTTTTTCTTCTTCTTCGCCGCTCTGCCGCCTTGTCGTCCTGCCGCACCGCACCGTTCTTATGTGAATTGGATTTTTTGTGAAATTTTGGATTTTTTGTGTGAAATTTGTTGTGGAATATTGTTGTTGCTAAAATTTGAATTTAGAATATTGTTTGTGCTGAACTTGTTGATTATTGTTCAAAGTGCATGTTGTTTGAATTTTATGATGATAATGCCCTGTCGTCCTGCCACCCTGCACCACCGCACCACCACCATTTCTTCTTCTTCTTCTGAACTGGACTTTTTGTGAAATTTCTGGTTGTTGATTATTGTTTAAAGTGCATGTTGTTTGATTTTTCTGATGATGATGATGATGACCATGATGATATTGGTGATGGTGGTGGTGGTTCTGGTTGGGTGTAAGTTTCTATTCTAGTGGTGGTGGTGGTTGATTTTGAGATGAAGGGAGAAGGAAGGGTATTTTCGTGGACGATTTTAAAACAAAGTAAAACTTTGGGGATCATTTTGAAGTGAAAAAAATGTCGAAGACGAAATAAATTTTCAACCTTTATGTTGGGGACTAAAATCATACTTATCCAATTTTTTAATGGGTAAATCACAGTAGCAACGAGTTATTTAGGAATAAACAAGTAAAAATCACAATAAAAAATAATAAGTATTGATCTATTTTAGTAAGTGCATAAATCACACCAAAGACAACAAATTTAATAGAATACCAAAAGCACCCATCATCGTTGCAATTGATAACAAAATGTGAATTGAATATGGAATTAAATCGATGTGGCTGTAAGTCATAAATCTCCCTAATGAGTTGAAGACTAAATATATGAATAAACTATCAAAATACAACTAGAAACAACATCAACAATCTCACTAAGTGAGATCGGCTACATGAATCAAATGACGCTATTGAATTCTGTCATGTATTATGTTTACAAAGAGAAACCGTTTACATGTAGGTCTTGTTTGACCATCTCATGATAGAAAATAGTACTAGAAAATTTATATTGCTAACAAAAATAATTCCCAAAAAATACTAACTACAAATAAACTCCTAAAAAATTTAAAATGCAAAAAAAAAAACAGACTAAATATTAAATATATATTCTAAAAAAAATTTTGAAATAAAATTTTGATATAAACTTTGGTAAACATTATTAGAAATGCAATTCATCTTTGCGATTTATGAAGAGAATGAGTAACAAAACACTGGTGGGTGACAAAGACAAAATGGTAAAAGCTTGGTGAATTTGCAAACGCTTTCATAGGTGGATATCGATCCACGGGAGGCTTGTGTGATAAAAATGACAGCTTCCTCAACTTGAAAGAATTGGGTTTGCGTTACAGAGAAAGAACATTTTCTCAGATGTTATCCATGCGTCTATTCATCACATATCAGCACGGTCAATGCCATGCAAAAATTCAATTAATTACAACTTCAGCATTTGGAGTTTTGGACAAACACTCATCTATCGCTGTATTTGCCTAGAAGTAAAATATAAATAACATTTAACAAATAACAATATTCAAGTTATGGACCAAAATTGGCGGTAGCAGTAACACAATGTGGAGCCACCTGCCTGCCACCCTAGGGACTAATAATATATCCTTCAAAATGGTAATAAAAGAAAACTGATATTAAAAATTAGAAAAAAAATTATAGTAATTTTGCCTTCAACATGTTGAATTATATTTTGCATTTTTGCTACTCTAATGGAAAATGATACTGTTCTAAGTAGATCCAGTGAATTTCCATGTGTCAAAACCTCAAAGCAAAACTTTCAATATAATATACCACCCACTGACTCAAGATGACTGCAAGTCCAAACTCTTGTTCTCTCCAAAAAACAAAAAACAGCAATGACCTGCGATGGAAAACTAGTATTTCAAGGCTTAAAAATCTAAATTAAATATCTAAATAAATAAAAGGTAAAGATTCAAAATTGTACAAAGCTAAACGCCTAAACCAACACATACATTCACCAAAAGTTTTGGAAGGTAAATAAATAACCTATTTAATCCAGAACTCAATGCTGATATGATATATAAAAAAAAAAAAAAAAAAAAAAAAACTACACACACTAGGCAGTATTTACTATTTAGTAATGACTAAACCAACAATTTATGCTATGGAAGTTTAAATTCTAAAATATTATTGTCATATCAAATATTTATTCAATCAACCAACAAATTATCCTCATTCACTACAGAGAATCCAAACTCCTGTTACACTAGTGTCGTATAAAATATTTATTCAATCAACCAACAATTAATCAACACAACTTCACAAAAAGATGAATCAGTAACAACTAACAACAGCATTGAAACTTGAAACAAATTACTAATATAACACAATCTAAAGATTGTACCAGATCCATACAACAACTAATTAGTCCTCCTCCATTGGAACCTCTGGAATATCAAAACGATCTTCTTGGATGGGCTTGATAATCACAGACATCGGCGAAGGTACTGGGTGTGTCAAGGAAATAACATGTACGGCGGGAGGTATAAAAGGACAAACAAAATCATAATTAGGTGGTTCCATAATATTTAGAGCTAGACATGTTACGCTTAAAACATGATCTTTTATTTCTCAATATTGAAAATTGCTTAAAAACTGTCCATGCAATAGCCAGAGTGCAAAGTTAATTAGCTTGTCTTGCAAAAGTTTATGCTCATCTTTTCCCACTATAAATTATTCATATAACAGAATTATTTTTTTTTTTTTTTTGCAACCTCAACATTTAGAGACTCTTAACAAAAGGATATAGATTGACATGACATCTTCCTCCTTTTCACCTCGGTTTCGGCTGTGGTTCAGCTCTCTAATAATTTCAGGTGTAATCTGTAGCAAGGGAAAGTAAATTATAAGCAGAAACCAAAAACGCAGGGAAAGCAGCCCAATCAGGGTTACAGAACTCACTAATCTGTGCTTTTGCTTTTCAAGTAGAATCCTTAAGTTATCCTTGTCTTCCTTTAGCAGCTCATTTTTGTACCTGAAAGAGACATCGATGTAGAATATTAGATTAGAAGGCCTGCTGGACAGAGTAGATTATTAAGGCATAGACAACAAATTAGTGTGTGAGCACATGGGAAGCATACAAGGCAACAAATTGATGGACATCAAGACTCTAAGAACATTTAATAACACAAAAAAGTATTTTCTAAAACATTAACCAAGTGGGAAGAAACATTGATATCAAATAATCAAGGAAAATGACAAATCACTTACCTCTGCACAAATGCAAGAAGTGACTGGTGCCATATAACAGGCATTATTCTAATGTCGTCAAGAAATCTCATAAAGTGAGCCACTGCTGCATCAACAACCCGATATGGCAAGGCATATTTCTTCTCCAATAAAATCTTTATGAAATAGCTGCAATGATTACCACAATTAATTGCCATGACATATTAAGGAAGAAATGCTATTTTGATCAGACGATTTATAGTGCTATATCATTTAAGACATGAACAGAGCACATAATTAAATCGGAATGCATTAAGGCTGACCCACATATTTTGAATCCAATGTTTTGGGAGAAGAGCATTGGTTCACTAGGCCCTATTATGGAGAATCCAATTAATCCAGCTCAATCTGTAGAGGTCCCAAAGGAAGGGTGGCTCTGTCCCTCCCAACAAGAACTTCACTCCATTTCCAATATTCGAACCTCCTACTCCTAGTTATAACCCCAAACTTTGATGTTACATGTAACATTTTCTAGTGAATTATATTATATTATTTATTAATTATTAATATTAATATCAATTCATTAATTATTAAAGACTACCTTTATTTCATTTTTTTAATATAACAATTCACAATTGATGTTATTGTCGTTATGTATGCATCTTATGAACATGTATATGGGCATAGGAGAAAGAGCAAGAGATAAAACCTTTGGAAATATATGCATATATATCTAAACAAATTATGCTCTATCTGAGATAGAACAAGGCATCTAGTATCTATTTAGTGTAAAGCACATAGTCTTCAGAGGACTTTCACTCAAACATGTTGAGACTAGAAAGATATAACCCACTTACCCACTGATGTAATTTTTTTCATGGTTTTTTTTTTTTATTTGGGTGGATCTATTTTCCTTTCTTTCTTTCTATTTGCTCTTTTATGTCCTAATAAAATCTTTTGTCATCAAAATAAATAAATGGTTACAAAAGTAAATACCTTGTGGTGCCACAATATTCCATCCTTAGCAGCCTCAATAGCACAGCACTGTAAATAGATTGAGAGTTTTAGGTGAGTCTTGCATTCAAACAAATCAATTTATACTCATTCAAACTTCTGGCATATTCTACATGAAAATTTTTGCACCAGGTATCCAATATTAACAGTAAATTCTCAAACTTTGACTAGCAGCAAACGCAAGGCTATCCTGCCACTATAATATTGTATAACAAGATCGATTTCCTTTTGTTGTTACCGCTCAAAGCTGACATCAAACTGTTTTGCAATAATAATATTTATGTCAACCCACATCATGGTTTAAATTTGGGCAATGTCCACCATGCATCTTGCTAAGGTGCATCATGCCTTGAAGAGCACATATACACAAACCAATTATTGAACATTATAAACTTCTCCCTAAAACTTCACCCCTCATTCCACTACTGATTTTTGAATAATGGCCAACACCGCTAAATAGCACCACCACTCTTTTAATTAGATGCCTCTGGAAATCCAAACATCCATCAAACAATCAACAGCATCGAATATCAAAGGGAATGTAAATAATTACACTATCCTTTCTCCAATAATGCTGTTTTCCTCCAACTAAAAAAAACCACTATACAACAAATTTTAGTGAACTATAGAAACTTCACAAGGAATAATTGACAAAGTTCACATACCTAGAATGGAATGAAGGAATAGAAACCTTTTCCATGACACTTCCAATAATGACTGCTTCCCTAACCGTGCATGTGCAAGACTGTAGGAGAAAAATGTAAATTTTCACAAGAAAAATGAATTAACATATTGAGTTGTAGATTGCATTGGTAGTATAGTTCATGCAAACTTGTATTATGAATCTTATTTGACTCCAATAACTAAATAACAAATTATGATCATTAACAAACGTAAATGTTTTTGTTCATTATATAAAACCTAAATGTTTTTTGTTCATTATACAGAAGTTCCACCCAAATTAATCCTGATATAAATTGCTCTTTTAAACTGCTTGAAATTTAGAAACAAAAAAGTCTTCAAATGTGCCAAAAGCTTAAAGAATATTTACTATATGTTCAAATCAATTTTGCATTGCATATCACAAAAAGGTCAATGCAATGCAAAGTATAAATAACTGCATACCTCACACAGTGGTAACAAAATTCCCTTAAAGAATGCACCAGGTTTGTAAAATGCCTTTTTGAGAGTATGATATACACTTTCATGCAGCTTTCTATTTTTCCTTATATCTTCTCTCACTCTTGGCAGCAAGACAAGTTTGTAGAACCGTTCTGCCTTTTTCGCATTTAAATTAGAAGCAAAAATCCTAGTTACTTGATAGAAAGCATGTGGTGACCAATTCTCAGGTTCGGTCAGATACAATATCTCCTCCCATTGTGGCATGGAAGGGATGGGTTTGATTGCCTTGGGTATTTTTCCAGACGTATATGTGCTAAGTATTGTCCCCACTCTGCAAAGAGAAAATTAGACAAAATCAGTTGGGCATGATATCAAAAGCACAAAACAAGGAGCTAACAATCTCAATACAAAGGAAGTTGTCCATTTGAACTCTATATCAACATAGAAAATTGAATTGGATTTGCAATTACCCCTTGTATAAGTCAATTACGGACTGGTCCAATTTAGTTACCGATTGATTTTCTGGACAAAGAACAAAATCATAAATAATGTGAAAGAATAAAAATCAAACCTCAAAAGAAAAGGAGATAACAAAAGTCAAAAAGGAAAAGTGGATGAATTTTAATGATACCCAAAGCAACAGAACCATCCTTTTCTTTTATCCTTTCAACAATGAGATCCGCAAGTGTTTTCTGCTGACCCGGCTGCTTTGACAAGAAAGTATCTATTATTCTCTCGTCCTCCTCATTAATATTCTCCTGAATTTCAATATTGTGAACAAGGAACAATCAAACACACTGTTAGGGCACATTCAACACAGGCTGGATACTCCTAAATTCCTAATTTTGTCCAAAATAGTTCACCAATATAAATAGGCATATAACAATTTGCACTTCAAGATGCAGGGCATTCAAAGTTCCTAATTTCTCAAAAGTGCTACAAATGAGGAATTTGCATCAATGAGAGCGTCCACTCACTTCATATCCAGCAAAGTGGCTCTGCGTCTCATCAAATCCTTCAAAGTTATCGATATCGCCATCCTCATCTTCAATGACCACGGGCGGCTCTTCAATTCTATGGAACGAACTCTTGGCATTCTGCTCCTCCTCCTCCTCCTCATCAACCTCCTTCTGCTGAATCAAAGCTTCCTTCATGATCTTTGAGGTGATGTTCGAAGCAATCAACTTGGCTTCCTTCTGGTGCTGTTTGGGAGCTTTCGTTCGCTTTTTCGACTTCACAGACTCAGTGCCATCAGGGACAAACGGCTCCGGATTGTGAATCCTTTCCTTCCTCTTACCCATTGATGAAGCCTCTTCTTATCCACCAAAACTGAAAACTATTGGTTTTTCTTTCTGCAAGAAGCAATGGGAAAGAAAAAAGTGGTTATAAATCTTGACAAAGTGATTAACAATGTTGAGGCATATCAGCATATGGTCATTAGTTCAACCAGTGGATGATACAATAATTAGGAAAATACAAAATTTTACATAAAAAATGCATTAAAACTCAAACTAATTGTCACTAAGACATTTTTTCCTATGATCAATGAAAAAGCAATGTGCATGCATAAGGAAACACAAATAAATCCATAACAAACAGCAACGATATTCCTATTTGTTTAAGAGCTTCCCCCGAACAGCAACAATGGTGATAATTTTTTTCCTCTTCTAATACTGATTTATATTATTGTATCTTGCAGCTAAACTGTTGGATTGTTGAATGTTTCAGTCAAAAAGGACGCAATCTCAAAATCTTTTGGCTTCTAAGCTTAGATGAACAAACTCAAATAAATTGGATAAGAAGGTTTTGCAAAATCAGTTAAATGGAAACACAAACGGCAAAGGATAATAAACAATATTTACATAAAAATTAACAAGGTCAGAAGAATCATTGTCCTGGAAATGAATATTTTTAGTGAATAACATTAAATTTCTTGAATCAATGGTCAATAGGAGAGTTCTTAGTTTAAACAAATTTAAAAAAAAAACTTCAATAATTTTTAATTTGAAATAAATGTAATTAAATCTTACATTTAGTATTAAAAAAATCTTTTGATTTCCTGATGCACGTAGGAGGGGCTGGAGGGAAAACGGAGGAGCAGACGTTGTCGGAGGAAGAGCAGACGCGTGCTGGGTTGCTGGGGCGACGATGGTGCTAGAGGCGCAGACGGCGTGCTGGTGAGTGGCACTGGCGACGGAGCTGGAGGAGGGCGGAGACAAGGAGTGGAGTATGGAGGAGAGCGCCGTTCTCCCGCTGAAAGCCTGAGAGTGAGGAGTGAGCTGAGAATGACAATAGGGTTTAGGGTTTGTGTCCTACTGTTCTTAGAAGGGATATTCTACACACGTAACTCACCCTAGGTGGAATCAACCTAATTCGAACTAGCCCACTATTTATTACACATAGTAATTTAAAACAGGTTGTTTTGAATTACACACGGCTTAAACGTTCGATTTTTTGAGAGAGAATGAGAAACTATGGAACCTCCGACCTTCGACATTCGATTTCTTGAGATCTATAACTCCAATAAAAAATCTAATATGATAAAAGTATTAATATCTTTCTCCTCTACATGTTGGTGCCATTTTTGTTCGGAAGAAGTTGACAGTCACTTAGCTTCCATTCCTCTTAAATTCGACCAATTGGAGTTCTAAGATGCACAGACGATTTTTGACGTTGTCTTCTTTAGCAGCTCGATCAAAAGGCTTCTTCGGAGTTTCTGTGGTTTTGATTTCGTACGGAGGTAGGGTTTAGTAACTTTATAATAATTAAATGTGAATTCGATAAGTGAATGTTGATTTGGTTGATTATTGTTTGAGTTTGAATGAGTTTATTTTAAATTCTTGTTGTTTGTGATTTGTTGGTTCGACTATGAGGAACAGCTCAGCTGTGGTTGTTTTAATGGTTTTGGGACTGTTCCGATATGATATTTTGAGAAAATTGATGAGATTTGGTGGTTAAAATATTAAATTAAAATCTGAGGAAAATTGGTAGGCGAAAAACTAAAAAAAAAACGGATTAAAATACAAGTAATATTTTAAAAGGAAAGGGCTCAGGGTTTCGGTTTTAGTATAAGAGAAAGATTAATATTTAAACTTTATTTTTGAAGGGTAACATTGTATTTGTATATAAAAACCGAAGTACAATTTGTAATTATATAAGTTTGCGGATATTTTGGGTAATAAATAAAGTACGAGGTAAAAATGGGTATTTTATATATATATATTATTTACCATTTAAACTAAGATTTATATTATTGTTGTCATTTTATTAAAAATATTTAAGTTAGAGAAGAACAAATAGAAGAACTCTTAAAAGCTTTAAAGAACGTAGTTGATTTAAGAATTTTATGATTCTTTTTCATAAGATATTAGAAAAAAGTGAACGAAGAGTGTGAAGTTGAATTATGATAAAGAATTAAAAGATTGAAAGAAAAGAAGAGAGAAAGAAAAGAAGTAAGAAAATAAAAGAGAAATATGAGAAAGAAAAGAAAAGAAAAAGAACAAGAACAAGAAGAGAATGATATATTAAGTAAAAGGATATCTGCCACAGAAGAGCAGAGAGCAGTGACTGAAAAAATTTTAATGAATGTCTGCCACAGTAGAGCAGATAGAAAATAAAATATTAATTAAAGGAATCTTTGACATAGGAGAGCAGAGAACAAAAATTAAAAGAATTTGATGAACGTCTACCACAGTAGAGCGGATAGAAAAAAATGTATTAATTAAAGAGGTCTCTGTTGTAGTAGAGTAGAGAGCAAAGATTAAAAAGAAATTGAGTGCTGTTTGGGCCTTAGGGCTAAGTGTCTAGTGGGAACAGCGATGCGTAACGCTCACTATAGACGAAAAAGAAGGTTTCCCAATGAGGACGGCAATACGTAACACTCATAGAGGAGATGTTGGCTGAGATAAAGACAGCGGTACGAAACACTTATCTCATGACCAGTTTTGAAAATCGGGCAATAAACCGACACATGAGCTCATGGCCTGTATAAGACTAGGCATGCATCATACTTGTTTGCGCATATTTTTTTGTGAGTGTGTTTCTTGTAATTGTGAGTGTGCTAAATGGCTGTTTGAATTCTGTGTTCTATAATTGTTGAATTGGATTGTCCCTTGTTGACTGTTATTCCTGACCAAGTATATATAAAATGAACTAAACTTCCAACCCCAATCCTACTAAGAACTCCTCAGTTCTTACCCCCTATTTCCACCCCCCCTTTTAGCTACAGGTGCGAAAGTTTAATGCGGAGCTACAGGAGCATAGCAGATTATATTTATATTCACGAGTTGAGTTGTTAGAATTCATTTCCCCCTCATCATTTATTGTTTTTAGTTTTTAGAGGTGTATGATTTGTAATTGAGGTTCTTTGACATAAGTCTATGTATATAAAACTATGTGAATATATACTTTTTATGGTTAAGTGATTTAAATAAACTCTCCTTTCGAGTTCTTAATTAAATTATCAGTTCGTATTTGCGAAGGCTCAATATTAAATAAAGATAGTATATAATAAAAAGGTTTAGAGGTAAGTAACGTCTGAAATTTTGGTACGATCATGATGTGCTAAAAGTTAAAATGTTACACTTTTCCTTTTAAAATAGGATTTAATGTGTTGTTTTTATATTTTTGTCTTTTGGTTTGTTATAATGGTAGTCATTATTTACCGTTGTTAAGTTTGATAGAGTTGTTATATTAGTGGTTTATTAGTGATTACAAATAAATAGAAAATTAAAGTATGAGTAGTAAGGATAGCGGAGGGTGAAACTTATTTAGAGTAAGATTTTTTTTGTTAACATGAATAGTAATCATTGAAGTAAATTTTTTATGTTCATATTATACTATTTTTAAGAAAATATTTTTTTATTAGGCCCAGTTTGATGTATATATGATGTTATTTTCCATCTTAACGCGTAACATTATTTAGTAGAGTACAAGTTGTATTATTTGAATTAAGATATGCATTGGTGAATGATGTTGTATAAATATGTTCCGAGTTGAGAGACAATGTGATATGTTCTTTATGCAGTCCACCGATGTATCACGAGCATGCGATGGCAGCAGGGTATGCGCCTAGACGACAGGTACATTCCATACTTGCAGATGGCCGATTTATACCATCTTGCGAGGCTAAGCGAGAGCTGGTTTAGGCTGGATGAGCCCCTAGTTAGTGCACTCGTGCAACGCTGGCATCTGGAGACGCACATGTTTCATATGCCGTTCGGGGAGTGCACGATTATACTACAGGACGTGGCGTACCAGTTAGGGTTGCCGATCAATGGACGTTATGTTAGTGGTTGCCTGACAGATTTTCAGACGTACATCGACGGTGGTCGCCCAGCTTGGGCATGGTTCGAGGAGCTACTGGGTGTATTGCCTCCTACAAATTGCATCTAGAAGTTTGTAGTGAACTGCAGTTGGTTCCAGGAGACATTTTGGAGAGATTTCTGATGGAGCCGATGAGCCCACTGTTAGGAGGTATGTCTGGGCCTATATCATGATGTTGTTGGAGACTCAGCTATTTGGTGATAAGTCTGGTACTCGCATTCACATTAGGTGGCTGCCATACATAGTCAGGCTTGAGGACATGGGTAGGTACAGCTGGGAATCGGCTGCTCTCTCGTGGTTATATCATTGCATGTGCCGCGTGGGGAACATACACATGGTGAAGTTACCCGAACCGTTACAGCTACTTCAGTCAAGGATCTTCTGGCAGTTTCCTAAATTCAGACCCGCTGGATATGATACATTCGGTCCTCGAGATACTATTATATTCAAATGCTTTATTTGTCACAATTATTAGGTTTTAGGTTCATTATATGCTATTATTTTATCCTATTCACAATTTTTCTATTCTATTATTTGGTGTTAGCTTCATTTAGTGATAACTTGGGTGTGGGTTGCAGGTGGTCAGGTCACAACCGTACAGCGAGCGAGAAGGGACCTCAAGTTGCGAGTTATAGGCTCAGTATAGATCTCTTACAAGCTGGGAATGTGAGTATTTCAACCATTCCTTATAATTAAAATATCTCTTAGATTAGCAACGCTGTATAATCAACGATGACGTTTCTTAACTTTTTCTATTCATAGTTCATTTGGATGCCATATAGCTCTCATGACATAGCTCAAGTTGTGCATTGGAGATATTGGAGTCTCGGCATATGGCGTTATGGAGGTCTGTGACAGTGTTGATATATTTTGCTGTCATAAAATGGTACCAGATAGATCGGGTAATACTGCAGTTTGGTGGAGTACAGCCTTGACCCCGAGCCGCACTAGACATCGACTTCTTGATGTCGAAGGATGGCAAAGGTGGTGATCGTTGGTTCCCACACAGCTTGCAGTTTTGGCACCTAAATTGGGACAACCGGGCGAATCATATGCTTTGGTTTGATAGACCCAAGTCGTCGCATGAGTTTATGGATTGGTGGAGCCAGCATGGCAGGAGATTCCTTTCACCTGAGCTCTTTCTCGGTGGCTCGAGCATGCGATGTCGGGCGGAGAAGGCAGAGGGAGAGGTGGTAGACGATGTAGGGGCCGTGTTGCACAGGCTAGGGGAGGTGCTCGTCGAGTTAGAGTTGGATATAGGGGGAGAGGTGGACATGATGATAGCACAGTGTTGACGAGGATGATGATGGTGGGGATCATGATGGGGATGATGGTGGAGATGATGGCGGGCATGATGGCGGAGGTGACAGTGGGATAGGGAGTGGACTTGGAGGAGGTGCGCATGGCGGCGGTGCGCATGGCGGCGGTGGTAGAGGATCCCATGGTGGAAACTGGTATGGTTCTGGTGTGGGTGATGATTTGGGCGAGGTTGGCGGGGGAGATAGAGGAGGGCCGTTCGGCGATTACTTTGTTAGTGTCCCCAGTGATGACTAGGCTGTTTATGAGAGCGAGACATGGGTTAGTCCAAGTCAGCTTCTGTCAAACCTGCTAACCAGTGACGGTCTTGAGGTGGACTTTAGAGGATCGCACTTTCTAGAGGAGATCAGTTTCATAATGCAGGAGGATGAGGTAGCACGTCAGAGATCACATGCCAACGGGACCCATTCACACCTAGATGTGGACCTGAACGAGCCTCCGTCGAGTCCGATTCAGAAGTATTTTGCTCTGGGTGGTACTCCTCCATCCGCCTACATTGTTGCCCCAGAGGCTAGCGCAGAACCATCTAGGCCGCCCCCACATCTCTTAGGTCTGTTTGGGTCAACCTCATCCATGTTAGTCTGAATCATGGTGGTCTTGGGATGCCCATTAGTCGCACACCTTTTGGAGGGATCCGGTATGACTGTGGGTCCATCATATGGTAGCCAAAAACCCTCAGGGACTGGAGGGGTGAATCCGATCCGATACATGCTGAACACCAAGCTAAGGCAAAACCCTTGATGCATATAGGGTTGCCAACTAAGCCGTGAATACGCACAACTTGCTAAGGCATGACAGCAATGATAATGAAGTGTCTGAAAATATCCGCAATCACATGTCTGAGCCCTAAGTGACACTCTATAACTACCAAGTGAGAAGGACCCAATAGGCGTGGTTTCGGAGATAGTAAACACAGAATTAACTCTGTCATACAAAGTCGCTATGAAACACCTCGACATCTTCAGATTAGCCTCTATAGACTTCACCAGATGTTGACTAAACTGCTGTCCGATTCCCAACTGGTCCTCTGCCTTTCTCCCCTTGCGAACAAATAGCTCGGCCAACCTCACATAGGTGGACTTTACCAGTAAACAAACCGGAAGGTTCTTGACTTCCTTCAGTATGGAATTGACACACTCAGAGATATTCATCGTCATATGTCCGAATCTCCTACCCTTCTCCTAATGCTGAGTCCACATCACATACTCAATTCTGTTAGCCTAGTCACACATGGCAGGGTCTTCGGTTCGTAGAATATAAAACTAGTAATCAAATTCAACCTTAGTCTTAGCATACGTCGCATTCACCAGAAGCCTCTGTGCATCCTTACCCTTAAAAGTTAGGGCAAAATTTACGGCCACATGTTGAATACAGAATGCACGGTATACAACAGGTGGTAGTAAACCTCCGTCGAGAGCCTCAAGTGCCGCCTTGATACCGTTGTGTTGATCTGATATCACCAAAATACCTAGCTGCGGAGTCACGAGCTGGCGGCGGTGGGATAGGAAAAATGACCAAGACTTAACATTCTCACCTTCCACGAGTGCATATGCCATAGGCAGGATGTTGGAGTTCTCATCTTATGCAATCGCAACTAGCAACGTACCCCGTTTGCCGTACAGGTAGGTCCCGTCGATACTGACTAACGGCTTGCAATGCCGGAATGCCTCAATACACGGTGGAAATTTCCAAGAAAGCTGGTGAAAATAGGCTTGTGAGTCATCCACCTGCCTACCCACTCGCACATGACTCGTCTTCAACATTGCAACACTACCAGGCATCGTCATCTGCACACCTAAGCCCCATCGCGGCAACTCATTGTATGACTCATCCCAATCTCCGTAAATCTGTGCAATGACCTTCTGCTTAGCCAACCAAACCCTCCTATAAGTCGACCTAAACCCGAAATGTGCCTCTATCGCATTCAGCAGTACCTTGATACAGACGGCTGCATCAGCTTTAACCATTGGCAAGATGAATGCCGAGATCACATGATAATCCAGACTCTTGTGATCGTTCGAGATCGACGTGGCCAGACAAGTAAGAGGTCCATTGTACCATTTTAGCTCATAAATACCCCTACATTGGCAGAGACTGATCCTAATCAACCATGTGCACCCATTGCCAAATTCCGTACACTTCCCAAGGTACTTTCGATAATCGGACTCCACCACTTTGTACTGTACCCCGCGTCGGATGCTATATGTCTTCACGCTTAACACGACCTCCTCTTTGTCCTGAAACTGTTGACCAACCTGAAACTCTGATAAACCTTCGGTACCCAAAGTATCTTTGGCACCAAATCTAATAAGTTTGCCATAAATCTCCTCCTGTCTCATCGTATCCAAGTCCAAAGATGAAAAGTGCAGGGGGTACTGCTGAGTCCCTAAGCTGGACACTCCGCTATCCCTAGCTGGATTACTCGCTACTATGTCATCACCACTATCATCGACAATGATGTCCGGCTCCACATCATCATCATCTGGCAATGCATCATCTATACCATTCGGTACCCCACGCTGTAATGAAATCGGCGCCCTATCAATAATACCAACTTCTCCAACACCACTGCAATTGAGATCAATTGCGAATGACAGGGAGGCAACCACCATTTCCACAGGTGCAATCACAGGCACGGATGAAGATGCAACAACAGGTCTCGAACTAGAACAGGCTGCCGTTGCTAGAGTTTGGATATTCCGGTTTGAACCACCTGAGCTAGAGACCCCATCTACAAGCTTTGCCAACAGCTCAGGTATCTTGACCTCTGGAAACTGCCAACGACAATGGAACAGAACCTTCAAATCCTCACCAGTCCCTATGACAAACAAAGTGTATTTCACATCATCTTGCAGAACTGAGATTGAAATGAGATAGAATAACATCTTAACTCGTTTCACGCCTTGTAACCCCAGTTTCTGTATTATAGGATTCAGGAAATCAGCAAAGCTTGTTGTAGGTTTCAGAGAAATACTAAGGGGATCCTTATCGGTAAGCTTAATACCAGAACGTATTTTTTTCTTAATTAACCCTCTATAGTGCACCAAGACTAAAAAACTCTCCTCACTAGCCATTTTGTTTCACTCTAATGGGAGAAATTCACGTTCACACCATATTTATACACGTTAAGGGATTGATAATTCGAAGCAGGCAATTTTAAATTATTTATAAATAAATCAAAACAGACTCATTCGAATTACTAGGGCCCTCCTTGCATGCATAATTCGAATCACTCTGATTCAAACTACCCTAACACTACATGCATGCATAATTCGGATTGACCAAATTCAAATTACAACCATCACCACTAATTCGAATTCGTCTAATTCGAATTACTGTTGGTTTTTCTAATTTGAATGGGGATCATTCAAATTACATAAGAAGGTGATTTTGGGAAATCCAAGTAACGTTTTTGAATTTGGCAGAATTGTGTAATTTGGTCCTCTATTTGGTTTAATTGTGCATTTTGCCCTAAAAATTAGGATGGATTTTGGACCTATTTTTTTGGATATGACACCAAGTTTGGTGTTACGCCTAGTTATGGAAGTTAGGGGTGTTTTACACTGTTGTGACGGCGGTTAGTTGACGAGAAGAAATCAGACGGTCTGATTTCTTGGAGGTGAGAGGGTACACAAATTGGGGGAGACATTTGGCTTGCAAAGAAATTGGACCCACCGATTTTTTTGTCCAAAGAAATCAGACCCAACGATTTCTAGTGTACAGGACAAAATTTTTGTTGTACAATGAAATCGGACCCACCGATTTCTCGCAAAAAAATATTTTTTGGCAGGCCTTGCTACTAATCGGACTGTTTGATTTAAGTTTTCAAAAAAAAAATTGAACCATCAAGAAAGCGGTCGGAGGGTCCGATTTTAGTTTTATATATACCAACTTCATAACCGAGCTATCCACTTCGTCTTCTTCTTCTCACACTCTTCTCTTCAAATCTCTGAAGCTCGTCTTTGCTCTTTCTCTTTTTCTCTATTATCATGGATGATAGAGTGATGTTAAAAGTGTATTATCATGGTCAAATTTTATTACAAACATTTAAATGAGTAAAATTTGTGTGTGCAAATCCATTAGATATTATAATTCCATTCACACTGTCATTTGAAGATTTAAAATGTGTGAATTTGTTAGAAGATGAATTCAAATATATAGGAGAGTATCATGTATTCTATATAGATATCCTATATCTGTATTTGGTGGGTTCGTTCAATTTCAAATGAAATATGTGATCGATGAAGCGAGCATGCAAGAAATATTTTTAGTGTATCTTGAAAGTCGGTCCCAAATATCGTTCATCGAACTGTATATTGAGTTCGAGCAGTCTGCAATGGACCGAGATATTTTATTGGAAAATTACGACAGTGATAGCGAGAAAGAGTTTGAAAATAACTATGAGGTCATTGATCCAGGTGGAGACGAAGATCAAGCTGACGATGCTATGGAGGCAGATGTGGCGGATGTGGCAAATGCACTAGCAAACCAGCAGCTGTTTGAGGAGCCGACTTTCATGTGGTCGTTGGATTTGAAGGCCATGCATACACCAGAGTTTCCTCAATATATAAATATAGGTATGTAGTAATTTTAAATTATGATTTATACAAAATTTTTGAGTTTGAGACAAATATTTAAGGCAACGATAAATAGGTAAAATATAGCATATAATTAGTTATTATTTAGTTTTTAATTATCAAGTAAACATGTATGTTGAGGAATTTAGTATTTTGCATTCTTGTGTGATTATTAATTTATTAAATAGCATTTGATGACCTAGTTGATTAATTTATTAACTTTTGCATGATTTATTCTTGATTTACGGATCATAAATAAATCATATTAATGAGACACATATTTAAGAATTATTTATGGAAATATAAATTTTGTGGCGTAATTGCAGCAGAGCTTCCTGTTATGATGGATGGTGAATTCACCGTAGGAATGGAATTCAGTTCTAGGAAGGCAAAAATTAAGGCGATGAAAGATTATACCATCCGTAGAGGTGTAGATTATCGGGTGCATGAGTCAGAACCAACGACATTCTATGCTAAATGTACCCAGTATGGCGCAGGTTGTGATTGGCTGATCAGAGTTAGCAAAATATCCAAGAAGTACTACAAGAAAAACACCCATTCAGCTATACTTTTTTTAAGTTACATTTGAAAAGCGTAGAGTAGGCTACGCTTTTTCGCATGGTGCCTTTTTATAAGAGAATAAGAAACACTATTGAGGCATCACTTCAAAAGTGACTCCTTAGATATTTTAAATATCACTTATAAAGCATAGCCATATCTGAATAGCTATGGGTACACTTTTTACACCAAAGAAAGCGCTTTTAAAAACCAACCCATTTGTTATATTTTGGGTACACTTCAGAAGTGTCTCCTAATGTCAGGAGTGCCAAATACACGCGTTTTGGGCAAAGGCCAGACACTTGGTGAATTTTTTTGTTTTTTCGTTTCACCAAAACACACACTTCGTTTGCGCCCTCATCACCCTTCGCCATCAGAAAGATTTCGCCACTCAACTCATCTCCTTCGCGCCCTACTTACTTTCGTCACTCACTGAAGTGACTCACCGTCGTCACTCACCCTCACTCACCACTCACCACTCACCACTTCGCCAGTCACCGTCGCTTTGCCCTTCTGCATTGACTGTCGCTGCGCACTCACTGTCATAGTCTCGACGCGCTCACCGTCATCGTTTCGGCGCTCAGTATCGTCCTCTCTGTGCTCACAGTCGTCGACAAGGTATGTATTGATTTTCATGGTTCTGGAGGTTTAGGGTTTTAAATTTGGGTGTCGGGTTGTCACCGTCTGTGGCGCATCTGAACTCGTACCCAACTATTCGAGTACTTCATGGAATCAATGGTCGTTGCCATGAAATCTGCAATCCAACAGCCCTGTTCGAGGTTTAGCATTACTCTTTCTTTTAGTTGCATTGTAGCTACTGGTTTAAGCTATGTACCTACCTTCTTTTTTTTAGTTGCCTTCTGTTCAATGTGATTTATTCCTTTTATGCTGTTTGTATTAGATCACTTCTTTTGCTTGCTCAAGTTTTTCATTTTGCTTGGTGAAACGATGTGCTTTCAAGTTTGAACTCCACCTCTTTTGTTTTTTTTTTTTCCTTTTTATTGTCACTATCTAAGTGCACATTTTTAGTAGCCATTTTGCTTTGAAAGTTTAATCATTTTTTTGTTTAAGATGGCAATTTTTCTTGGCATTGCAGGTTTGCAACTATGTTTCTGCAGGCATTTGATGGATTATCTATAGGGAAAAAAAGAAAAGAAAAATAAGGTTATACAGAAATGTTTTACCTTTAGACATTAACAACTAAATACCCCCCTTTAAAAAATTACTGAGCCTAAGACTTCGTATCACCCTATGATTGATGATGAAGTCATGGAAAGAACACTGTTAAGTCAAGAATTGTACAAGGATAGCAAGCTGCTACTTGTTGTTATCCAATTTCAGAACTTTAGTAAATTAAGAATTGTATGTATTTGGACATCATATTTATCACCAATATTTTATTTTAATTTAACTTTTTTGCACAAGACAGCTATAAGAAACGCTTGCAAGTAAAGCAAGTTGATTCCTTAGTGCCAAACAGAGTTGGAGTTTTGGTTTCAATTTTAGAGTTATCTTCAGGGATTATTGAGTAACTTTTTAACTTTGAATTTGATAGTGTATTTCTTATAGTAAGGGTCGTCTTTGGGAATTGGGAAGGGTATATTAAATTGTGACTAAAAGGAAACCTTTTTACTAGTATACTTTGTGGCAGGATTTATTGTAACTTTGAATCTCTCAATCATTTTTATTGTTGCTTTATGATGTGGAGGCTACTGTGAGTTATGATATTGGAGTCCTTTTCAGGTTTGATTTGCATTTATTTAATTTTTTATAGCAAATGTGATTTCTTTTCAAGTAGGTGCTTCTCTATGTGGATGAGAAGAAAATAGCAGCTTGCTTTTCCAATGATTGTTATGGTATTCAATTAAACTGATATAATCTGCGATGCAGTTGTTTGTACCTTTGACTATTGTATCAACATATAGATAACCTCTCTCTACAGAATCTGTTGCTCAAATATTCAAAAAAAAGAAACCCAAGAAGTAAAACTCAAACTTGTTTACAATTTCATAATTACTAAGGGGCCTATTTTGATCATCCCTTATTTTGATGAACAAGTTCTCATGAAAAAAGATTGGTATAAGAAGTGAGGACCTACAAGATTCATTGAAGTTGTTGATAAAGGGTTGTAGCATGTCCCTCTCATTTCCAGGGCTTGTGATTCCAACAGCAATCTATGGTATTTCGGTTTGTCCCATCAGTATTTTACCAATGATTTCTTTGATTTTCAGGTAAAATTTGAAACTTATGCTATAAAATATTTAAAGTGCACATTACTAGACAAAACACATTCTCATTTGCATTAATATATATCGTTCATTTCAATTTGTGCCGGTCATATTTGGGATGTTTGTGTACAAGACTGCAGTTCTAGTTCAAGTTTATAGAGACAACGAAGACTTGCAATTAGTATTTTCAGAAAATGACTTACTCAATTGAATGATATTTTATTTGAAGGAAAATGAAGAGAGCTACAACCAAAGCTATTAACTGCTTAAAGTCCTTCCTATTTTAATGGTTGAGGCCGTTGTTGGCATAGTTAGAGTTGGTCAATTGGTTCTAATAATTGCCAAAGGATGCAGCTTTGATATGTCCATTTTTTATTTTGTTCATTCCAATTTAAGATTCCACTTATAGTTCTCTATTAATGAATCGAGTTTGATTGAGTTGTAAAAGTAATATATGTAATGTAAGATGAATGCATGCAATAATTAGGGGTGTGACATGGCTTCTACATTATTTTTGGAATGTACACAATTAGGATGTTTATTTGATTCTCAATTTGGTAGTGAATTTGTTTGAAGTTATTTATTATGATGATGAATTGTTGATTTGCTGCTGATTGAGCATTAAGATCCAGTTGCATCTAATGCATTCCATGAATGGTAACCGCCAATGATTCAGATCGAGTCTCCATTTGGAACTGGAAACACCGCCAATGCTGCTCTGCTCTCTACTCCCAGTCTTCATCACTGCCTTTATAAGTAAGTGATATGCATTCAAAATACCTGGAAACTTTAATTGATGTTAAAGTTTAAGATTGATTTGAATATTGATCCATTTGCTTGATCTAAATCTCTATTGACATATTATAATCTTCTAGATGTTGTTCTTTGTTATTAGTAACAAAGTCTCTGTTGCAATGGTGGATCATGTAAATTTGATTAAAGTGTTGTCAAGATTTTGTTGAAAATTGACAAAAAGAGGTAAGAATTAGGATGTTAGAATTGAGGTTGTGACTAATTGAATAATGATGTGTTTGATTTATTGAATGATGATGATGCTGAAAATTCTGTTTATTAGAGTGCAGAATTTGTTAAAAGGCTAAAAGTCAAGTTTCATGATTTAATTAATTGATGACACATGCTAATGATTACTTGAGATGATGCTAGACTATCTGTTATATATAATGCAGTAAATTAATGATAATATATGTGAATTGTTTAAGTGATTTGTGGCTGGATTACTATGTTGAGTAATGCAGAAATTGTTGATTTCATATGAGTATGCTTAAATGTGAAAAGTGACCAAAAAATGGTGATTTATTAATCCTGAGCACGTGAGGCTGATTTAATCTTTCTAACAAGTCACAATAGGTAAAAGAAAGTTAGAGTGCAAGATTAGAGTGACAGAAAAGCTAGGAATCAATTTTTGACCTCTCAATGGAGGTGAAACCAAAGAGGGGCGAAAAATTAGGATGTCTAGTATTTTATGTCCAAATTTCAAGACAATTCGAGTTTTATAAAGAAAGTTGTGCCTTCTGGAAGCAGGGCTGTTCACTGCTGTGACGGCACCTTTTCCTTAAAATAAAACCATATTTCAAGAGGCATAACTTTTTCTAGAGAAGTGAAAATGCTCTGGGACTTGAATTGGGTGAAATATGGGTAAGTCTAGTTCAACCACACCAAAATTTAGGAGAATCCAACCGAAGAGGGATTTTTATATGATTTTTCTAAATTGGTTACTGCTTGCTGTTTTTCTGAAGTGTACTAAATCAGTAGTCGATTTTTAAAAAAATATATAAAATTAAATAATAATATATTAAGGTTTCTTTTGCTCATTTTTTATATGTATAATATATTAGGTATATGTATAATATGTTATATCTCTTATATTTACATATGGTTTAATATCTTGAAATTTTACCTAGCAACGAACAGATTGAAACTTTTGGTTAAAGCTTCCAAGAAGACTTTGTCAAAACAAAACTAATAGTGTCATGACAAGGTACGATACACACTTTCCATTATTCTTTTCATATTATGATTGGCAAGCTATTAATTCATGTGTAAATTCATTTTACTTGTTTTGTTATTTTTGAAGTTGCAATTTGACTTTTCAAGTGTAGTTGAATGAGTGATTTTGTTGTAGTGAGAAGATTAGTATGTTAATTATTTTTTTCTTGTTGCACTTTTTTCAAATCATAATTATTTTTCTATATAATTATGCAGGATAATTCTCGATATGTGAATGAAGATTGAGATGTTTATCATGATAGTTTATTGGCGAAGATAGAGTGTTCGAAATTGAAAGATGTATGGTTGATGATGATGTCTTTTATTAGAAGATACAATTGTATGATATAATATTTTGATTTTTCTAGTTTATTAGTAGTAAACTATAAGTTCTCATGCATATTTTGCTATGAGTATACTTATTTTCGTGTGAAATACTCAAAATTATGATCATTCCAATATTTTTGGTTCATTATATAAATATATTTTGTTTATTAAGGATAATTTTTATTATTTAAAGATTATTGTATGGTATTATTATGTATTTATGTTTATTTTATAATAATTAACTAATACATGACTATATATATAATTATATTCTCAAATATTAGGTTTTAGATAAAAAGATTATTAGAAATTTCTTTATATATATATATATATATATATATATATATATATATATAGAAATTAAAAAAAATGAGGGAGAAAAGGCTACACTTATATAGAGTAGCTATAGGTATACTATTTATTACGTTTATAAAATGATGCAATAGCCTTGAAAAGTGTAGCCTATTCTTTTGAATTCTGGTAAGCATTAGTGTTGAAAAGCGTAGTCTTTGGTCCTGAACAGCATCACTTAAACAGTGCACCATATTCTCAAAGGCCAAAAGTGTAGCCTTTGATACAGAAAAGTGTAGTCTTTGAGAATAGGCAATGCTGCTATAGGCATTCCCCACAAAAGCGTCTCCAAAGCCTAAAAAGCGTAGCCTTTACTACCTAAGGCATCATTTTTTTTTCATTTTTGGCTATACTTTTCAAATGTACTTGAATGGGTGTTCTTCTTGTAGTGAAGTACTGCTGGGAGATAAGGAGGTACAATGGTAGTCACACCTATACTAGGACCACCATTTCTTAAGATCATTCGAAGTTGGATTCCAACACAATTGCAGAAGCAATAAAGTCATGGGTAGAATTTGACCCATCTATATGTTCATGATGTTTACAAAATGGACCAAGTTCGTAGAGTGTACAAAGTTAGGAATAGGCCACTAGGAAATCCCACAATATGGCCTGTTTATCATGGACCTCAATTCGTAGGTAATCCGTTCTTCAGACGGGTATCCAAAGGTCGGCCAAGGATGACCCGTTTCTTAAATGAGATGGGCACTCGGATGGTGCGTGGTCCTAGGCGATGTAAGCAATGCGGGGTCAAAGGCCACAGCCGTAGCAGATGTCGTCAATGTGGTGGTGCAAGTGTAGGTCCGACCACCCAATAAAACTCCATCCAAATTGCATTTTCGTTCGTGATGTTATTGTATTTCGTGTGTGATGTTATTGTATGACTTTGGAATTTTAATATATTGACATAAAGTGAACGCTGACATACAGTGAAGTAACATAGTTAATGACATAAAGTCCACTAGCATAGTTAATGACATAAAAAGAATTAACATAGTCATCGTCATAGTTCAACAAACCGGATACAATAAACAACAAACACATTCTAAGTAAGGAAGTCCAATACACACATTATTTTTTCATCGCCCATTTTACATCTTTGTATAATTTCTTGCATTTCTTTGCAACCCTGTTAAATACGGACGAAGTATATCGATTAGCGCTCCGACGTGGGGAATCAGCTTTAAGGTTCTATCCTTTTTCTTTTTCGCTTGTGTTTGTACCTATGAAAACATTTACACATTCAATAACGAACTAATCAAATCAAACTAACAAGGAAATTACTTTACCAACTAACAAGGAAATTACTTTACCAACTAACAAGGAATTCATCATCAGCATCATCTGCATCCTCATGCTTGTCCTCATCCTCATCCTCATCCTCATTCTTATCCTCGTCCGGATGGTCAACCAGATAGTTATCAGCCTCATCATCAACTACCTGGTTGCTCTCATGAATTAGACCTATTGGAATACGACGTGAGTTCCCGCTCTATATGATCCCCTTTGTGGCATCATCACTCATACTCGATTCAATAGAAAGTCTACCTCCGTAATTGCCAGAGGAAGTGCGAGGTCAAGGTCTCGTATCCAATGATGGCAGTTGTGGTAGCGGTGGTTGATCTTGTTGATTCTCTTGCAATACGAGATCTGACAAATGCAAGTGGGCACCATATGTACCTCGGTACCAATGCATGTAAATATCTAGAGGATGTTGTGAGGGCACCACGTGCTCGAAAAGAACATGACTATACCAATTTGTCCAATGTATAACCCAAAATGAGTGGGTTCCAGACCAATCTTCATTCTTGGGTCCTATCAGAACTTCACCATGTGCTTCACCTAGATCCCGCTCTTGATAAGGAATGCCCTGAGTAAAACCAAATTGTCTCCTCAGTCTATCAGATTCATACCACTCAATGCATTCAAAAGATATAAGCGGAACTGTGGCACTCCAAATAATCGAATGTTGACGGATGTCGAAAGGAATCACGTCTGGATCAATGCAACCAATTGCATATGCCTCTAAAACAAATTGAACACATTATGCAAGTAAAGGAAGATTACACACCACATAATAATATGGCTAAACAAAAAACAGATACTAATTTATTACAATATACCTGTCCTTCTTGCAGATCATCCAATGCTCTCCTAAAGTGAGCAAGACTACGAAATCTGTAAGGCCGATCAGCACGCTCCCAGTTACGCCACCTGACATTAGACAATTCATTAATTATCTTTTATCAATTAAATTTAAAATACAGCGTGTCACAATTTTTCAAAGCAGATTGTAATTAAATTTACCTGTTTGCAATTGGAAATAGTCGAGGATTGCCAGGAATCGGCGCAAGAAATGGTAGACGGATCCAAGCCCAGGTAAGCAAAAGTGTCAGTGGACCATCAATCTCCCTGCAGTCGACACGAGTTGCCCTACACAACGCTCTATACAGGTGTGTCAGGCATGCTGATCCCCGACTAAATTGTATGATCACATCAAAGTTACGGAGTAATGGCAGAAACTTCCAGTGCACCTCTGCCACAAACTTATCTCCAAACATAACGGTCCCAAATAATAACATTATATGACACTTCACGTACCTCTGAATGTGAATATTGTCAGCCAACACTCAACGATCTTTTAGTCCTCAAAACCACATCAACTTGATAAAACTTCCTCTACACTCTATCTTCCTATGTGTAATACCAAACTGATCCAAGCATTCAGCCTCTAACGCCTCATAACTATTGAGTGTCGATCCTGCAACTGACAGACCATTTGTAGGAAGACCAAGAATTATCGCCACGTCCTCTAGCATCACAGCACACTCACCAACCGGAAAATGAAATGTGTGAGTCTCAGGGCGCCATCTCTCGATCAAAGGATTAACCAATGCCGACTGACATTGGACAATTCCAATATGAAAAACGTGATAAAAGCCAGTCTCCCATAAATGTCCCTCCAAAATTTGATTGTACGAATCCGACGACATGTAGTGGTCACATTGCAACATCCGTGAACCCTACAAAATATAGCCATAGACCACATTAAACAAATATAACAAAGAATCTCAAGTAACTATTCAATTCTATTCTAATAATACACAATAATAAATCATAATCCATTATTAAATATCTATATTATACTCATAATAAAAATAATTAATTCAATAATTTTTATGTATCTTCTATAGTATACTCATAATAATTATTTTATTATCGTACCTAGATCTTAATAAAAATTATTACTACAATAAATTTATTACTAAATTAATACTAATTAATTTATTTATTATCACATGTATAATCTTAATAAAAATTATTACTATATTAATAACAACTTATAATAATTAATTTATTATCACACGTATAATCTTAATAAAAATTATTACTACAATAAATTTATTAATAAAAATTAATATTAATTATTTTATTATCATACCTACACATTTTAATATAAATTATTACTACAATATATTAATAACAATAATTAATTTATTATCATACATCCATAATCTTAATAAAAATTATTACTACACTAATGACTAACATTATCACTATAATTTATTACTACAAATCTCTAAAATTATCATTATTATTTTAATTAAATTAAAATATTTAAAAATTATTACTACACTAATCTCTAATATTATCATATAATAAACAACTAATCTCTAACATTATCACTATTATTTTAATTAAATCAAAGTATTTAAAAATTATTACTACACTAATCTCTAACATTATCACTATAATAAACTACTAATCTCCAACATTATCACTATTATTTTAATTAAATCAAAATATTTAAAAATTATTACTATACTAATCATAACATTATCACTATAATTAAATAAACTACTAATTTCTAACATTATCACTATTTTTTAATTAAATCAAAATATTTGAAAATAAAAACTTACATAGTTAAGATGATCAAGATAATTAGTAATGTGGAGCTCTGGACGATTGATGTTTTTTATTCTCTTTCTTCTTGACATTGTTAAAGGCTAGTGGTCTAATTTTTTTTCCTTCAAAGGTCCAATTTCATTTCATCAATGGAGAGTGAAAGTGAAGGTGGGGTTGGAGAATGAAGATTGGAACGAAAGTGAAAGGATGGGTTAGGATATTCAGTTGGGATTGTATACAAGCAGGAGGGGCTCAGGTGCATGCATGTTTGACGCGTAGCTGGTGAACGCAAATCGGACGGTCCGATTTGTGTACTTACCCAGTCCCTAATCGGACCGTCCGATTTCTCTATCACAGCCGTCACACCCGCATGAAACCCCCTACACTCCCATAACCCGGTTATACTCCATATTTCTCCCAATATCAAAAATAAAAAAGTGTGGATTTAGTTTGCATTTTTTTATTTTATTTTTTAGATTTTGTGATGAAAAAAAGTAAAAATATGAGGTAAAAATAGAATTTTATTATTTTACTGTTTTTATTTTTTTCACAAAATCGAAAAATAGAAAATTTTGAAAAATAAAAACGCAAACCAAATATACTCTTAGGATTTTGATTTAGTGTCTTTGAATATTAAAAAATATTTATTTTTTCTATTTTTTAAAAAGATTTTTTATCAAACAAAAAATATTTTAAATTTAGATAGATTTTTTTAAAAAAAATTTAAATATTAAAAACGTCTTTTACTTTCTTTTTTTAAAGTAACATATCATTGGATTTTATAAAAAACAAATTATTTGCTATTTTTAATAAAAATACTCTTTTAAAAGATCAAGATTCTCTAAAATAGAAAATTGGTAGTGTTAAAATGAGAAGTTAATCACTCTTAAATTAAAATAATGGAAAAATATTTTATGGAAGTTGCAAATCAATAACGATTAACTCTTCATTTTACTATATTACCAATTTTTTACTTTAGAGGATCCAAATTCTTTCTTAAAATATGAATCTAAACATGTTTAAAACTTAGGCTGTGTTTAGTAGTGGGGACAAGGATCGAGACTGAGGGTCTAGAACACAGTATTGTGTTTAGTGGTTAGAAATTGATACTAAAATTTCAGTCTATGTTTCCAAAATTTTAGTCTTTTCAATACCTCAAAAAAGTGGGGACACGAGGAATTAAAATTTATGGGGAGAGAGACTAAAATTTACATAAGCCTTTTTGTCCAGTGTAAATGCCCCCTAACGTTTATAAAATATCAGATCGGCCCATGTCCATCTATTCCGTGAGACCAATAAGCCCTTCCATTGGTTTCTCCGTTCAGCGTCGCCGGAAAAAGTTGAGGTGTAACCTGCAGCCTGTGACTTGGCCTTGGGACATCCTACGTGGAATGGTATGTGTTCGTTGGGACCATTAAGCCCTTGTACAGTAAGCAAAACGACGTCGTTTTGTTTGCCTCCTGTTTTGCGTGTTATTGTGAAATCTCATTCTCCCCCTTTTCTGAACCCTAACACTAGCCTCAAGCATGAGCGATCCAGAGCAATCTTCAACCTCTCACACACGCCGTGTCCGGAGGAAGACTATGGTTGGTTTGAGTAGTAATGCAAGTGAGAGGAAGAAGGCCAAGTTCCAGCACCCTAATGCAAGTGTGGAACTTATACAATCATGCAAGAATCTCGGACATCGAAGAACCCGGACATAATCTTCCTCGATTGTTCCTACTATCGCATAAGTGTGCTTCTATCTTCTATTTAAGTAATCAACTTCTTTTGTGGTTTAACAAGTTGTATTCACTAAAATGGCAATTACGGACAGAGCAATGTCACTGCAACTATTTTGTTTGGCTGGATAAGCTGATTTCTAAATATTCTGGGCATGAAGATGACAATGATGTTGAAGGAAGAATTCTGATGCTGGAGAATAGATTAGAGCAATTGGAATATAAGATTTAGCATGAATATGAAGGAAAATAAAAAAATGTAGTAATCACTATAGTGTATTTATTATGCTGGCAATGTTAATTTTGTTAATAGCAATTGTGTATGTAGTGTTTTAGGGTAAACTATGTTGCTGTAAGTGATGTATGGACAAGGTTAAGACATAAGTTAATTTGCTCTGTAATTGCAGCTTCTATATAAATGGAATGGGAATTTTTTTTGTAAGAATGCTGAGTGTGAAACCATGATAATTTTGCACAATGATGTATAAGCCAAAAGCATAATATTTATATTCATACTGCTAAGCACAAATGCCTGCATTAGTTTGTTGATGTATCAGCCAAAAACATCATCATATGTCTGAATTTACAAAACAAAAAATATGTTCCAGTAGTCTACCAAATTCCATAATTGTAGCCTTAAGTCTATTAAATATTGTAACTTGACAACCAAAAAACTTTATACCAAAATATTCATAGTCTCCATAACTATGACTACAAGTATATCATTTTTGAAGTCTTGGTGGCCTAAATCCATATGTTTGCTTAAAGTTGTGGGGTGCATTTAGGCCTGGTGTAGGGATAAACTTGAAGGGAGTTGTGGCAGTTCCTGAGATAGTTGCTCCATTAGTTGTGTGTTGCTGCTGAGTTGGTGGTTGTGTGGTTGGGGCAGTGGCCTACTGGAGAGGTGGCTGAAGTGTAGGGGTTGTAGCTTACTGCAGAGTGTGCTGAGCTATTTGGGTTGTGGCCTGCTGTTGAGGGTGGTGAAGTGTAGGTACTAGTGGCCTAGTTATTGCTTTCTTGGGCCTGAAATTTGGCCTCAGATAGAGTGTAGTTGTGTTAGTAGGGGTTGATTGCTCAGTGTTGGAATTCACACCCTAAATTTTAGGAAAATAACAGAATTCATGGTCTATGCTCTTGGGCTAAAATATGGTATAGTGTGCACAATAATCTGAAAAATAAAATTACCTCTGCAGGTGGTGGGGTAGACTATGAAGATTGGATCTCAACTCTTGCCTCTTCTTGAACTGAAATAGTGGTGGATCTCTTTGGAACCTTTTTCTTTTGCTTTTTTTTCTTTAGCCTGTGAAGTACACAAGAGAAGTAAAGTTGTTCATCCAAAAAAAACTAACAGACTATAGGTAGTAAGACAGTGGGCTACCACTGGGTTTAGAGGTGTGGCAATAACAGGGATGATGTACTCATCCAGCCTTAATTGCTTAACAGGAGCTAATTCACCATTGCACTTGCTTAACCTATGTTTGTGCCCTGCCATCTTTTGCATAATGTAGCTTCGAAGCTCCTCGCACATAGTTAAAATTGGTTTGGCCCTATACTCCACGATCTTGGCATTCCAAACTTCGCACATATTTTTGGTTATATTGTCACATTTGGGACAGTGGCTAAAGTAAGCCTTGGTCCAGGCACCGGGATCGAATTTCCATAGATACTCCCAAGCATCCTTATTCACCTTCTTCACAAGCTCCATTGTGACCTTGAATTCTCTCATTGTTGTGCTCATTGTTCTCTTAAATTTTCTTTTTCTTTCAACATACCTTTTTGCCTCCTTCTTCTTAGTCCTAGGAGACATGTCCTTATCATCACGTCTACCAGGTGGCACATTCTTCTTCTGTTTAGGTGTTTTTTGTCTAACATAACTCTTCTTCTTAGTACTGGATTGTCTAGCACTCATCGCCTCTTTCATCCTCACACTAGGCTCCTTCTTCCTCGAACTCTTCCTTTTTACATTAACTTCCTCACTACTACTACTTTCATCATGTTCGAATCCAGGTGGGGGGGGGTTTAAGGCTCGTCTTCAGTGGTCTCATATCCATCATCAGAAGAAGAATCAACCTCAACAACATCTAGACCATATTCTGGTTGACTAACATCATGCTCAAAATAAATAACCAGCAAATCTGACTCTACATTCTCCATTTTTTTATCGCATATTTCATTGATCTCCTTATCTCCCTTGAGAACATGTAGCTTGTATACCCTAAACCCTTGAACATTTCCTCCAAATCCTTGAAATTAACATAATCTATGTATAATGGAGGAAATGCCTGAACACTTCCATCATTGTAATATAATACACCATCTTCATTCTGTTCAAACCAACCCCCATGGTGAAAAACGGGAACTATTTCATACGACATCTGTTAGAACATCAATGTGCAACAATTAGAACTAAAATAACTACTTTAATCAGCTTTCAATCGTTAAGACAATAATTTTTAGACCATGCATGGGATGATCACTAAGCGACAGCATCATTAACAAAAACCACATTAAGAAAAAAAATTTGGAGCAACACCAACTAACGAAGCTGCAAAATCAGATAGTAGCACTAATCTTAGTAGCACTGTATGTTGTTCTGTCTACAACACCGTCACCACCTCCCTGTTAGAAGTCTCTGTCAGCTTGCCTTGGATGGAAACGTTTCACTTTCTTAGGTTTTTCTCGTAATTTTGTGTTGAGAATGAGGGTGATGTATGGTTGCTGAAGTGTGCACAAGGGGGAGCATGAGATTTCACAATAACATGCAAAAGGGGAGGCAAGCAAAACGACATCGTTTTGCTGATTGTACATGGGCTTAATAGTCCCAACGAATACATACATTCCACGTAGGATATCCCAAGGCCATGTCACAGGCTGCACGTTACACCTCAACTTTTTCCGACGACTCTGAACGGAGAAACCAACAGAAGGGCTTATTGGTCTCACGGAATAGATGTACAGGGGCCGATATGATATTTTATAAACGTTAGGGGGCAAGTAGTCAAATTTTAAAAAGGACAGGGGTCGGAAATGGTATTTACTCTTTTGTCCAAAATACCCCCATTATATTTATAATATTTCAACATTATCCTTGTTTAATGATATTAGGATAAAACATTGTCTTTTTTCTCAATTTCCATCATAGTATAGGGTGGAGAGGAAGGGACATTGTCATTGCCAGAAAGACTCGCTATTGATATCGTCAACGCTCTATGTAATCTTTCTCCTCTATGCTTATTTTTTTATTTAATCCACCATGTTCATCTCAGTGATATAATCTATTTTATGGTGAGTGAAAAATTTTACTGGTTTCATGTGTTCATATTAAGGGTGGCAGCATGCACCTTACCTGTGGATATCCAACCCTACCCAAGGGTAGGGTTGCCAACCTAATGCGCTGTGGATAAGGTTGAGCGTGAAGTAGGTTTGAGCACAGGTCAGGTAAGGCGCAAGTTGAGTCTCAATCCTACCCGACCAACTTACACTCTATATATGTATATGTTATAGATAGGTATTAAACTAAAGACCTCTTACTTTGTGCAAAAATTTTTACCATTAAGTCAAGATCCTCAATTGATGATTTAACACTTTTGTGTATATAAAAACTAATTCTATTTTGGTGATACAACATTATATCACAATATTTATTTATGTTTGTGTTATTAATTTGAGTAAATGGACAAAAGTACACATAAAAAATTGTTAGAATTACAGAAGTACACACGATAAAATCGAAATTCTAATGTACACACTAAAGATGACTAACAATGAACAAAACTAACATGCCATTAGAGGAGCTCCGTTTACGTTAAATGTAGTGTATATGTGGCAAATACATTAGTGATTTGGTCATATTTATCATTTTTTAGAAAAAATGAGGTGGAATATATCTTATTTTCTAATTTTAAAATAAACTAAATAAGATTATTAAAAGGGAGAGTGTCCTTATTATGAAGCAGAATCCCAAACAAACCAATAAAAAAATCCTAGGCGAGCTAATATGTCGTTTTCCACAAGTGTCATTGTCGTCCTTCATTCTTCGATCAATGCAAGCTATCATCGCAAGGAGCCCCTGTTAGTCAACGTGCTTTTGAAGGTGGTCCAAGCGACAAGGTCTGGCATGGGACTAGTGATAATGATTCATTTACAACTCAATAATAACAAAGGTATGTACTTACTGTCATCTTCTCCACGAATACTGTGCAAGATTGATTAACTATTTTTGCTGCATTGGTGTTTTCATCATAATAATAGTGGAATTTTTTAACTCATTTTTGTTGGTTTTCAATCTAAAATGGATAGATAATTTGAGATTTATTGATTGGTTTTGATATTTATGCTTACATAAAAATGATAACTCACATTACTCTTGTGGATCATCATATGGGTACATTGGAGAAAGACTCGAATTTCAACTTGGTTTATTTTGGAGGTTTAGAAAGTGAGATTAACAAGATTAATATAGATACTTTGAATATGTCTTTTATGGAGAGTTTATTCTTGAATTTAAGATACAAGAAATTTGGTGAAGTGTACTGTTTAGATGAGGACTTAGGAATTAATGGTGGTGGTTTAAACATGATTAAGGGAGATAATGGTGTTATAAGAATGTATATTTAGGCATTGAAGCATGATAAGAAAGTGCATGTTTATTTTAATCACCTTGTGGATAACCCAATTGAGTTTGTTGACTTGGATGTGAAAAAAGGATAGTGTGAATGTCCCATTTATACCTCCAGCTCCACTTACATCACAAGAGACACTTGTTAAGAAATTGACCAATCCGTAAGATGAGGACCCCATCCCCTAAGAGGCAACATCTCACTTGTAGAAAATCATATAGAATAGCAAAAGCATGACAAAAGCTACAGAACAAAATAGATGGTTATAACCCAGTTGTTCCTACAACCCAACCCAACCACAGTCCAAACTTCAACCAAAAGACATATCCTAACCAAATCCCAAACCACAACCCAAACACTCAAATGCCAATCACCAAACATAATCCTACCCTGATTTAAGATCCACATCCCAGACATAGCAAAAAATCAAAACAAGGGCCACAATCCAACAACAGCCCGAGCCTAAAACCAGAACCACAATCCAAAAATAACCCAATCAACAAATAAATACCACATCCCTATCACTAACTATTTTTGAACCACAATCCAACCTCCAACCTGAAGAAGTGATAATTTCTCAATTTCAAGCATCACAAGAAGTCCAATCCCAAACCTAAACATAACAAACTCCACTAGTTGAAATACATGAAGCCTAAACAAAACCTATACTCTCAATCTAAACACAAGAACAACTCACTAATAAAAGTAAATCTAGTAGAAGAGCAACATATAGAAGACCTATTCCTAATGATCAACATTTTGAGAAGGAAAAGAAAGATCATGCCCCTAGAATATATGTCCCTATTGATGATCTTGACAGCTCAGACTCTGATCTAAGATACCATGGCTATGAATCTAAGGAGTTACTTGATCCCTATAGTGATGAAAAAGAAAATAAAACTAAAAAACCTGACTAGCCATAGGGTAACCCAAATGCACCATGGGATATGGTACACCTAGAATTGGGAATGAAATTTGGAACAATAGATGAATTCAAAAGTGCGATTAGGAAGTTTAATATTCAGTTAGAAAGGAGTGTAATTTTCAATAAGGTAGAGCTTAAGAAAAGTAAGGCTATATGCAACAGTGAGGCATGACCCTGTTTTATTTATTGCTCAAGGATAATTTACCCAAGTAGTTTCCAAGTAAAGACCTTTGTGAATGAGCATGTGTGTAGTAGACAGCATAAAAATATGTCTGCAGATAGAAAATGAGTAATTGGAGAGTTGAAAAATAAGCTAAGGCATCAACCTTCAATGACATGTGGAGAAACTGAGGCATGATTTAGGAGGGAGTTTAGTGTGCATGTTCATTCCAAGAAAATTCAGAGAACAATGAAAAAAATTTGAGAGATCATTGAAGGGTTAGAGAGGAAATAATATGCATTACTCAGAGATTACATATTGCAGTAAAAGAATTCAAATCTTGGATCCACAGTGGACATGGACCTAAGTCTCATACTAAAGTCCAATCCATCATTTAGAAGGATATATATATGCTTAGATGCCACCAGGAAAGGGTTCCTTCGAGAATGTAGGTCATTTCTTGCTCTTGATGGTACTTTTCTCAAAGAATTTTATGAAGGTCAATTGTTGACTGCTGTGGGCCAGGATGCCAATGATCACCTTTTTCCTATAACATATGCAATTGTAGATGCTGAAACCAAAGATAACTAGAAGTGGTTCCTCCGAACTGTGTAAACTATTATGCTTTGTAAGGAATCATTCAAATGGAAGCATTTTTTTTATCTGTGTAAACTATGTTTTCATACAGAAAATTTTAAGGTAAACTATGTAGTGATTCTGTAAAATTATTTACTGGTATATAATGTATAATGCAGGTTATTTTTTGGATACGAAATTGTGCTATATTAGACATTCTATAATATTTGCTGATAATTTATTATTTGTTTCCTTTCAAGTATTACTTAATGCGGCATATGATTTTCTAATTTTCTGCATGATAGTTTATTCAATTGAGCAATTGTCATATTATCATGTAGCAGGGTTCTTTTTACCTTCGCACAGGTTTCTTCATTTGTGGAATCTATGACTTCATAAATATTGCTATTGTGTTTCTTTTTATTGAACTTGAAGATTAACTTATTTCCTCTGCATACTGATTTTTCATGTGCATTATATCTAATAGTTTTTGTCCTCATATTCTTATTATACAAAACTTTTTAATATTTATATTAATCAAACGAACATTTCATCTTTTAGTTATTTACGATGACACTCTATTAATAATTGAGCTAATTCTCTTTCAAAAGAGTTATACAAAAATTTAATTTTGTTGTTTCATTTGCTTTGTCCAGAATCAAATCCAAGAGAAGATTGCATAGGAAGTAATATTATACTTTGTTATCTTCAGAGAGGTTTTTAATAATGTTTTATGATTCCATGTTCTTTATGTTTTAATGGTGAATGTAATTCTTGCACAATGTGATTCAGTGATTGTTATGCCATGGAATGCAAATTTTTTGTTTAAAGTTAGATTATTTATATTCATCAATTATCTTTGCATAGAGGATAATTGTATGTGATTATTTTGTTCATGCCTGTGCATAGCACAGGTCTCTACTCTAGTTGAATTCAAAATCACAGCCAGAAAGAACAACAAGTGTCCGAGGTGGGTCAGAACATGCATTCGTCTTTTCTTTGGAGGATTAACCTTCTTTGTAGCCGTGGCGTTCCCCTTCCTACCATCACTGTCACTTCTTCTTGGTGGAATCGTATTCGTGCCAGTGTCTTATGCATACCCATGTTTCATGTGGGTGGCCATTAAGAAACCTCGTACGAGAAGCTTTGCTTGGTGCTTCAACTTTGTTCTTGGTTGCTTAGGAATGCTTATTGCTGCTCTTTTGATAGCTTCGGCTTTGAAGACTCTAATTGATAAACGTCTCAATGCCAATTTCTTCAAGCCGTAATTAATAACATGAACCAATTTAATTAAGTTAATTAACTAAACTAGCACAATTAAGTTAAGTCATTGAAGGTTAATTGTTAATTATTTATTAACCAATATATAGCTTTGTCCATTATTATTATTCACTACTGGTTTCTCAAATTAAAGAAGAATCGCATTACAGAGCAGACTTTAGATCATTTTTGATGTCCGTGTGTACACAAAAATGCAATTCTGACTTCTGAGTATGTAAATATATTAAAGTTTGAATAGCTGTTTGTAGTACTATCCAATCTATTAGAATGTCAAAATTATTTTAAAATGGAGTTATATATGAGACACCATTCCTCTGTTGTAGTGGGATATGCACGACTCGTGAAGTAGCATTTTTATTTTTATATATAGATATATATGTTTTATATGATACGAAACAAAAGATTAAACATAGTTTAGCGAATAAAAAAAATTGTGTATAAACATTATTTATAAGTTCGATTTTTATTTTAGCCATTTTAAAATTATTTGTGAAGGTGAAATGAATACATACAGTTCGATCAACTCGATTCGAACCAGTTTGCTCGCACTCATTATGGTCAAATTTAATAATTGTGGTAATACAGGCAAATCACAAGTTCTCTGACAGATCTTCCAGAGGAATGACATCAAGATTGTACCATTGAAAACGAAAGAGATAAACTTACAATAATGTTAATTTACACCCTTGGTCAAGGATTCTAGTGGAAAAAAGACATTAATCATCACAATGATAGGTATCACCATGATATGCCAGCAAACAAGCCATAACCAAATTTGCAAATGAATCAAATTCTTAACCAATATAACTAGTAATTTTTAAGAACATATCATACCTGAAGAACCCAATGAGCACAGCTAAGGAATCTTGCAACACCCAATGAGCAGTGAATGGCTCAACAATCTGGAGGTTAAAATTGAAAAAGGTTAAAAAGGAAAATAACCAGATCAGATCCCAAACATAAAATTTAGAATGACAATTCTTGTAGTTAAGTAATAATACCTTGGTGTTCTGCATGACCCGCAGTTGAGGTAATACCAAAACTGCTTCCAGATATATACGAAATGCCCAGAAAATTCTGTTCAATAAATGATGAGAAGTTGATGGATGAATAAGCAAGGCCAACACAGCACAGGGTATCACCTGCATTCAGTTTCAAAATTAGAACACGTCAAATTGAATCTAATAGAAGGTCAATCTGTACAGAATAACCCAACCTCACACTTCAACCATCTATGCACAAAACCGGCGTCGGTGCAAGTAGCGAAGGTGATCGGTCGGCAATGGCAGAGCAGAAAAGAGAATAGCCAAATGTAGCGATAGCAACGGTGACAGCGTGTTTCGACGGTGATGATTATGATACCTATATGATATATTTCACCATAATAAATACCTAAACAATATATTTAGAGCATAATAGGCTTTATTAAATATAGAAATAAAATAACATTTTCCTAATTTCTAACTAATTATTCTATAAAAGTGTAGATCATTTTTTAAATAATCTAACCTTGTTTATGTTATTTATAACTCAAATTAATTTATCTAAAAGATCTTAAGTTAATTAACATACCCTTCTTGCCATACCCCTTCCCTTGAACTCCACACCGTAACACACAATACACACACACACACACACACACACACACATATACACACACACACACACACTGCTTGAATTGAAACTCTTTCAAACACATGTAACACACAATTCACAAACACATACACTACTTGAATTAAACTCTTTCAAACACACAATGGAGTTCCTTTCTCTCAACTTAGAGAACCAGTCCGCACTACCACCGAAGCTGAGTCTTCTACGTCAGATCATTGTCGTGGCATCTATCGCCACCGGTGTTCAGTTCGGATGGGCTTTACAAAGTGCATAGTTGGAATTTTATGTCTGAGTAGTAGAAGGTTAATAAAATAATTCTATTTGTTATCTACTTCACTTATTTGATCATGTTTTACATGTTGCATCTTTTAACTACTTGATTATGATATATTTTAGGACCTAGTACCTGCCATGAAAGACGTGATACCCGAAGTACATCATCGCTTTTATTCAATGCATCTATGAAAGAACTTTATTAAGACATGAAAAAACAAGCAAATGAAGGGGGCTGTTTGGGAATGTGCAAGATCCACCACAGATTAGCAGTTCAAAGCAGCAATAGAGAAAGTGAAGAGAATTAATACACAAGTGTGGGAGTATCTAAATAGGATAGATCTAAAATCCTGGACAAAATTTAATTTTATTAACTGGCTGAAAATTGACAGCATCACAAACAACAATTGTGAAACTTTTAATGGTAAGATTGTGAAGTATAGAAGGAGGCCTATTATAACCATACTGGAGAATATCAGGAGTTATATAATGAGGATCATGGCAAGAAACAAAAAAAGTTTGATAGGATATGTAGGCGATGTGGCCCTTATACAACTTAGTAGGTTAAAAAAAGAGAAGATAGAAAGTAACAAGTAGACTCCATGTTAGCTAGCTGATGATGCAAAAGAGATAGATGAGGTTGAAATGCCTTCAACTAGGGTGATTGTGAATTTGTGACAAATAACTTATACCTGTAAGTTTTGGCAACTTGCTAGTTTACCTTGTAGACATGTTTGTGCAACTGGTTATCCATGGGAGCGTATAATGCAACATACCAATAATTTATTCATTTCGTGCCATCAATGGAGTTTTGGAAAAATGCTTAGGGATATTCACCACTAGTACCACGTTATAATAAGGCTATGGGAAGACCTATCAAGAAGAGAATGAAATTAAGTCCTGAGTTAGCTCCAAATCAACATAAGTTAAGAAAAAAGTATGGAGAAATTACTTGCAAAACTTGTCACAGGGTAAAAATCATTATTCTTTTATGTGTATTCAGAATTTATAATATGTGAAATCTAGGTAACTTTGGTATTTTAATTTATTGTGGTAGGTTGGCCACAATAGCAGGGGTTGTTATTTTAAAACTGAGGCCAATCTGAAAATAATGTTGCAGATCCAGATGTAGTAGCAACTGCAGAAGCAGAAGATGCTCAACATTAGGAGGACTATTGGGAGGAAACCTTGGATACTTTAATGGAAGAAGAAGCCGTGGCAACAGCAGAACAAGCAAAAGTAGCAACAGTAATAACATCACATGTATGCCCATCCACCTTTTTTCCTCCAGAATTTTATGCTTGAGTAATAGAGAATCTATGATGAGTGATTAATAAGGCTATTGACTTTTACTACAACAGCAGAGCCAACAACACGATGCCCACCAAACTGCTGCAACATCTGGACTTGGGCTCAATTTTATCCCAATCTTAGGAGTGATAAATCCAATTATCAATGAACATACAATCTCTAATCCAAAAAAATCTACTTCCACCAAGGGTCGGACCTCCACATCAAAGATAGCAGCTAAGGGTGGTGGGAGCAAGGGTTAGGTTAATCCGAAAGGAAACATAGCAAGAAAGGGTCAAAGGGCACCATCAAAGGATGAGACAAAAAAGTGAATTAGGCATCAAGGGGCAGTATGTTTTTTGTGTTTTGTTTACTATGGAAGTTTGTCTATTTGTGTTTTGTGGGTATAACCCCAAATGATAAACCAATTTCACTTTAGTTTATGGTGTTGTTACTTTATGTTGATTTTGGTGATAATAACACTAAGTCTTATTTTACTGGACTATTTATCTTTGCTTGACACTATACATGACTTTTTTATGTTGGTTAATGGATCAATATTTATTACTTTACCAAAGTGTTATTTTTTGTTATAGTGATTTTTTTTCTATTTCATCATTGGATAAAATACATATAAATGATTGTCCAAACTGGTTCAAAATCTCATCACATTTTACATTCATTAGATAACTCAAAACATATATCTTGAAGCAAATAAGCCATATACAACCCAATCCATCATTTTAACAAATTGTACACAACCATCACACATAATATTCCCATTTTCATATATAATCCAATTATCAACCTTTTAAGATCATTAATTTTAGGCATCATCCTATTATTCTAGTTAAACAACAATTTCATACTTGCATCATCTAGGTAAATCCCTTCACTCATAATAGCATTGTGTTTCAATGAAAATGAATGTTGCAATAAATTAGCATTTCAAATAGCTTTGTGTCTGTACTCATTTTCTACTTCATCAACCCAGACAAAATACTCACATCTCAACTCAGATTTTAGTTTCATTGAACATGAAGATAAGAAAACTTGAGTATCAGGAAAGACTTTCAATAAACACAATCTGAAACTAAATTCAATGTACGCTACCTTATACAAAGGACATCGAAATAATCATTTCCCTGAATTATGCTTTGCTCGTGACTTTAGCAACACGACCTCAATGTCATGGTAGCATTTGTCACCATTGAAAAGGTATTTTTTAATAAGATAAAATGGTAAAAAAATTATACAAAATTAAAAGCTAAAATATTTACTTTATCTTAAATTTCTCTAATTTTCTTTTATTAGGTTCTTACTTTTTCTCTCTCGAAATTTGCAGTATAGACATAGCCTCCATCGTCGCACTAAATATATGGTGCAAACCTTGAAGATAAAAGAAAAGAAAAGAAAGAAGTAAAAGTAGAAAAAATGAGGATGATTATAGAAAAGAAGGAGATCTAACTAGAGAAAAGGTTATGGTGTTGATAGTAGTTATAAACAAGAAGAAGAATCATATACAGAATAAAAAAAACAATGCGCATCTAGATGGAATTGAAGTAAAAAGGAGAGAAATAGACACAACAAAATGAGGCGACAAGGGTGGATGAAGAAAAGAAATCTTAAGAGGAATATGTGTGATTATAGAAATTTAGAAAGCATACAAATGGAATTATGTATTTATATAATGTAGAGTTAAAATAAAATTTGAGTTTAGCTAACATGTACCCTAAAGGCAAATGATGTGTCCTAAAGGCACATGATAAGCTTATTATTAGCGAAAATTTTTAAATATTTTCAATGCATTGGAAATTTAAATTTTTTATATTTTTAATGAAACTTTCTTAGTATGTAAATTTAACATGTGTCCTTAGACTGCGTTTGGTTTCTGTCTCTCAAAAGTTAAGATAAAGATACAAAGACATGAACAACAATACATGTACATTATACATAAACATATTTGTGTTTGGCAATTGTGATAGACAGAACACAAATTACATTAAAAAGTCTATTTTACGCTTCTCAATCCTTCATCTTCATCATCTCAATTCCTTTCATCTTCTTCCTTCTACCAAATTATTTTTTCCAGAAAAAGTAAAAAAATTATAGAATCATAATCTAATACAAATTCATCCAACAAAACAATATTTCATTCACACACACATAAACATATATATCATTTTTGGAAGGAAAAATTAAAAATAAAAATAGAAAATGATGAATAAAGAAAAAGGAAGAGCAGATCTACAAGATGGAGTACATCACCGACAATGTCGTAAGTTGAAGGCGGCGATTGAAGACATATCGGTGGTAGCGTTGCCATCGGGAGCGTCACTACATTGATGGAGTGAGAAATTGTAACACCCTACCACACAAAGCTTTACACCTAGGATGTAAAATAGAGGTGGCGAGGCACTACGACCTCTAAAAATAAAATATAAATATACATAATATAGTTGAAAAGAAGGTTTATCTAGGAGCCTGATGAGTCCATATTTGATGAGTATTTTGGCTTGATTTGAGTGGATTTCATCACATCAACCTACACTTAAGCACCAAAATAGCATACTTTTGTATTTGATCCCTAAATAGAACCCAAATGTGAAAACATGTGTTTTTGTGCTTAAATTGAGCAATTTAATTCCACTTTTATTCCATTTGATGCCATGACATGTTTGTTGAGTGATTTCAGGCCTTAGAGGTAAGAATGGATGGCCGAAAATGGAAGGAAGCCTGTACAAGGGAGATCACATGAAGAAAACAAGAAAAAGCACACACAGCGACGTGTGCGTGCGCACAAGTGCCTGCACGTGATTTTGTTAATGAAACACGTGCTGCGCGATTTTGGGGGCCTTTGGCCCAATTTTGGAAGGCTTGGATGCTGAAATCAAGTGCTATATGAAGGAAATTTCATGCCATATGAAGGGAGCTCACCATTAGAGTAGAATACACCTTAGGAGTAGTGTAAGTATAGTTTTAGGTTTTCTCTCTTAGGGTTTTAACTAGGGTTTTTGTAGAATTTTATAGTTCAAGTTCTGAATTTTGGATTCTAGCCATTTACTTTGTAAGTATTTCTTCAATTGTCTCTTAATTACTATACTTGTTCTACACTTCCTTCTATTTTACTTCCCTTTATCAATATATGCTTGGTTTTGCAATTCTGAGTTCTTGTTAGTGAATTTGATGTTTGATGCTTATTTTATGTTTGTTTGGGTTGCTTTTATTGGTTTTGATCACTTATGGTTCATAGCTTTTACCATTTTCCCAATTTTTCCATATTTTATGATTATGCCCTCTATGTGATAGATGAAATGCCAATTTTGATTATGGGGTAATTTTCACCCCTTGGCTTGGGAAAAATGAGTTTGTGGATTACTAGAGTCATAATGTCCAACATTTAGTGATAATTCTTAGGTTGTTAGTTGTTATTGTTTCCACTAACGCTAGTTTTTTACTAAGGTAATTAGTAAGTTAGCTAGGACTTGTGGATTGATAACAATTATGCTCACTTGACTTACTCTCCGATGTGAGGGTTGACTTAGTGAGATTAATCCATCATAATTATCATAGTTGTGGTTATGGCAAGGAAGGGATTCCATAACTCATCCCTAGTCAAGGTTTCATTTATGTTTTGAACCACTTTTCCATCACTTTATAGCATTACTTGTTTATATTACATACATAGTTCTTTTATTCCTTTATTGCTTTATTAATTGCAATTTTGTCTTGTTCTTTAATTCCTTTATTTTGTTTGCTTTCAATCATTAAAAACCCCCTTGCCTTCCACAACCAAAATTGTATGCACTCGTTGTCACTAGTTCCTAGGGAGAACGACCCGGGAGTTTAAATACTCTCGATTTATATTTGCTTTGAATTGTGACATTTGTAGAATTATAATTTGATTGATGACCAATGGTTGGGCTTAGACTATACTTGCAACGTCAATCCTATTTTTAGTGCGAAAATCTAAACCCATGCTTTTGGTCATTGTTAGAGCCTTTGAAAGAAAGTTTAAAGCAAAGCGTTAAATAGAAAAGCGCATCACTTACGTAAGCGATAAACGTAATGAAGTTGGATAAGAGTAAAATAAGCATGAAAGTATATATACAAAACAGTTCCAAGATACAGATAGCAAAGCTTCTGACCCGGCTCGCGAAGTTAAAACTCGACAGAGCATATATACCTATATACATATATACACATCAGAATCCCAAAAGACCCACAAGACAGCCTACATAATCCGTTTCTCCAAATTCAACCTCTAAAAGGGTTAAAACATAATATACATATGTAGTGGAGATATATATATATATATATAACCAAACTAAAGTCCCAAAAGTACAAAAAAATCTTCGCTTTCAGAAGCTCCCAGAATGCTTCAACGAGGTGCCGCCTGACCTGCATCTGAAAATCACAAATATTTGTATGGAATGAGAATTGGGGGGTTTTCAGTATGGTAAAGGTGCCGCATACATAAGATATAAGGTCCTGGAAAAGTCAAAGGCAATCCTAGAACGCCGACACTCAGATTATAAAGCTAAAAGAACTAAAACAGAAACCATGAATGGGTGGTCCTTTAGGGATTCCTAAACCTAACTAAAACTTAACTAGAACCCTAAATCTCTCCGCCTTTCTTATGTTCCTCCATCTCTGATGAAATTACCAAGACAAACAAGCAGAGAATGGCAAACACATGTAGAATACAAGTAATACAGATAGCAAATATAACAAATTGCATATTATAATCACTTAGGCAATCCCAGTTACCGCACAAGCAAGCAATTCAAACAATATGCATATGATGCATGCTTGTCCTATGGCTGATGAGTCTCATTTGTCGGTTATCAAGCCAACCCGACAAGTCTGGCTGCTAAACCTTAGACTGTCTCCCGACACGCATCCCCAAGAGTCTATGCATAGCTTTTTCTCATATACATAAAATTGCTCAATGGGGGTTAACTTTCCCGGGAATTTATAAGTGCCCGGTCACCTCTTACGTCATAGGGTCAACAGAGTATTGAGTCTCAATTTGGAACACGTGGTGGCAAGCCACGATATTTTACCCAAGAAAACTCGTATCTCAAATAAAATAAGTGCATAAGCCATTTAAGCATTCATATCCGTTCATAAACATTTCATTATCATTCATTATAGGCATAACATCACTTATACATCATGTATTTGCACTTTTCATACATTATTGATCATAACCTAGAGCAAGTGGGGTGAAAGCACAACCCTTGCGTCTACCCCGGGAGCCTCTATACTAACCAACCTGGAGCAAGTGGGGCGAAACTATAACCCTTGCGTCTATCCAGGAAGTACATTCTCATATGTCCATGAGGAACAAAGGAGGGATCCTAACCTCCCACCATCTCGCTGGGGGCAATTTTACAATACTATGAGGAATAAAGAAGGGGATCCTCACTTTCCACTATCTCCTGGGGTCACACTTTCAAGAAAGAGTGCTCAGATGAAATATTCATTCCTTTGTTTAATCAGTTTTATAATTTAAGAAGTATACATATATACATATATTTATGCTACCTATCTTCTCATACCAAATTCATCACTTTTCCAACCTTACTTCATCCCCAAGATACCTCCTTTACCCTAGTTTCATCTCATTACTAGGCCTATTACTAAGATCTAGGGTTAAAAGAGTGAAATTAGAAGTTTAGAAGTTTAAAATCATGTTTAAAACACTAAAAAGCGTACGCGTGGGAGTGCAATTTGCCCATCACGCGTACGCATTACCTTATCCGTGTACGCATGCATGCCAAACAGAAATGCCCATCTGCGTATGGAGGGGTTCGCGTACGCATGCATTGTAGATCAGTCAAAAATGGTTAAGTCTGCAGAAGTTTAAATTTTTACATACCAAACTTCTGATACGCATAACTTTTTTGTTTCAAAATATTTTTCATTCGTTTTTTGAACGGCGTAAACTTCACGAACCCAATTTTTATATGAAATAAGTTTGAAATAATTTGAGAGTCCGGAAGTCGAGTTATAGCTCGCCAAAGTTTGACAAAAAAAATTAGATTTTTACAAAATCTTCCAAACCTCTATTTTCACAAAACACAACTCATTGTTCACCTGAATACAACTAAACCCTGCACCAAAACATCTCAAGCATAACCACCACAAGCCACATTCTACCACAACCAACCTCACTTCAATGTAAATCACTTCAATCCAAGATTTTCAATTATACCAATACAATTACCAATCATTCAACACTCATATATATCCTTAATCATCATTACCATTTATCATCAACAAAACCCACATCCACTATCATGAATCATTAATCTCTTCAAACATCATCAAATATTCACTTAATGTCCACTAAAATTACCAAACATGTTCCAAAGTCATGATTCAACTTATCCTAGGTCATCTAGCCTAAGTTTTCACAAAACATTATATATTAAATACGAGAAACCAAAATCATACCTTGGCCAATTTTTCCCCTAAGCTCAAAGCCACCAAAATTCAAGCTTCAAGATTCCTAATCATCTCTGATGATTCCAAACACCAAGGGTTGTTCCAAGAGCTCCAATTCACTAACTCAAACTCCAAATTAACATAAATTCGACATAATTCATACAATTCACTAAATTAGCACTAGGGTATAGAAAATTGGACAAACTACAAGGGTTTAGAGTTTTCTTACCTTACCTATTGATGATTGGAGTATAATCCAACAATTATCCAATGTTAGATTATACCTAAACCACCAAAATTATTAAAATCACTCAAAACTCAAACTAATTTTGTGGAAAAGGGGGGAACAGAAAACTGGGCACAAATTACAGAGAGACTTACCACTTAGTTTAGATAAAATTGAAGAGGACTCCAAGACAAACGCGTGATCGTAAACGGCTCGTCAATCGGAGCTCTAAATAAAAAATTACAAGTGATTGAAAAACGAAGTGAATAGTGTTCTTCCTAAACCCTTTTCCCTCTCTTCTCTTCCAACGTTGCTTCCCCCTCCCCTTTTTTGTGATTAATGAGCTGAAGGCTCATGAATGAGGCTGATATAGGTTGGTCCTTGGGCCCAATATGGGTCCAGTTCAACTAGTTTAGTCTGTTGGCCCAATTTTGGGCCAAAACCTTTAAAATTAGTGTTGAAATTTGTATTTTAGTTATTTTTACCTTTTTAAACTATAAAATTTAATTTTCTAACTTTTTTAAAAAATAATTAATTTATTGACTAATTATTCGTTAATTTTACAGGGTTTATAGAAATGGCATAACAAAGAATAGGAGAAGGAGAGAACGAAGAGAGGATTGAAGAGGATGCAATGGCGGCACTGATGCTGGCTCTGGCAGAGGCGATGGAAGTGGTGACTGAAGGAGAGCCAAAGGACAATGTGTGTGTGTGTGTGTGTGTGTGTGTGTGTGAGAGAGAGAGAGAGAGAGAGAGAGAGAGAGAGAGAGAGAGAGAGAGAGAGAGAGAGAGAGAGAGAGAGAGAGAGAGAGGATGGAGGTGGGAAGAAAGAGGAAAGAGGAGTAGAAATGGGATAAAAAGAGGGGTTAGGGTTAAGATAAATTTGGTATTTTAAAAATAATTGGTGGTAAAAGTGAAAATATTTGTCTCATAGATTGTGTCTTAGTGTCTCAATTTTTAGAAGAGACGCTGAATACATGTATTTCGTGTGTGTTTGTGTGTTAGCGTGTCCATCAAGATTTGTGTCTTATGAAGCAAACAATGAACGTGTACCATTGTATTTATGTCTCACTGTCTATGTCTCTCTAACCAAACATAGCGTTAGGACACAAGATAGATAAACCCATAATTTTTTTTAAAAAGTTGTATTTTCATCCACAATAGTGTTTTAGGTAGCGTTTGGTATGTGGGATTAGGATTGAGACTGGAAAATTGAGACTTAGTATTGTGTTTAATAGTTAGATATTGGAACTAAAATTTTAGTCCCGCAACACGAAATTGCAGTCCCTTCAGTACCTCTAGAAAGTGGAGACACAGAAAATTAAAATTTTGGGTACAAAGACTGAAACTTTAATGACATTTCGTTCTTGAAATGACCTCATAATATTTTTATTTTTTCTAAGTTTACCCCTTACAAACACAAAGACTCTGACTAGATTTTATTTCTCCTCTGAAGATCGCGTTTCTCTCTCTGGAGACCTCACAGTGCCATTCAAAAGATGACATCGCCAGTAAAGAAGATCACCGCACTGCCGCCCAGCAAGAGAGGAAAAGACAGAGACGAAGGGAAGGAGAGAGGAAATCAAAGAGAGAGAGAATAAGGTCACGGGGGAGCTTCTCTTCTCACCCTGGAATACAATGTTGGTCCAAAGCCTCCTCAAGCCCGTCGCGCCAATGTCGTCACCAGGACTAGTTTGCCGTCATCGGAATTGCGATGACAAAGGTAAGTTGCCATTAAATCTTTCAATTTAATCACACGGAACACAAGCATTGGCTAATGCAAACATTGAAAGCTACGAAGCAGCCGCATTGTAGAGCTTACGCTTCGATCTCTGTTTTGCTATTGTTAGTCAATTGTAACTCCACACTGTGAAATTTCATTCTTTATTTTGTAAAATTATGTTGTTTTCTTTGCTTCTACACGTTTTGAATGTGGATTTAGTATTTATAAATATTGTAGTGTTTATATTCAGAATTTTTAATTAATATATTCAAAGCTTTTAAATTGTTGTATTTGGATAAAAAGTGTGAAATTAAGTTAATTTGTAGATCTTTAAAATTCTTGTGATATTGTATTTCAGAAGCATAAAACTGATTGATTTTTTGTTCTCAAGTATAATTAACATGTATGATTGTGTAAATGTAGAACCAATATTACTAATAAATTATTTTTTTTGTGAAAATTCTATTCTCAAGATATTTCAAACACACTTAAATTAATAATCCAAACTTCACAAGTGTTCTAAAATAACTTCTATTACCACCACATTGTAATTATAGGAGAATAAATCTCCAAAGAAGTATTTGAGATTGACGTTGAGTATTAAAATCATTTTTGAGAGTCCAATTGTATTAATTATGTTCCTCAGATTTAAAAAAATTGTACTATATTAATTCCTGACCCGTTTTCCGTTAACGACGTGCTAACATGACTTGATAACATGGACTTTTGGTGACACATATCACCTTATGCTTTGGCCACGTGTAACGATATGATGACTTGTCGGTCAACTACACATAGCATGCTGACGTAGATGGTTATGCCACGTGTTACATTGCTATTTTGCCACGTATCACAATATTATTTGTCCATGTGTCATCCACTATGTCATCGTTACATATGCACCAAATTGGTCTCTTACTTTGCATCAAATGACTCATTTTAGTCCTTAAAATTGAATGTCGTGCACTAAATTAGTCCCTTCATCAGTTTTTTCTCTTTTTTTTATAAATTCAAAATTTTTAATATCTTTAAATCCACTAATTTTAATTTTATCTTTTCACAATTTATTTAAATACAAGTGTTTTTATAAAATATTTTTAAAATTTTAGTTTTAATTATACAATTTTTTTCTACAATATTTTATTAAAAGAATTATATGAGATATTGATATTGATTTAGTAAATAGTGTAAGTTAAGAGTCTAATAATATTTTTTAATACAAACTTTTTAATATTTAACATCTTGATAAATATTTTAAGAATATTTGATAAGGCACTTCTTAACTAATATAAATTCATTATTCCCATCTGTATTCAGAATGTCCGATTCCCTATAATTGACTTCTCACTAAATTAATAAGATAGATTTATACTGTATTATAATAATTTATTTTTCTATAACTTAGCTAGATGACCTTTTCATATATTACACTATTAATTAATAGGGTAAAGTATACTTTTTGTCCCTAAAGTTTACTAAAAGTTTCAAAATTACCCCTAAGTTTCAATTTGTTTCAATTTTATCCCAGAAGTTTTCGAATTGCATCAATTTTATCCTTTAAGTTGACGCTGTTTAAATTAGTAACAGACGTTAGTGATATGGCAAAGTGAAGCGTGTGATGTGGCAAGAAAGGTGAAACCCCAAAATACCCATGGCTGAGTAACCCCAGTAAACGAATTGGCTTCCTTGTTCAAACATAAGCCTTTTATCTTCCCTGTGGCACGAAGGAACACAGCCAGGAAAACAGAATCAGTCGAGGAAGCTTGCTGGGTGGTCAGACGACGCACCGTTTTCTTGAGTCCGCCGCGACGAGGGGCAGGACGGCGTATGCTGCGACGCCGTCGAGACTGAAGGAGGAGTCTGGGATAGCATTCAGTCATCAACAATTCAGTCTGGGGTAGCGCCATTCTGATCAACGTTTCCGACGAGGTAGGCCACGATTCTGATCAATCTTGCTACTGCATGTTTGAACAGTTTGGATTTAGGGTTTTTCTTTATCAGTCTTGATTGCTGTTAGGGTTCTATTACATTCAGGGATTGAGGGATTTCTGTTGAGTTTTTGTGAAAAATATAACTTTTACGTGGTCTATATTTTCGAACTATTAGTTACTCTGTTCTTTGGTCTGAAAATGTTTTTATAACGGCAGGATGGATGATTTCAGTGTTAGAATTCATCACAGGAGTAGGCTTTGTAGTGATAAGGGTAAAACTGAGTATGTTGATGGTGAGGTGACAACGGTTGGCTGGTGTGACAGAGATAGATGGAGTGTTTGATGATTATTGTGGTGATGATGGGCTGTTTGATGATTATTATTGGTGAGGTGAAGATGATTATTGTGGTGAAGATGGGCTGTTTGATGTTGATATAACTCTTGGGGAGATGCATCAAGATATAAGAAAGTCTAAGAAAAGTAAGAGTGTTGTAGAGAAGTTAAAGAAAACTCAAAAGGTGGCTGTTGGAAAGAGAAAGAGCTCTCGTTTAAGCGATGATGAAGGTTTGAACAGTGATGAGTTGGAGGAGGTATCGAGTGAGGATGACGAAGCCAGCAAGAAGAAATTTCCTGTTCACAAGGAGTTGAAGGATATGAGCATGTATAAGTGGGAGTCTGGAACTCTCTATGCAACAAGAGAGGAGTTCAAGGAAGCTGTGACATCATATGCTGTTCATATTGGGAGAAACATAAAATTTCCAGTGGTGGACAATGTCCGGGTGAGGGCTAAGTGTGGAGATGGGTGTGAATGGTTTGCATATGCGGTGAAGATGGCCAATGAAGATAGTTGGCAGCTAAGAACTGTTAATGATCATCATTCTTGTAACACTGTATTTGACATAAAAGTGATGAAGTCGAAGTGGCTGGCGAAGGTCTTCAGGAGGAAAGTAGAAGAGAATCCGAAGTTGAAGCTGGGCACCATACAAAGTAGGGCCCTTAGGAAGTGGAATGTCACACTTGAAAATCAGTGAATTCATCATGTCACAGAACTCTCTCACTCTAACTCTCTGTGTCTAAGCCAATTTAGTCTATGGCTTCTTAGATGCAGGGATAGTAATAGTATGTAGCTGCTATTTATAATTAGATTTGAATTATTGAGTGCGCATAGTCAGCATAGATAAAGAAGATTCTTTTACTGCAAACACACATTCCAATTATTACTTATTTTTTTACTCTTTTGGGTCCTATTCCAATAATTACTTCAGATTTCCCTTCTATAACTTTATAAAAGGAGGAGTTGGCCTAGGCCCTAGTGGTAATGGCAAATGGGACACTACTGTATGTCTGAGTAGATATGGTTTATTTTGCTGATATACCACTTTAATACATATGTATGTATGGGAGAATTAAAATACTCTTTCTCATGTGTTATATCATGCTTCAAGTTGCTTGAAAATGTGAGGGTAGCTGTTGCTGTATCAAACTGTATTCATAGAAAATTTTAATTAGTCTTGATAACTATAATCATTATATTAAGATTGTATGATGGTCTTTGCTGGTTTATTAAACATTATTTGAGCATTATATTAAAACATTGTATTTTGCACGAACAGGGCTTGGTGCCAACTTTTGATGAACTACTTCTAGGTGTTGATCACAGATTCTGTGTGAGACACCTCTATGCCAACTTCAAAAAAAAATTTCCAGGGCTGAATCTTAAAAAAAGGATGTGGAGAGCTGCAAAATGTACATATCTAGCAGCATGGGAAAAGGAGTTGATGGAAATCCGAGCGATTAGTGAGGGTGCCTATCGACACTTGATAGGAATTCGTCCAAAGTATTGGACTAAATCAAGGTTTGAATTCTATCCTAAATGTGATGCACTTGTCAATAATATGTGTGAAAGCTTCAACTCTGCAATTGTTGAATCAAGGGAAAAACCTATATTGACAATGCTAGAGGATATTAGAGTTTATTTGATGAAGAGATGGGCTGAAAATAGGGTACTTATTGAGAAGTATAAGGATGATATTCTTCCTAGGATTAAGCTTAAGTTACAAAAGGAAATAGATGCTTCTAGGTGGTGGTTCCCGGTTGCTGCCGGAATTTCAAAATTTGAAGTCATAAGAGGCAGGGACAAATTTGTAGTAGATCTTCTGAAAAAAGAATGTACTTGTAGAAAGTTTCAAATGACAGGTTTACCTTGTCCACATGCAGTTAGTGCAATTAATTGTGCTAAAGATGATATTAGAAAATATGTTGCCAGCTGTTACACTAAAGCTGCTTATGTGGCTTGTTATGCCCCCATGATTAACCCTTGCAATGGACATACAATGTGGGAGAGAACTATTCATCCAGATGTGGTTCCTCCACCACACAGAGTGCCAATTGGGAGGCCTAAGAAGAAAAGAGCAAGAGGGGAGGGTGAAGAACCACACGGCCCAAGCACTTCTAGGCTGGGGTTACAACAAAAATGCTCTCATTGTCTAAAATTGGGTCACAACAAGCGAGGCTGCCCTCTTAGAAGACCAACCGTAAGTACTTGTCTATTGTTCCCTTTTCCATACATAAGACTGTTTCTAATGCTATTTACCTTTTTTAAACTGTAACTGGCTGTTTTTTGTTCATGTCCATCATAGGAAACTACTGCTGCTACATCGTCGGCCCAAAACAATAATGCTGGAACTGCTACATCATCACCATCCCAGCACAGCACTGCTAAGAAAGCTGGATCTACTGGCTCAGCGCATAAGAGGACCAGGTTGGCCAATGTTGCAGCAAGGCCTAATACCCAACCAACTGCACACAAAAAATTCCAGCCACCAAGACCAACTAGAATCCTTAGGAGCAACTCCACTTCAACTGCACATGGACAACCCTCATCACAAGGGAGTCAAACTCAGAGTACTCTCACATGGTCTTAGTTGTGTCAAATCTTGTAATTGGTGTTTCTTTTGAAAGCTTGAACAATGTTGGCATTTTGTATTATGACTTATGACCTATGACTCCAACTCTTTCTTTGTTGCTGAATTATTTTGCTTACGAATTATGTAATTCAATTTTTACTTTGGTTATGACTTATGTTAATTGGAGATTATGTAATTCAGTTTTTACTTTGGTTATGACTTATGTTAATTGGAGATTATGTTGATTAACAACTTATGTTATTTTGCTTATGATTAACAACTTATGTCATGCAAATTTTAATTAGAGTTTGTCTTTGTCACAACAGGTTCTTAATGCCAATTTTAGTGCCAAACTATTTTAATCCTTTTAGGGATACTTTTGAAACATAAATTAAACTTCAAGGACAACAACATTAACAAGTTTTCGACTTGAGTACAGTTTTGTAACTGTTTACAAACAGCCATCCTATTCTTACTCTGCTATTTTCATCTGTCCCAAACGCATTAGTACCCTAACCTCAAATGGGTTCCATTCTTCACCCACAGATAAACCATTAGAATCACCATAAACCAACCCAACACACCAAAAATTACAGCCACCAACAGTTTGCATTTGGCATAAACTAATTTAGCCTTCAAGGTGGAAATCTTCATCTTCAACCTTGCAACCTCATCCTCTTCTATCTCTGCAACTCCATCCGCCCAGGAAAAAAATGTGCACTCCTTCCCAATCTGCAACATAAACACAAAAAAAAAAAAGAAATTGAAGATACTCAGGAAGACATCAAAATGAGAAAGCACTCAAACTTACATCAAAGTATACACAGCCCCAAAATCTCCGGCCGAGATTGTCTGGTGTCTTCGACCATCTCAGTACAGGGGGTTCACCACAGTTGCACGTCAGCGTTCGTCGTCGCCGACTACTTTTTTGTGATGATACAGAGCCTTGGGAAGCCATTCCTTAGGGTTTCTGATTCTTACAGAGAATGAAGAAGACGAAGACGCAGACGTAAATGAAGAAGTTAATTTTAGGGTTTCATGATGGGATTTTTACCTATTTTATTTTTTTAATATAAATTTTTAAACAAAAATTAAAAATTATTTAAAAAAACGTTTTACAAATGAGTCACACACATAGTTGCCACATGAAACTCCTTGTTGCCACGTCATTAACGTCTGTTAGTGATTTCAACGCTGTTAACATTCAGGGGTAAAATTGATGCAATTCGAAAACTTCTGGGATAAAATTGAAACAAATTGAAACTTAGGGGTAATTTTGAAACTTTTAGTAAACTTCAGGGACAAAAAGTATATTTTACCCTAATTAATATAAGCACTTATTGTAACCATGACTTGAATAGTATTGAAACAGATACAAATAAACACAAGAAGCAATAATAAAAATTTGGATTTAGCTAACATGTGCTCTAATAATACAAATTAAAATTGTTAAATAAAAAATTTATTATAAAAAATTGTATACTAAAAAATATAACTAAAATTAGTGTATAAAAAATATTGAGAATTTTAAATTTACAAAAAAAAAGAGAAAAAACTTATGAAGGAACTAATTTGGTGCACGACATTCAATTTCAGAAACTAAAACGAATCATTTGATACAAAATAAGAGACCAATTTGATGGATATATAATGATGACATAGTGAATGACATGTAGATAAATAATATTGTGACACGTGGCATAATCTGACACATGACAAAATAGCATTGTGATACATGGTATAACCATCCACGTCAGTATGCCACGTGTCACTGACCGATACGTCATCGTATTATTACACGTAGTCAAATCATGAGGTGATACGTGTCACCAAAAATCTACGTCATCAAGTCATATCAGCGCATTGTTAACGAAAAACAAGTCAGGATTAATATGGTACAAATTTTTCAATTTCAAAGATATATTTAATGCAATTAAAATTTTAAAAATAATTTTAATGTACTACGTCAATTTCAAAAATTACTTTAGAGATTTAATCAATTCACTCCGTTGTAGTAAGGAACTCCTATATATGGCCAACTTCATAATATTGTCAATTTATCATAATTAGAAACTCTTGACACCCACAACAAAGACTAACCAACGTAAAATCATGACATAATTATAGTATCATTGGCTTCACATAAGAAAAATTTCAATAATCATCTTAAAAACTTGTAAAAACATAAAATTTAGATAGAATATTGATGCTACACCACTGACGAAATTGTGTAAATAATTTAAAAATTATGTATACTTTTTTTTTTAATTTAAAAAGCGACACCTATTCATTTTTAGGTTTAATTATTAAACCTTATTGTTAATTAAAGATAAAATATTAAGTCATATAAATCATTTTTTCATTTTCTTTCAAAATTTTTTGCTCTTTCTTTAAATAAAATCCAAAATACCAAACACCTTTTATATATTAAATTGAAAAAAATAGCAGTAAGTTAAAATTTGTTGTATATCCTAATATCTACAAAAAAAATAATAAATTCTGATAATATTCTATTTGTAACATTTCTCTAATTATATAATTGCACTAAAAATAATTTAAAGCCAACTTTGGGAATATTTCTACAAATTAAGACTAGATAAAGAATTTTCATTTTCTATGCATTTGTAATAACATCCATTTCTCTTTTTAAGGCTTAGGTTTAATTTAATAAAATCTTTTGAAAAAATACTTGACCTTTTTAATTTATATATATGGTAAATCAAAAAATTATGTATTTGTATTTATAATTTTTAAAAGATATGATATTTTTAAAAGTATTTAAAATAGAATTTTTTAAAATTAATTTATATTTATCAAAATTAAAAAATTAATATAATTTTATATATTAATTTCTAAATTTAACCTTCATATTTATATTTATTATGATTCTCTTAATTTTAAAATTAATTTACCAAATACAATTATACTACTTATTAAAATGATTTTTAACTTGATTTTACCAAAACACAGCTAGATTTTAAAAACAAAAAATTCGCCGTACCAAGCCTTAGTGAAGTCAAGTCAAGTCCGTTGAAGGGGCAGGTCCAATTCGGTGCGATTCCTTTCGCTCTCTATTCATGAAACATGAAGCATAAATAATATTTGGATATAATCATTTGAAGAGTGTGACCATTTCTCTCTGTATCTCTCTCTGCTCCCCTTACTGTGTATCCGTCTGTTCGTATAACCCCCTCCCTTCCAATGTGCAATGTCTCTCTCACAATACAGTGAATTCACAAACCAAACCTAAAACCCTATCAGAGACAACAGCAGCCCCCACCACCAGCTGCCACTCGCCCTCTTCTCCTTGCCGTGGAATCTCTGTTCGGACACATTGCCGTCGCTCATCTTGTCGGCTCTCCTCTTCGGTCTCCGGCCTCTGCTCACCTCTGCGGTAAGCAGTTCTCGGCTCCTCCCTCACTAGCCATTTCTTGCTTGCTTCAGTGCTTCGTGAGTTTTATTTTCAAAAATTTTATTGATTTATTCTTCAATCTTGAATGTTTCTTCAGTGCTTCTTCTCTCGGTAGTTGTCGCCGTCGTTGACGCAACCAGCATCGGTCACCTCACCCGCGTCGCTACTTCACGGTTCGTCTACTTCGTATCTGTCGCAGGCGCGCAGCCCAAATCGCCTCTCTTCTCGCCTCTCCGTTCTCCACCGCGAGTGATGTCGCTGCTTGCTTCTTCGACGGTAAGCTCCTCGTCTCTAACCTTGTCGTTCTTCCCTGACTCCCTATATCGTCGCCGTGGGTTCTTCAATTACTCTTAAATTATGTTTTCTGCCTCCAGCTTCGCTAATTAACTAATTAATTATTTAATTATTAAAATAAAAATGAGCAAGAAGTTGCTATTAAAAAAGCTTTTATTCTACTTAGCAGGGGTTCCTTGCAGTAGAAGTAGACTAAAGAGTTTTGATTCTGCTTTTGATAGGGTTTATAGTTATTCCATTGAGGGTTGATTATTGCATCATAATATTTGCTCTTACTTTGAAGTTTGAACAATAATATTTTTCATGTACAACAATCTTATGTGTATACTTGAACTGGAGGTGAATATTAAATTATTAATTATGTCCACTTTGGAGTATTTGGTTGAAGCATAATTTGTGTACCTTAAATAACAGATTCTTAGACAAGCAAGTTTATGCATAGGACTAGATGTTTGGCATCTATTAACATTTAACACGTTCATGATTTTTTTTTTTTAAATTAAAAAGGGAATTCCCCTCTTTGACTTGTTGAGAAATTGGAAAGCTACACTTCAAAGATATCTTCTTTTTCTGTGTTTTTTCCCCTTAATTGTTTTTTACATTTTCTTGATTTGTTCTTCTCTGTTAGTTAATGATATTCTTTTCTTTAAAGTAAATTGGTTGCTGGAATTTACAAATTTTAGCATTAATAGCAGTTTGTTATAACTGAATTTTACCCTTTACAAAGTGATAGTCAATTTCATTGCCTTTGTCCATTATTAAAAGACTATGCTGAACCTATGCAAAATTGTTTGATTACCATCACATAAGAACATCGCTGGTTGTGATTTATGGTGGTTAAATAACAACTATTTGAACCATATGAGTTGTTATGTGGCAATGCAAACTTTACAATACTCAGCTTTTGCCTTCTGCAGTTAAGTTCGCTTCTTAGTTTTCTAGGTTATAATATTAGCTGTTATTCATTCATTGTTGATATGTATATATTCATTATACCCATGCAGATTCAACCTTGTGATATATGTGGTGATGTTGGTTTTTGGGAAGTAATTCTCAATTGCACGAAATGTGTAGCTCGTGAACACTGGTATGAATCTCTCGTCTTGTATTCTTTCATTACACATTTGAATTCTTCCCTCTCCCATAATTACCATCTGTCCTCTCCCTCACTTAAACTATAACTCTACCTACTCTTGACCCAAAAAAAAAAATCTAATAACTCTACCTCACAATTACTTCAAATGTTTTACTTTAAATATAACGGTTGGAATAGGTTTTTGACAAATTTAAACATAATAAAACACAGTATCATTGTAATAATTAATGTTCACACAACCTAAACAAAAGCAATTAGGAAACGCCGTACTGAAAGCAATTGAAACCTTTTGGAAGAAAAATAGAAAACATTGCAAATTCGGAAGAAGAATTAGGTATATTCATTTATTTAATTTAGTGATATTTTATATTTTATTAGTGTTTTAATTTAATCTTTTATGTTAAAAAGTTAAAATGTTCAATAAATATATTGATATTATTGTATTCGTGTAATCTGATAAAGAATTTGTAAGTTACAATTTTGCTTTTTCAAACTAAATTCCAAACAATTATATATTTCCATATCATCTTTGAGAAATTAGGTATTTTATAATTTTTATGTTCATAATTATTTATTTATTATTATATTAGTAACAAACTTAAAAATAATTATATTTATAATTTTTTAATATAAATACTATTATATAATTTTTACTGTTATATAATTATTTCTATTTCCCATTTCAGTTATTGCATGAAAACTATACTCAGCAGCATTCCTGAACAGTGGACCTGTGATTCTTGCCAACCCAAAAGGGAGACACCTTCACGATGTAAAGGGAATCGCAATCTGGAATGGCAAGCTCGTAAAAGGCAAAGACCAACAGGGAAGGTGAAGTTCCTTCCAACAGATGAAGCCATGAAGCTTTCTACTGGAAGTCCTCCCTCTAAACTTATTCCAGCAAAATCTAATTTGTTGGTGACTCGGAAGACTTCTGTTAAATCAAAAAATTTAATTTCAAGGAGTCCATCCCTGCCACCAAATTCAAATCATAGCAATTCTCCTATTGCACTTGAGAAGCCTCCAAGAAATGATGGAGTATCCAAGAAGCCAGTGACTTATCAACACGCTTCTCACTTAATATCAAAAGGTGAGAGTCTCTCTATCTTTGGATGCAATCATTATTCCTTTGCACTCTTGATATTTCTCTTGTTGCATATTTAGACATTTAATTTTGGATGTGCTAGTTACTTATAGATTGTCGTGTTTGAACATTATATTTCTTTTTGGTTAATCGTGTCTTTAGGTGGTACCCTTTCTGCTGTAACTGAACAACACAATATTGAAAAGAATGATGACCAGAGCATTCAGGAAAATATGAATCTTTTCAAATTTTTACCCTCTTCAATTGCTGCCTGGAGGTGCGTATTCATTCCCTTGTTTTGTATAACCATTTTCCTCTTATTATCCTTGGTGAATGCTTAGCTAATTCCAATATGTAGTGAGGAGGAACCTATCAGGCTGCCTTTTTTTTCTAAAGCAAAAAGAAGAAATATTGTTAGCAAGAAGAGAAGGCTAATATATACAGCTTTGAGGACGAGAAGTCCTCAATACTTAGGGCTAGATAAAAACATCAAAAAGCAAAGTTTTTGGTCCCTCTTCATATGTGAGAGAGACAGATTTCCTTTGCACTTTATGCATCTAAATAAAATTAGGCTTTGTACGGAGTTTAATATAAACTTTTCATTCTACGTGGACAGATGCTTTCAATGTTTGCTTTAATAAAAAGCTGTAGGATCCTAGAACTAGAAATGAAAAGTAAACACGTGGATCCTAAGAGATTGTGTCAAGTAAAAAAGGCATACGATCTCTTCTCATAAGTCATATCTAAGCGAAACAACTCTTAACAGACAATTAAATGATTGCCATGCGTAAGCTAAGAAGATAACCCTATCCCAAATTCTATGTAAAGATGAATTCTCTTGAAAATTTTATCATTCCTTTTTCAGTCATAGACACCATAGTATAGCAAAAGTTGCGCTATATCACAACGCTTACCAACCTCAGCTTGTTTGTTCTTTGTTGAATTGGAATCTCTATGCCAAAGAACAGCTTCTATTAACCATATGCAAGATCATGATTCTTTTTTTTTTAATTTATTTCTAAACTACACAATTTTTATTCTTGTTCTCACTGATCAATTTTTAAATTTGTTGAATAATATCTGACAACACAAAATTACGGTATCTGGCTGTTAATCTTTAAAGAATTTTTAGCAACTGTACACCTACTGATGTTTTATCATTTAGTTCAGTGAGTAGCTCTATGAATTGGAAATTTAACATGCAGTGGCAACCATTTTTTAGGGGTAGTTTTGTTGCATCTGGCAATCACTATGATGGGTTTGAGGCACATCCTCCATCTACCGTTAATAGGAAGGCATATAAATTTTCAAAGAGAATGCCTCAAACCCTTCAATTGGAGTCACTGCCTAGGTTGGATGTCTTGACTGATGTTTTCCAGAACAATTGCCCTGATCTTCAAGATATTGCATTGTACTTCTTTCCATCAAATGAAAATGAGAGGTTAGCAAAAGTTCCTATTTCGATCCTCTCATGTTATACTGGACCATTATCTGTTATTTAAGCCACTTATATTGCATGTTCTAAATTGAGTATAGGTTCAGAAAGGACTTCATTAGCATGATTGAGTTTATGAATGCTAAAGAATCAATGTTGAGAAGTTCTATTCAAGGAGTGGAGTTGTTGGTGTTCACCTCAAATCTCCTTAATACGCACTCAAGGGGTAAGTTACTTGTTCCATGCATTAGCTGTACCAGTCTTAGATCCCTGACCCACACCTCCATTTGATCCAAACATGCTTAGAATCTTACATATGTTTTGGAAGTATGTGCTTTGTTGGATTTTTTTGTTCTATTGCAATCATGACTCAATCAGTTTTTGCTCTCACCTTTTGCATTTTGTCTCTTGCAATCACAGGTACCATTGCAACAGCAGCAGTACATGTAGGATGCTTCCTGTGGGGAGTCTTTCGCCGGAGTAAAATTGGTAAAGCTACTGAAACACTATCTAACATGGACCCTCTTGATATGGATGTGGACATGATTGGAGGAAAGGACATAGCTGAGAAAATCGATCGTGTAGTAAAAGTTGATAGACCTCTGGTTAGAATTTCTCTTAGCTCTTCCAGGAAGGAAGAAATGAAGGCCATTGCATCAAGCAACATATTTCTTCAGGGTAGACCACCTTCATGTACAAAGCCTAGGATGAAAACCAAAAAGCTCTCGTCAATTCCATTGCCACAGAATTCCATCAAGAAAGAACCTTATCCTCTGAATGACCCGGATGAACCACCGCCAGGCTTTGAAGCTGGAAAAGTTACATGTAAATCTGAGGCTGGGGGAGGAAGATCAAAATTTAACGGTACATGATATGTGGGAGTTTCAGGGCAGGGTAATGTGAAACCCTCAAGATCTAACAAACTTTGAGGACTTGTGAATACTGAATAGAATAGGTATAACCGGTATTAGTAACTTGACATTCTAGAGAAGGTATTTTACATTGTTTGTATAGCTTATCAACTATGGTGAATTGGGAACTTCGGCAAGTTGCAGATGTTGTAGCTTGCTAGAATGGTAGTATAGTTTCTAAACTGGAAAATCAAATTGAAGACTCTGGTGGGCTTCGTTGCTCCTGGCTTATGAGTCAAGACATTAATAGAATGTGCACATACTTGTTTTCTCTACTTCCAGCGGTGAGATATTTTTCTTTCTTTCGTGTTTTTGGGTCCGCTATCTTTTTTATCTGTCGAATATTCGAAAGTTTCGGTCGGTGGTGAACGACGTCAGCTAAACTGACTGATAAGCTAATTGTGGTTCGATTGTTTATCGAGTCTTTATTTTACTTGAAAAAAAAATCAGTTTTTAATTACCTTTATAATATTAATATTTGAAGAGTAGTTTTTGTGTTTTACCGTATTATTTTTTTTTTTTTTTTTTTTTGGACATGAGAAGCATAGCAAAATAGTTGACTAATAGAAGTAAATTTGCACTCGGTGACTTTTTTTTTTGTCTGTAACAAAAACTAAAACAAACAGGAACACAAACTCAAAAAGCTACACAGCAGAATCCTTCAACAAAATCTGCTTGAAGTCATCACTTGGCTGAATCCACACCAAATGAGAATAATCACTCTTATCCCCTATCTTAGCTAGATCATCTGCAGCAACATTAACTTCTCTTCTAACCCAAGTGAAGGATACCTCTCAGTTCTTATTTAACAACTCTATGATCTCTATAATATCCATATTATCACCTGCAGCATAGTTGGTAATATTGTTCAGCAAAAGATACACCTTTATAGAATCAGTTTCACAAATCAATGACTCCCGTATTTAAATGTTGAAAAAGGTTATTATAACAGAAAAAATATTTAATTGTTACACTTTAAATTAAACTTTATTCTGCAATAATCTCAAGATGTTTTTCTCCTAAACAGTAGATGCGAAGGGAACTCATATTTTCTACAATTATCTATATTTATACTTATATATAATGAAAATATGGTTTGTAATCTCTTATAGATATATCTCTACTTTTGGCTTTACCTCTTATTACATACCTACGTGTACTAAATCATTATTTGTTTTTCTTATGGATTATTGGTAAAAACTAAAGAGTTGGGAATAATGACAAAAAGCAAATTAGAATCAGTACTTCAGATGTTAAAAAGTAACTCCAGACAGGAAAATGAATTTAACAATCTTTGGAAAAGTATGAGACACAAGAGAACCATAGTAGCTTAGATTAAGGATTGTCTCTATATTGTTAAATCTTTAAGTACTGTTTCTCTTTTTACATATAGAGATATGGAAACGGTCAGGCTATGGTAAACTAACATCTGTATTGGATGAAAATATTTGGATTGAGGACCGTTTTAAATTTCTGTCCAGTGTCTACTGTCTAGCAAATCCAGTGGAACGAATACTAAAATGGTTGTCAACTTCCTCTTTTAATTGAGATCCATGCATTTCCAAGAGAAACTTAAGAAGGTGCGAGTCCCTCACCCCACCCTAGTTTTATTGAATATAAGCCAAACCAACAAAGCCAAAATTTTGATGTAGAAGCTAAATTTTGCATGTTCAAAAAAATGGGGGGTCTAAAATATGAGAATGTCTAAGAATTCAGATGTACAGCCTCCCATCTTCTGTAAAAATTTTGATGGGAAGTAAATGTGGTTCCCACCACAAGTTGATCTAAGAAACCTCTTGCATTGGTTTCTTCTTGTCGACTGATAGTCTTGCAACTTCTTGCACCTTCTTGTCAGTGGCTCCTTCATTATAATGGTCTCTGAGAAATTCCACAGCCATAAATGTAAGTGCAGAAGCCGGAATGTACCATGAAATCCTTGGGATGCTACCCCTGAACATCCCCTTCATGCCTTCCTTTTCCCATATATTGCAAATTGCATCCAACCAACCGTTATACCTAAAAGAATATAAGAAGGTCAGATTAGAAACACGAAATGGTCACTAACACAAAATAGGCCAATTTGTGAACTTGTTGAGAGAATGAACAAGTAAAATACAAGTTGCTATTTTGTAGAAAGCCATTTCTATACTGGAAATACCAAAAGCATATGATATCCAAGCAAACAAATACAGAAGAATGCTAGTAGTTTACTGGTGACAGGTTACACCATGTATCAAGTGTTGGTAGTTTACTAAATCGAATTGATACCTTAAAGTTGAACCCTGCACTTGCAATCTTGTTTTGATTACATCCAACGGGGTGGTGAGATATGCACTAAGACCTGTTTAATGATTGTGACCACAAATTAACAATGATTTCTGAACCGTTCACTGTGTTGTATATTAGATTAGAAAAACCGCATGGATTAGGATTGAAGGCGCAGCATAAGACATACCACCAGCTAATCCTCCTAAAACGAGTCCCTCAAACGAGTTATTGACATGCCAATTTGAGTTGGATGTCAATCTTTGCTTCCCATATTCAGTAACATCTTTCAAACCTTCATAAAACATGACCTATAGAAGGAAGTAAAATTATAACATCAGAAGTTTGTAAAGAAAAAGAAAATGTTGATGGCTTTCCAGAATCAAGACCAAGGTGGTAGCAGATTGAGACATCTAAATTTAACTGCACTCATTGATTAACCTAACAATGCAACATTTTTCTTTTTTATCTTGTGGGCAAACAACAGATATCCGTGTTATATACTGTCACTCTTTCAAAAGCTGCACACTACCAGAAAGCAGAGACTAACTACAGAGCCATATCAATCCCATAGTGACAGACTGACAGTAATATTGCTGTCAAATTATCGACCATATCTTTGCATGCTAAACAAGGAAGGTAAAAGCTACCAACACTGTTTTCCCTTTGCAGCCATATCAGTTATCCACAAATCCTACAGAAAGTAATAAGATTTAAAAATTCCATGAACTTCCCAAAAGAGAACAAATTTTATATTTTAGATTCCAGCTAATTTTAGAATATCACTAAGATGAAGAATAAAAGATGGGAGGATCTCTATCTCATTGTCAAGTTTAGTGCCAACTTAAGCCCCTGCACGGCAGTGACAAATCAGAAGATGCCTTTCACATCCGTCGGTGGACTTCTAACAAAATGTGAAAAGGCCAAACAAGAACACATTTAAATTTACATGTATATATAAAACAAAGAAATTGGTAATTATGGAATACTGAATCTAATGGAACTTTGAATTATCTAAAATAATACCATTAGGCCAGCAAATGGAACATCCCTTGCAAGAGTAGAGAAATATCTGCCAAAAAAAAAGGTTCATGCACCAAGTTATGAGACAAATAAACAAATTCAACAATTATCTTAATATAAGAAAAGATACGTCATCAGTAAGTTTTGACCCTGCTAACTAAATTCTTGCAAATATCGAAGTTCAACCTAACTGTCAATTGAATATTATGTAAGTAGCTCAAGACTTCAAGGCTTCCCCGCAAAAGGATTCAATATAAATTGAAGGTTAGTTGACCCTGTTTCACTGAACTACTTTGTGTCGGTGATTGATATTGATATTTTTTTAAAAATATAAGTAAAAGCTAGCTATTCAATTATATACATACTAATGTCCAGTTAATATAAATTTTGGGGTTAATGATCATTATAGTATATATATCACACGGTAAATTATTGTGGATCAAGAAGGAAACTAGATTTCATATAAAGCAGAAACAGTTTGATTTCCCATTATGACACATTCATATCACATAGACTCATTTTACATCTCCGGTTGCTGTTTACCCACTCAGCATCAACTGACACCTATTGACATTTACAAAATAATAAAACTGAATCATGAAAAGAATTGCCTGATTGTTTCCTAGGATAAATACTGCATCCAAAAATCTATCAAATCTGAAACAGGACCTCTAGTGTCATTATGCAAGTTATATAAGAGAAATTGAGTGTTTCTAGAGTATACCCTGCATATAAACCCTTTAAGCCCTGTGTTCTCCATATTGAGCAGCCCGCATGGAACATCCCTGTATAATAACCATACAGTTTTTGGCTAGAATTCATTGCAATGCCATCATTCATGGCGATAGAACTCCAAGATGAATATGTCCCCTGCACTTGCATGCGTTGCTTCATCACTTCGCATGGAACATATACAACAGAACCAAGAGTATCTCCTGCAAATATACATTAACATGAGGCAGAACATTATTCTTTGCAAAACCAAATGGTCACAGTTTCACGGAATTCATGCTTAAAATACATTTGAATGTAGAAGGAAGGAGTGAATATAGGGAATGTATGACAACAAGCTTTGATACCTAAAGGAGTATGAGAGAACAGATTGTAACCTGCTGGAGAAATATTAAACTTATGTACAAAATTAAAATGGGCGCTGAAACAGAAAAAGAAAGAGGGGGGGGGGGGGGGGGGGGGACTTTGGCATATTCAGTCACATTGCATTTTTTCCTAAACATAACACTTAGTGAGTCAATATGAATAACTTCAGGAGGTACAAAAGTTTTAGATGCTCCAGATTAGCTCACCAACAGCTCCAGCAATGAAATGTGCCCAGTGGCCCTTAAGCCTAGGATGTGAATCCTCAATCCACTTTTTAGTGGACTCTATAACACCAAAATATGTTGCACCAGTTGCAAGAGACCCAATAACGCCAGGTGCTACACCCCTGTAAAAGCCTACACAATATAAACCAATCACAAAAGGCACATATTTTCAATTTGGACGCCAACGTGTAGAACATAATAACAACAACAAAGCTGATTTTGATGGCATGACAAAATTCTTGTGAATGAAGGCTATGTGTACAATATAAGCACACGTTAATTTTACACTCAGAAAAGAAAAATGGAAAAAGATTTTTGCCAACAGCTCTCTTAAAAATAATTGACTATAAGCTTTTATTTTTTAAAACAAAAGAAGCTTCCCTATCATTTAACAAAGGAAATTTCATATTTAAAATACTGTAAAAATTAATCCTCAGCATGGAAATAATCAAAATAACATACCTCTTATTCCATCCTCATGCCAGACAAGTCGCACCATCTGCAATATGCTCTTCTGATTCTAATGTTTGCAGGAAAGCAAAAAAGTTTTAGATAGAAGTATATATGAACAGAAACTTCTATGGAACTTTCAAATGTTAGTGTATGTTGTGTTTGTGAGCATATAAAATACAGGATATTTTATCCATGGGTTGCCAAAAAACCTGAACTCCAGCAAGAATAGCTTGGCTTTGTATTCGGGTTTTAATGGTATCAACTGGATGCATCATTCCTTCCCCAAAAGCCCCAGCAACAGCTCCCCACACAAACTCTCTCCATACTTGAACACCGATATATAAGAAAATGATTAAATAATAATTTCATAAAAGGAAAAACAAATGCAACTCTATTTGTTTTCTACTGACAACAAAGCTTTGTTTGAAGATGGATAAGAAAAGATAACGAGATCAACAAATAGAAAGTGTACAATGCAAAGAGAAATAATGCGTGTAGCCAAAAAGAGCCAAATTTTCTTATAGGGTTGTACACTTGTACTTCTCACAAGTAAAACCCTATGCTAATACCATGACTCGTTATCCAGAAATTCCTGAGTCTTAATCATGTATCAGATTAAGTACACATAGAGTGTATACACCCCAGATTCACCACATCATAACTTGATCCCAGTATGCAAATTTTTCTACTCATAAATTCAACAACTAAGAAAAATCAAGAAGCTTCAAATATAAAGGATTTATCAGCTACCAAAAACATTCAAATGCAGCACTATCAACCTAGCTATCATCAACAAAAATAACAGAAATAAGTGAAAAAATAGCAAAAAAACAAAAAAAAACATGGGTTTTCAATCCTAATGTTACAACCATCCGAAAACTATAACTAGACGGTGGCATTATCCTAATAGCGGTGAACTTATAATGTTCCAAGTTCCAAGATTTCAAATAATGAGACTCGATAAGTCGATCATGTTATTCCGTCGTTTAAGATCAAAGTGGTTACAAATTAAAATGAAACGGTTACCGAAGATCGAGGATCAGAAGTGCTTACCGAAGAAGTGAGAACTGAGATCGTTCTTTGAAGGTTTTGCTTCGCGGGGATTGGAGCTCTGAACCGCCATAGAAGAGGTCATTGCCTGTATTTTCCTCGCCTATTAGGGCTTTGAAAGGGTTTTGGCAACACTGAAAAAGGAAACTACCTTCCACAGCGGAAAAAAAATCATACAAATAAATGAATAAATAAATAAGATGGATAATTTTATTAATTTTCTTTTATTTCATTTTTCTTTTTGAATTTAATTCTTCACGAAAATGGACTGACTTTTTTTTGTGAAACCTAATTATTAATTGTTCATTGGCCCATAATTTAACCAGGCCAAAATGAATAAAGCTCAATCTATAAATATTATTTTAATTTATTCGAACACAGCGATATGAGTTCGATTCCATTTATCTAAACTAGCTCGTGCCTGTTGAGCCGCTTTTCTATTGAGTTTTAAAAATTAATTTTATATTTTTATTTTAAAATTATAAATTTAATAATAATTAAAAATAAATTATAAAAAAATAAAATATCTTAAATTATTTAACATGTAAAATATTAAAAAATAAATTTAAATTAAAAAATAAGATTAAAAAATATTAATTTGCTATTATGTGTAATAAAATTAATATAAAAATTTATTAATATTATTTAAAGATTAGTTATTTATAAATATTATTAAATTTATTTATTTTTTCAATTCTATTTAATTAGAAACAAATTTAAAAATTTATATCCAAAATATTTTTTATCTCCATCCATAATTCTAATAGATAAAAAAATATATATTTTTTAATTTAATATTAAAATAATAGTACTTTTATTTGACATTTAAGTAAAAATTATCTTTTATAAATAACTAATATGTATTTTGGTTTATATATACTCTTTTTGAATCAGAAAAATGTTATTATCATTATTTTTTGAATTATATTTTGGTTTATAGTAATTTTAATTTTAATAAAATATGATATAAATAAAGTCACATCAACATTAAAATAAAAAATACTTATCTAATAAATTTGAAGAATGAATGATATATTAACAAAAAAATAAAATTAATTTCTTAAAAATAATAGAAAAGCTGCTGAAAGTGTCTGTTCAGCCGCTTTTTTATTTTTTTGTTTTTAAAATTATAAATTTGATATCAATAAATAAAAATTAATTATAAAAAATTAAATATTTTAAATTATTTAAGATATGTAAAAAATATAAAATAATTTAATTTAAATTAAAAAATTTAAAAATTTATATTATTATTATTATGTATACTAAAATTAAGATAAAGATTTACTAACATGGTTTACAAATTAGTTATTTATATATTAAATTTATTTATTTTCTCAATCTTATTTAATTTGAAGTAAATTTAAAATTTTATATTCAAAATACTCGTTATCTTTATGTATAATTCGAATAGATAAAAAAAAATTTTAATCTTATATTAAACATCTTTAATTATTTTTAATTTTATTATTATTTTAAAATTATTAATTTTTATTTTGATTATATCATCTCATCATATTATACACTATCATTTTTTCTTATCATTCTTTTTACATGGATAACTATTATCGTCTCACCGTCACTATTATGTTGTCTTATTTTATTTTTTTCCGCAATCAATTACCATAATACCATTATGGCAGCTCTCATTTTTTTCATCACTTTGTATGTGAAAGACAGATTAAAAATATATAAGAATGAGTTAACAAAATAATTTATGAGAGTTCTTCGGTTCATTATTGATAGGTATATACATGTCAAAAAAAATTAAAAAATAAATATCAGATAAAAAAATAATCATTTTTTTAAATTAAATTGATGAGAGAAATTTTGTACGTGAAAGATAGATTAAAAATATATAAGAATGAATACAGTTTGGTAAGTAAACTGAAAAGAAAGGAAAATGAAGGTGAAAGTTATGCGTGAAATTAATATCAACAATAAAATGTTATAAAATTTGCAATTGTAGTAAATGAAAGTGAGGAAAAGATGGAAGCGATACAATCACGATATTCAGGAATGAGAATGATGGCAACAGTAATAATATAGAAGAGTGCACCTAATGGCAAGAGGAGAAGCACTAAAAATTGAATAATGAGATCAAACTTGGTATAAAGTACTCACATAAAGAATATACCCAAAATAAAATGATAAGATCTATAAAAAATTATTTATCACCCCTAATTATTTTTTTCCTCCTTTTATACATGGCGTCGAAAATCAACATTGGGCATAGTCATTATCTAGTTCAGAAAATTACAAAAATTCATCTAAATAATTGTTACATACAGAGAAACACATTCAGACTTGGAAAGAGAAGTAAGAAAAATTGAAAACGGATAAAATTAATTAAATGGATAAATTATTGGAATAAAGAATTGAAGAAGAGGTTACGGTTCCTACAACTATTAGTGAAACAGAATGAAAATAAGATAGAATAACATGTGTTGCTGTTACCGGTGAAAGTTCTTTTATTTAAAGTAAAAGACGCATGTACGGGAGAATCTCTATCATTAAGGGCAACATTAGAAAGCACATTATATATTGTTATAGATTTCTGTTACTTGTGCTTGTTCCATTGTCATACGCTTCCATCCCTGTATGTTTCAATAGTAAAATATAATTATTAAAAACTAATTGAATTCATAACAAAGAAAATTAGTTATCGTGTTACCTGTATCAAATTGATAATGGATGGTAGCTTTGGTCATTTGTTTAATTGTAGTCAATTGGGCTACTCCTATGTTTGTAGTTAATCGAGTACCTCTACCTGCGTTTGGCATTGGAGTTGGAATTGGAGTCAGTTGATATGGCAACTTGTTTTCCTTGTCGAATCATCTACGGATAAGTTGCACGTCTTCTAGCTAGGTGTTGTTGTCTTTGTTCTTCGATCATGTTGTCTTCTTCGCCTAGCATATTCTGTTCAAGTGGGTCGACGTTGATTGTTGATTTTGTGAAGTTTCCAGTTCTATTTGTCAAAAAGATAGCAAAATGTAGAGAATCAAAAAGGTTTGTGAGACCAAAATTGAAAGTGAAAAAGTATTTAATTCTGTTGGGGTTTCAGTTTTTAAATTGAGTACGTAGTGGGAGCAGTTTTTTATTGGAAGTAAATCAGTTTTAAAATATGTCGTGGGGGTTGAAAATGAATCAATTTAATACTCTGTCGTGAGATAAATTCTTTTATAAAAAAATAAAAAATTGAGGACGTGGTAACAGTTTGTTATATTAAATTTAATGTGTAACAAAAATAAAAAAGAAATAGGGATAAAATAGGGAGAAGGAATTGGATACCAAACTTTTCTATCCCATTATATATTGGTATAGATAAAAAAAGTTATTATGACAAAAATAAAAAAAATAGTAAATAGAAAATAATAGAAAAAATAGTTATTATAATAGAAATCAAAGTTGTCAATCATGCAATGGGACTATTTCAATTCGAAAAGAATAAAAGAAAATTCAAATCTAAATTTATTTGATACTAAATAAAATAAAATTACATAAAATATTATTATTTACCGTATAAATTAAATAAAAAATTACTAATATTTTTAAATAAATATTTTATACAACAACTGTCAAGTAGAACTCACTGAATAAAAAAAATTGAACATCAAACTCCCATATTTTTTTTGTATGTTGTTATTTTGTTATAGTATAAATAATAGTTTTGGAATTATCTAAATATTTTAATATAAATTAGTTAATATTGTCAAAGCTAAAAAATTTAAGAGATAAAATTAATATTTCTTCTAATGATTATTTTTAAAATTATAAATACACAATAAAAAATTAGAGTACATTAAAATAGTACAATAATAAAAAATAATTCAAAAGATAAAATTAACAAACTAATGGAATATATATACACAACTAACCAATGTTATTTGGACCAATTCTAATACTTGAATATCTAAAAACAGATTTTTAACATATAAATAATATTTTTTGAATTTCGTAAATCTTTTAATATAAATAATTTAATATTATCTGGACAAAAAAAAATTAAAAAATAAGATTAATATTTCTTTTAAGAATGATTTTTATCAAAATTATAAATACATAATAAAAATTTAGAGTACATTAAAATAGTACCATAATAAAAAAATTCAAATATTAAATTAATAGTGTAAATTTTTTAAGTAAAGAATTAACAACAACAAAAAAAATTCAAATATTAAATTAATAGCGTAAATTTTTTAAGGGAACAATTAACAACCATAATACACTGTCAAGAGGTGACAGGTACGTCAAGTGGCCAAGTGGAGTAATGAGAGTTTTTCAGAGATAACTGACATTAAGTGGAGAAGTTAATTAGAGAGGGTAATACTGGAAAAAAATTTGGACACAACCCATGTATTGCCATTATATAATTATTAATGATAAGTAACGGACTCCTAATCCTATTTATTTAAAAGGAAAATCTCAACAACTTCCTCAACAAAAGGAAATAAACCTCTTCTAAAAAGTGAGTTATCTATTCTACTACTACTATAAATATACTGATTCAGAATTTAATCTATTAAAAAATATGCTTAAAGTCGAGTTCTTCCTAACTTAAATGTCGAAGTCTCTTATAGGTACTACCTCCAACCTTCTCATGAGAAACTTGAACGACAGCATCTGATGTTGCCACCTCAGAAGAAGTCTCTTGTAGGTACCTAAATCATTGTTTCAAGTAACCCACAAAACACTAATAATTTTAGAATCTATTATCAAATTATTATTATTTTTAAAAAAATTAATTTTAATATATTAATAATATAAAATATTTTTATATAATCTTTTAATTATAATTTTTTTAAATGTTCATTCATACAATTAATATAGAAAATAATTATTTTGCTAAAAAATGTCATACATATAAAATTATCTTATATTAAAAATACGTTAAATTAAATTCGTTTAAAACATACTATCATGTCATCTTTTATTATTAATTTATTATTTTTTTAGCATTTCCTATGCCAACCGTAAATACAGATAATATTTTAGAAAAGAATTACTAACACTCTATGTAAATGACAATTTCCAAAAACTTAAATTATTATTTAATGTTAATATTTTTTACATGGTTCAATTCAATATTTCCTTGTGTCAAGGATAATGATGTAAGTAAGTAATAAGTTAGTTAATGAAAAATAGTTAAAAAAGAATTTTATTATTCTGGCATAACTTGATCACGAACCACATAAAAATTAAGGTAAAATTCAAAAAATACATAGTTGTCAGCACTAAATTTTGACACACTTATAAAATTCTGATTTTTGTTAGATACATGCAAAAAATTGTTCAGTTGATAAGATATATTTCTACATTTATCATATAACAGAGATGAATCACGATTTAAGATAAAGACTCTTTTGTCATTACCAACATAGGCTTACTCATTTGAAATAGAAACATCTCTAGAGGTTAAAAGATTTATATGACTATCCCCAAAATCTGCATACCATATTTAGGGGAAAATCAAAATGTGTTAATCCATTAAAAAATTATAACCACATGATTAATCAAAGTCACATATAAAAAAAATTAATTTTTAACTAGTTAACTAAAATTAAAATCAAATTTTAAAAAATTTAATTTTAATTTTTTAGATTAAAAATTCAACTAAAAAAATAATTTTTTTAGAAAATCGATTTTTTATTTAAAAATCAGTTTTTTTTTAATTCAAAAACCAGGCCAATTATTTTTTTAAAACTGATTTTTATTTTTATAATCAATTAAAAACTGATTTTCAAATTTTATAACTGATTAATAACTAATTTTATTATATAAAATTAATTTAGTTAATTAACTAAAATTAATTTTTTTATTAACTAAAAACAAATTTAATTTTTTTATTAACCAAATCATATATAACCCTACATGCATACTGACTCTGGCATTACTGAATTGGTTGAAAGGTAAGCTCTTGGTCAGTTGGTTGTTGGTGGAACTTGGAAGGATATAAAGGATGGTGGTGGGTTTGTTCGTTTCATAATTTCCTGGGACTCGAAGCACATTACCTTCTTGACGAAAAGCTATTGATAACTTTATTCAATTCAATATTTCCTTGCGTCAAGGGTAATGATGTAATTAAGTAATAAATTAGTTAGTGAAAAGTAGTTAGAAAATAATTCTGTTACTTTTCTGTAACTTGCGTGTGTGGTAAGGTTATCACTGCTCAACGTACCAGAACAGTACGATTAACTATCTTTTAAAAGTAATTTTTTAATTAATTTTTTATTATAATAATTTAAAAAAAATTAAAATAAATACATTTAAATAAATTTAATATTTTTTTAAAATTAAATACATATTCAAAATACAAACTAAATAAAACTGAAATTTAAAATTTAAAATTTAAAATTTCTATTTTAATTTTAGTATTTTTAATTATTAACATATTATCATTTAAATATATATTCAAAAATTAAATTCAGTAAAATTGAAGATTTTAATTTTAAAATTCAAAAAATAAATTTTAAGAGTTTTAATTATTAATCCACATATCTAAAATCTTTAAAAGAGATCATATTTTGTACTAAGATGTTAGATATACTTTTATTGAATAAGATCTAAAAAACTTAGTTTAATTATTCATTTTAATAATTTTAAAAATATTAATAAAAAAATAAGAAATATTAGATGTGTTTTTATCAAATAAAATATAAAAAAATTAGTTTTATTTTTAACATTTAAATTTAAATTTTAAATTTATGATTTTAGATGCTTCAAACATATTTCGTATATAAGTCAATAATTTTAGATGTGTAATAAATGAAAAAATAACCAATTTTTACAAACATACATTTTAATAATTTTAAAAGCATTAATATTCAAATAAGTAACGATAAAATTTAACAAATAATAAAAAAATAAAAAATATTAGATGAGTTTTTATTGAATAAGATATAAAAAAATTAATTTTATATTTAACGTTTAAATTTATATTTCTGATTTTGGATGTGTTTTCAGAAATATTTTATGTATCACTTAATAATTTTAGATTTGTTATAATTAAAAACAAAAATGAATTTTTACAAACATACATTTTGATACTTTTAAAAGCATTAATATTCAAATAAGTAATGAAAAAATCTAACTATTAAAAAAGAGAAATATTATATGAATTTTTATTGAATAAGATATAAAAAATTAATTATATTTTTAATGTTTAAATATAAATTTTAGATTTATGATTTTGGATGTGTTTCAAAAATATTTTTTGTATAACTTAATAATTTTAGATGTGTTACAATTGAAAAAAATAATTTTTACCAAGATATATTTTAATCATTTTAAAAGCGTTAATATTCAAATAAGTAATAAAAAAATCTAATAAAAAAATTGTTAAAAACTATAAACTTTTAACAAATTTTTATTTGTTATTTTTTTTCCGAATACCTACAATTGCTCTTTTATTTATCTTTAATTCGGTCTAATTATTTTATGTTGGTGGTCATCTCTAATCATTCTAGAGATAAAGATTTAAAAAAATAAAAGAAAGAAAGAAAAAAGAAAGTAAAGAAGAAGAAAAGAATATTGATGTATAGACTGATAATTCATTTATTGTTTAATTCAAATATTGATATAATCTTATTAAAATTTCATTCGACAATGATGATGAATAAATTTTGAGTTAGCATGTAGGTCACTCGAAATAGGAACAAAATAGCACGACTCATCAATAATAATAATAATAATAATAATAAAATGTTGAATATGAAATAGTAAATTTATTTGTAGAAGAGTAATACTCTTCTATGAAAATTTGTGTGAAGAACGTGAGAGAAAAGAAAAAAAAAACTTACACGAGAGAGAGGAGAAACGTGCAAATAAATAAAAAATTGATAAAATAACTACTTCATGAAGTAGATAAGAAGTTAGAGAAATTTTAATATTTAAAATTTAAATTAATTTTAATTACATACTAACATATTTAGTTATAAATTAAGAATGTGTTTTGACTAAAATTTAATTAAATAATATTATTTAAATTTAAAAGCTAAGTGGAAGCTGAATTTTAAAGAATATATAGCATTTTTCATACTAGTATATGTGTAAAATACTCGAAAAGATATTTTCTTTTTCTTTAAGTTGTACCTCAAGTATCTTTGTCTTTGAGGTTCTGTGTTCTTGGTTCTTAATTAGTGTTCATTTTTTTCATAAGAATTTCACGAACTAGTCTAAATTGTAACACTTTAATTACTGCTTTACATCGCATAATTATGTAATTGGATAATACATCTAATTTGATAGAATAATTTTATAATGAAAAAGCTAAGTTTTTGTGTGTAGAGAATAAAAATAGATATTTAATCTTATTTTAAACAATTAACAAAAATAAAATAACATAAAATTTGTTTAGATATTATTAAGTTGTTAGAAAAAAATTATTTTTTAATATAATATATAAATAAATAATATTTTTATATTATTATATTCAAATATTTTATATAAAATATTTAAATATAAAATTATTTTTATTTTTTTAAATTAAAAAATATTTAAAAAATAATATTTTTATAAAAAGGCACACAAACAAGTTTATACTCTATAATAAATGAAAAAGTTTAGGAGAGCAGCATTTTTATTAAAATTTGATCGACACTTAACTAATAAAAAAAAGTGAATAATCATACACTATTAAATATAATCTCACGCCTTACAAAACCTATTAACTTACTAGCACTTCTCATAATAAATTAATAATTATCCAACTATTCCTAACAAAGAATTTCATCCTCCTTACTATTTTTTCTCTCCACATGCCATGCACCTTAAGATTGGAGAAATAGATGTGCCAACTTTACTTAAAATTTATACAGCTCAACATATATTGATATGAAGGAGGAGGAGACTCCAATTAGCTTGAAGTAGCACCGGTGAAGGTTAAGAAGTATTGAAGAACTATAGCAGTAATGTTAGAGCAACTTGAATGGTGAGCTCCTTCCTTACTTTTTTCTGATACAAAGAGATTCAGATCATTAGAGAGAAGAGTGAATCGGTCCTTGCACAAGAATCAAGAAGGAAAAATTCTTTCTCACAGGGATTCTATATCTCCAATCATAACTTGTCATGTGGCAAGTTATTTTTAAATAATAATTAATTAAATAATTATATTAAATAATTAAATTATAATTAATTAATTAATTATAATTTAATTATTTAATATAAATATTATTTAAATAATTATATTAAATTATAATTAATATTATTAAAATAATTAAATCATAATTAATTTTAATAAATAATTATATTTTTATTATATTAATAATTTATATTAATTATTTAAATCATAATTAATATAAAAAATTATATTAAATTATAATTAATTAAATTTATTTACATAAAAAATAAATTTAATTTTTTACACATTATAAAATAATTTTTTAGTGCGTTGTTTATTTTTATTTATAAAATTTAGAATGCTAACCACATTACAAAATTATAGAGCTTAACTATATTTTTTATATTAAGTAGTTTTACAAATTAATGTAATCTTGATTATATATTGTGTATTATTTTTATATATAATTTTTTTATTATTAATATTTTTAACAATGAATTATTTTTGAATTTATAAATTTAAAAAATATTATTGTAAAAAAGTAATAATTATATTAATTTTAATTACTTTAATTAATTAATTAAGTGGAACCACGATAGGGACTAAAGTTAGTTCCTCCTAATGGAGAAGAGAGAGATACTTTGAGTTCCTATTTACTGTTTATGACGCAAAAGCTGATGTGGAGTTACTTTTTATGACAGGTGGGTCATAAATAGGGATTGGGATGAGTTCCCTACTGGAGATGGTCTTATGGAATGATTCTGTAAGTTTAGAACTCTTAGATATAATTTTGTGTCTAGAAACTTAAATATTAGAAAAAGTGATAAATAAATCTCTAATTTTTTTAATTCAAAAATAAATAAATTATTGATTAATTAAAAATACAAAATATTCTTTATTTTCTAAAAAGTGAGATATTTAAGTTAATTCGAAGAACTAATTTATTCTCATATATTCTGGATAGAGACTTAGATGTCTCGCGTTTTAAAAAATGAAAAACGTTTTTTTGTTCCAGGGTATCCATCAGTTCAGAAATCCAATGACTAATTCCTCAGCTACTACAGAGGCACACAAAATGGAGGACCTTTCCACGCAAATAAACTCCATTCTCATCCTCCAGTGAGTATCGAACTCAGGAGAGATACTTAAAAGACACAGATTATCATCCATCTGTGCCAACTTACATAGGTCGTTTTTTGTATTTTCAATTAGCTAACGACTTATTTATTTTCGAATTAAAAAATTAGAGACCTATTTATTTTTTTTTTCATTTTCAAAGGCCTAAAGCCAAAAGAACAAAAAAAAACCTAAGCAGCTCTGATTCTAGAATATACCCAAAGCAATTTCATAATCATTTAATACCATCCTCAATATACCAATTCTTAAGGTTTAACAATTCTATTCCAACAATTCTCCATCAAAACCATACAACTCATCATTTTCAAAATCATCATCAAAGACTCAATATTTACAACAATATACAACTCAAAATCATCATTCTCATCAATCATCGTCAAAGTTCATGACAACTCAACATTTATACCAAATATCACTAAACCTTATCAAGTTTACATAGTTTAACCTATCCTACGGTCATCTAACCTAAGTTTTTACACTACATTATATATTATCTACGAAAAATCAAAACCATATCTTAACCGATTATTTCTCCCTAACACTCGGGCACCTCAAAATTCCTCTATTCCACAAGTTTCAAAGCTCTAATTTCCAATTCTGCAAGTTCAATCACCCGAATTTCATTTCAGACTGCTAAATTGAACTCCAAATTAACAAAAATATAATATACTTCACACAACAATACTATAATCATTATAGAGCTCATTAATTTAGTGATTCAGTAGGGTTTAACAAGTTCTTACCTTATGCACAAGTCAAACGGACAAAACCCAGAGATTACCCGCTGTTAGAGTTCACTTAAATCATCGAAATCATTCAATTTCTCAATATCAAAACCTAAGATTTTCGAAAATGAAAAGGGGAGAAATGGGTAAGAAAATGTGATTTCCATACCAAATCGTTCGGTGAATTCTGTAGAGAATTTCAAAACGAACGCGTGTCTATAAATGACTTGTCAATCGAAACTCTAAATCGAAAGTTACGTGAATTTGAATTTTGGGTAAAGGTTGGGTTCATATTTCTTGCTCCCCCTCTTGCATTTCACGTATTTTCATGTGGTTTTGAGGAAGAAGATGACACTTTTGGGTTTTATATAATGGGCTTTAGGCCCAATCTAATCGGTTCGGTTTGTTGACTCGTTTTTTGGCCAAAAATTTTAAAATTAGTATTAAAATTCATTTTTTAATTATTTTTACTTCCTTTGACTGTAAAATTTTATTTTTTAATCTCTTTGAATAATAATTAATTTATTAATTAACTATTTATTAATTATTCAAAATTTACACCAACAAAGTATAGAATAGTATCAAATTAATTAGATATAAAAAAATTATTCAATTTTTTAAAAATGATATAGAACAATATAATAAAATTACTTAGAATTTAGTTTGAAAGATTAAAACTTTAAAGTTGTAACTTATAAAAATTTTTCATTAGCCTACGCTAATAAAATGACACCAGTAATTAAATAATATTTTAATATTTTATGTAAAAAATAAAATAAAACCAATAAGATATAAAATAGCATTAAAAAATAAAGTAATTATTATAATGATTATGATGATGAGTTTTATTGTATCGATTACTTTATAAAAGGCCATTCTAAGTAGTGCATTAGTACGAGAAAATTCAAGAAAAATAATAAGATAGCCCATGTACCAACTTGAAGAAAAAATATAGTTGATTAATCTACGATTTTGAAAAAAAAAATAGTAAAAATAGAAAAGTTTAACACTTGAATACAGGACATTTAATATAGTGTATGAAACTTTTGCTAATTGAACTCTAATCATATTTTATATAATTTTATTATTAAAGATTTTATAAAAACTTTGGGAGCAATGACCCCTATTATCTACACTAAGTTCCGTTAGTTATGTAATTACAACTGTTAAATATTTTTAACAGTAAAGTATATATCGAAGAATGTTGTGATATCTAAGGTTGCGAGAATTGGACCGGTCAATAAATCGGTGAGGTTATTGGTTCAATGATTTACTGGTTCGACCGGGGTTCAACTGGGATTCAACCAGTTTAATTAAATATTAAATAAAATTATTAAACTTAATAAAATTCAATAATTTCTAACTTAATAATTTCTAACTTACTAAAATATTCATCATGAAGCAACAAACAGAAACAACAAAACATATTCAGAATCGAAAACAGCAATGATGAAAATAATGAAACAGCAAACATATTAGAAGCAGCAAAAAATATTCATCATGATTCATGAAGCAACTAATAGAAGCAGCAATGCAAAACATATTCAAAATTTCTAAACATCAATCATGAAAATAATGAAACAGCAATCAAAATAACCTCAGAAAATCAAAAACATAAATCAAGAAGGCAGCATAGAACAGGCGAGCTCACAGAACCTCAGAAAATCAAAATCCAAAATCAAGAAGGCAGCATAGAACAGGCGAGCTCACAGAACCTTAGAAAATCAAAATCCAAAATCAACAAGGCAGCATAGAACAGGCGAGCTCACAGAATCTCAGAAAATCAAAATCCAAAATCAACAAGGCAGCATAGAACAGGCGAGCTCACAGAACCTCAGAAAATCAAAATCCAAAATCAACAAGGCAGCATAGAACATGCGAGCTCATAAATCAAGATCAGAACCTCAGAAAATCAAAATCAAGAAGCATAGGTGAAAGAACAGAGTCTTACCGAATTCAGAAGGAGGCGGGCTCAGCCGGTGGTGGTCGCGGCTGCTGTCGATGGTTGTGGGTGGCGACGAGGAGGCGGGCTCGGCCGGTGGTGGTCGCTGTTGCTGTCGATGGTTGTGGGTGGCGACAAGGAGGCGGGCTCGGCCGGTGGTGGTCGCGGCTGCTGTGGATGGCTGTGGGTGGCTATGGTGGCCTTGGTGGGTGAATGAAGGCTGGCGCCGAATGCTCAGATTAGGTTAGGGGAAAGGGGAAGAAAGGGGAAGAAAGGGGGGAGGGGATTACTGAGATTAGGGTTAGTGGCAGTGCCTTAGGACTTTCGCGTACGCCTTTCTCTTTCTTTCTTTTTTTTAAAATGCCAAAACGACGTCGTTTGGCATCTGAAGTTGCAAACCACTGAACCGTAAAAAAACTGGACGGTTCTTTTGGTTCGCCGGTTAACCGTCGGTTCGACCGGTTTTTCCACCGATTTTTTACCAGGCAGTTTTCAACGTTACCCGGACCAACTAGGTAACCGATTTCCGATTTTTCTGGTTGAACCAACCGATCCGTTCCGATTTTCAAAACCATGGTGATATCCATTATAACTAACTTCAAACCAAGTAATTGTAATTTACTAAGAAACCAACAAATATGTTAGTTGGAAAATTTATTTTGAATTAAATAGTTTACATGGTCACACAATTTTGACTTTATAATACATTTCCTTCTATTTTTGTAGTACCTCCTTCTTCATAAGTTAATTTAAGTCATTGTATATTTTGTTCAAGCTAGCATAATATCAAAAATGCATTTAATACTAACTCTTAAGTTTTATAAACTACTCTTCATCTTTACCGCTCTTAACCGCAGCTAACACACTTACACCTTATGAAATAGAGTTTCATTAGAATATTAAAATACACATAAAAAGACTTAAGTTACATAACATTGTACTTAAACTTAATAACATTGCAATTACAGAAATGTTGGAAAACACTAATCTCTTTGCATTATAACCTGAACTTGTGAGTTAAGTAAGATCTTACTAAGGTCTTTTACATAGTAGTTGCTACATTTAATAATATACTTGACACTGTACCATCTAACACATATAGCTTGAAAGCACAAGTGATCACACTGGAAAGCATCTTTGTGATAAAGGTGAGCTGATATAAGTTGTACATGTCCTACGTAGAATGGAGTCTTGAATATCTTCTTATGTTGACTTAATGGATCAAATCTTAAAAACATGGATTGAGATATTTCTGGACAGGCCAGAAATACATTCCTCTCTCTGTGGGTTTTTTTTAACAAAATAAGTTCTTTTTCAAAAATCAAAACAGAGTTTTCTAAACTTCGTATGTTGATAAATGTGAAAATCTTATCCCATGCATAATGAATTCCATTTTTACAAATTCTGAACATATTTATTCCGTACCCATAAGGAGTATCTCTATTGGAAATCATGTGAAGAGAATCTTGATATATCACGAGCCGATGATCATGTGACACTACATGATATGGTATTGGATAGTAAAAGAACTCTTGTCTACAATGAAAAATGCAACAATATAGGAAGGGCATGTTGAGTTATGCATGGACCAACTCAACTAAAAGGAAACTCCATCACTCGTGACACAAATTGGATCTAAGTTCCTTACATACTTTGGGCAAGGAATAACATATTGCCAATAAGAGCTTTCAGTAGAAAACATGGTTAGCCAAGAATCCTGATCGTCTAAATTCTTTTTAAATATATGAACTATTGCATATTTAGGAGACTTAGGATAGTATATACAGGCATATGTAAATGTGTACATAGTACAAAAGTGTTGAATAGCATCACGTATTTTGTGTAATGTATGAGTAGCAGGTTTCCATATTAATATTTGAGGTGCTTTACTTGTAGAGGAGAAACGCATACACACATTGTCGTTTGCAATGCTGATTATTCAAAACTAACCCCCTGGAATGATAGTTATAGGCAATGCAAGCTGCATGGCTTCCCTTGTTGTAGCATCTATCTTCACGATCCAATCAAGCTTTAGATTGAAGGGACCAAGAGTAAAATGAAAATAGATATACCGGCCTCTTATTTTTTACTTTGAGTGTGTCTCCTGCAAAAATAGAATCGCATTCAACTTGTCCCTCTAGTAATGATTTGTAGCTTTGCATGCAATCAATATTTTTGGATCATTTTTGAAAAAAATGTCAAAGAGTAATTCTTTTGGAAGTGTTAGATGGTAGACTTTTGTGGGAGATATGTCACTCATGCTTCCTTTTAGTTGAATAGATGAGCAGCTTAACGTTTTAAGTTGAGATGAAAAAGTTGTGCATAAAGGCAGTGTAGTGGTAGTGGCTATGTATTCCAAACATGCAAGCTGATGAGCGGATAATTTATACGCTTTTTGGCATTGTTTTTAGTATGTTTTTAGTATGATCTAGTTAGTTTTTAGTATATTTTTATTATTTTTTAGTTAAAATTCACTTTTCTGGACTTTACTATGAGTTTGTGTGTTTTTCTGTGATTTCAGGTATTTTCTGGCTGAAATTGAGGGACCTGAGCAAAAATCTGATTCAGAGACCAAAAAGGACTGCAGATGCTGTTGGATTCTGACCTCCCTGCACTCGAAGTGGATTTTCTGGAGCTACAGAAGCACAATTGGCGCGCTCTCAACGGCGTTGGAAAGTAGACATCCTGGGCTTTCCAGCAATATATGATAGTCCATACTTTTCCCAAGATTTGATGGCCCAAACCGGCGTTCAAAGTCACCCTCAGGAATTCCAGCGTTAAACGCCGGAACTGGCACCTAAATGGGAGTTAAACGCCCAAACTGGCATAAAAGCTGGCGTTTAACTCCAAGAAGAGTCTCTACACGAAAATGCTTCATTGCTCAGCCCAAGCACACACCAAGTGGGCCCGGAAGTGGATTTTTATGTCATTTACTCATCTCTGTACACCCTAGGCTACTAGTTTTCTATAAGTAGGACCTTTTACTATTGTATTTTAATCTTTTTGAAATCTTTTGAATCTTTTGATCACTTTAGATCTCTAGATCATCTTTGGACATCTAGTTCTTAGATCATTGGGAGGCTGGCCATTCGGCCATGCCTAGACCTTGTTCTTATGTATTTTCATCTTGGTTCTTCTGGTTCCCTCTCTGGGGCCGAGGCCAATGATCACTCTTGTTCTTATGTACTTTCAACGGTGGAGTTTCTACACACCATAGATTAAGGTGTGGAGCTCTGCTGTACCTCGAGTATTAATGCAATTACTATTGTTCTTCTATTCAATTCCGCTTGTTCTTGTTCTAAGATATCACTTGTTCTTCAACTTGATGAATGTGATGATCCGTGACACTCATCATCATTCTCACCTATGAATGTGTGACTGACAACCACCTCCGTTCTACCTTCGATTGGGTGAATATCTCTTGGATTCCTGATACACGATGCATGGTTGATCGCCTGACAACCGAGCGCTCGCCTGACAAACGAGCCAGCCATTCCGTGAGATCAGAGTCTTCGTGGTATAGGCTAGAACTGATGGCGGCATTCAAGAGAATCTGGAAGGTCTAACCTTGTCTGTGGTATTCTGAGTAGGATTCAATGATCGAATGACTGTGACGTGCTTCAAACTCCTGAGGGCGGGGCGTTAGTGACAGATGCAAAAGAATCACTAGATTCTATTCCGGCCTGATTGAGAACCGACAGATGGATAGCCGTGCCGTGACAGGGTGCGTTGAACATTTCCACTGAGAGGATGGGAGGTAGCCACTGACAACGGTGAAACCCTTGCTTAAGCTTGCCATGGAAAGGAGTAAGAAGGATTGGATGAAGACAGTAGGAAAGCAGAGAGACGGAAGGGAAGGCATCTCCATACGCTTATCTGAAGTTCCTACCAATGAATTACATAAGTATCTCTATCTTTATCTTTATGTTTTATGCGTTTATCACCATACCCATTTGAGTTTGCCTGACTAAGATTTACAAGGTGACCATAGCTTGCTTCATACCAACAATCTCTGTGGGATCGACCCTTACTCGCGTAAGGTTTATTACTTGGACGACCCAGTACGCTTGCTGGTTAGTTGTGCGAAGTTGTGTTTATGCCATGGTATTGAACACCAAGTTTTTGGTTTCATCATCGGGGATTATTTGAGTTGTGAAAAGTAGTGATCACAATTTCGTGCTATTTTATGCCATGGGGTCCAAACAATATTTTATAGTATTCCATATCTAAACTTGCTATTCTGTTTAAGTTGTACTGTTTATTAGAATTTATTGATAAATGATACAAAAATTTAGAAGATGCCATATTTTTAAAGGGTAGGACGTGTTTTGTTTGTGGTTTGGTTATTTTAGGTCCTCTTATTTTCTGGTACGAAAAATATCTTTAGTTTCTTATACAATCTTCCAAGATTTGTATTATTAGATGTGATGTGTGTTTTTTTTATATTGAGTGTTTTCGTGTATCTTTAAGTTGACAAATTAATTCTTGTTACCTCCATCATATATGTGTATTTTTTTTTCTATGCTAGTTGATGTGTATTATTCTTATTTAAAGATGTTTACTTTAATACATAGTTGCATATATGATTGTTTTATCTTTTATTGCATTTAGATGTTTATGTTGGCTTTATCAACTGTGTTCTGTAAGTGTAGTATCAGTCTTCATTAAAATTGGCTACCTGATAAATATAAAATCAAATAATAGAGAATGCAACAATGAAATTCAATACTGAAGGTGCCAAAAAACAAATAGAGTCCCAAAGAAAAAAAATATATTTTAAACTTTGACATCTCACATACATGGCCAAAATTATCCTGAACCAGAATTGTAACTTTCATTACTAGTGTTATTATTTTGCTAAATTATAGCTACATGCATTGCAGTTTTACTATAGAAAATAAATGATGATAATACACTGAAAAAAAAAATGATGATGTGGACAACCATCTTCAATAATTAGAGAATTTAACCATTATTTATTTTTAATAATTAATTGCAAAAGATAATTATCTACAATTTTAACAAATAATTTTATTTTTAAGATATTTTAATTTATATCTATTAATTCAGATAACAATATTGTTTTTTGTACAGTATCACACGAATTTACACTTATCTGTTTACATATTTTTTATATATGTAAGACTTCATTAATTTAGTCTGTGCTTTTTTTGCACTAATTTTAGACATATAAAATCTTCAGTTTTTATAATAATTATTACCATTGACTATATATTAAAGAGAATTTTCGATGATATGATAAATAAATTTATTGCTGTATAATGAAGAATTTAAACATTTTTCATATTATGTATATTTCTGAATGACCTAACAATTTCTACAAAAATAGAAAATAATATTTAAAAATTTTAATAAGTCCAGGATTATAAATAATAGTATCATATCTTACACAAATTCTATTTCTTGTTTTGATATCAATGCAACATCTCTTAACTTTTAAGTATACTAAAAACAATGTCAAAATGATTGAAATGACACGAAGTAATCTTTCATATCCATCTCCATTTAATTCTATGTCTTGAACTACTTGACAATAACTGAGAGAAGTTTTAAAAAATGCAAACTAAATACACATAGATAAAAGTATATACTTAAGTAATAATTACACCTATCCTTTAATATCCTAAGAAATTCAGGACCCATTTAACATAGTGCATTAGTACTCAATTAGTATGGATATAAACGACTATCAAATGTAATTACTCTTGTTAATACACTAATAAATGGTTACTTTAACATGCAAAGTATTGTCGTATTGTGATAATGCTCAGTGTGTATAGCAATATTTCTTGACTTTTTCCAAACACTTTTTAATATTATTAGAATTATGTGTGTATGATAAAATATTTAATTTCCTTTTTTCAAAGAACTTTTATTATGGTTGTAAATGTTAGGATAGTTTTACGTAAAAAATATTATTCGTCAGTTTTTTTCAAACAATTTATTAAGACTGATATTGACCAATACCATAAACTTAAAAATTATTTAGTCAAGCAACTACGAGTATGATTTTTCTCTGCACGTTAAATGCTATGTTTAATGCGACCATTTTTTTATATATCTAAAATTGTTTCATAGCATACCCAAACTCTCTAAGTGATTCAAAGATGCAATTCAAAACTTTATGTTTTAAATATAAGTTGCTCGCTGGAAATCATTTTGTAAACTTTGATTATGTATTGTGTCTTTCTAAAAGAAAGGGCTCGAAGATTTTCTTTCCAATCACATGAAATACAAATCCATTAAAAACACAACATAATAAATAAAATATTTTGCACCAAGTTCGAGAAATCCTTACAACAAAAATAAGGCAGACTAACTGGAAAATAAAGGATAAATATTACAAATGACCCAGAAATATAATGTATGATCTTGGCAATGCAAGTCGAACCAATATTTGACATTGGTGGTAACACTCATACACACTAAACAACCACAATAAACAAACACATAATGTTCCACAAAAACTAACCCCAAATAGCACACAACCATTAAAGCTTTAAACCCTAAGTCCTAGTAAGCATAGTTTGCACCAAAGCATGACTGTTACAACTTTTTCATGTAATCCATCACACAGGAAATAAAATTTTTTCATATGCATGGACAGATCTAATTTTAACATGATTATCATTAAAAACCCAATGAAACCTCTTTCTTGTGCTTTTAATAGGGTTATCGAACGACATAAAAGTGAGCATAGGCGATTACTTCAGCCCCAACCATTTGTAAGTGTCTCTCCATAATTTGGATAAGATCATGATCAACCATGATAACTGGCACGTACAAAAAATCTATTCTATTAGATGTAAATAGTTGTGACCAATTTACACCTTCATTGGTGTCACTTACCTGCCATATAACTAAGTTGTATGAGTAGATTGTGTGATCATTTGATGTCAAACACAGACGTTCATCTCTAAGCAAAAGGCAACAACAATGAGACATAGTTGCAGCAGGGACATAAATTTGGCTAAAAGTCAGAGTCATCAATGAGAAAGATACAATGTATGATTGTGAATCGTCTTCGTGGCCAACAGACAATATTAGCCAATGCACAACACCACTGGTTGCAAAATATGTTGGATCTAACCGGTAAACATACGATGGACATGAAACCCTAGCATGCTAGTTCTTGGTGAAACTTGTATACATAACTAAAGTGTACGCAGTGCTATTGGGTTCATCTTTAAAAACGTGTAAAATGGCATAATGAATACTATTCGACAAGTGCGCAAACGAATACGTAAAGGCACACTCACAAGAACTACGTTGCAAAGGATCATTTAGTACCCGAGACATTTGAATAACTGGGTTCCAAATCAGCAAGTGGCTTCTTCTTGAAGGAGGTTAGCATGTGGTGTATATAATAATAGTTAGTTAGACCTTTTTGTAATGTGGTTAGCTATTTGTTAGGCAGTGAGTGTATGTTATGCAAAGAGTCTGTTAGAAGGGTTAGTCACACTAGTGGATATATAAATTAGCACACATACACCATTGTAAACTAACTATACATTTTCTAATTCATCAGATCATTCTTTCTCCTCTAACGCTCTCTCTTCTTCTCTCTCTCTATTGAGTTCTGGCCTGATACTTATATGGTATCAGAGCTCCATATCCTTGTGACTATGACTTCCGCATCACTCACTATTGCACAAATTGCTCAAGTTTTCTCAAGTCTGATTGCAATGAAATTGGATGAAAAAAAACTTTTTGCCATGGAAAGATCAAGTAGAATCTATGATAGAAGGTTACGAAATGTTGAATCATATTATAAGCGAGTCAATTCCAAAGAAGCATCTTTCAATCGAAGATGAAGCTTCAAGCATGGTGAATCCAGAATACACAACGTGGAAGAAACAGGATACACTACTCAAGACTTGGCTTCTTGCATCAATGAGCAAGAGATTCAATACACGCATGGTTGGATGTATGTTTTCTCATCAGATCTGGAAAAGATTGGAGACTTTCTTTGCATCACAGATCATGACAAAGATTAGACAACTCAAGAACAACTAGTAAACACGAAGAAAGAAGGTTCGATTTGTGATTACTTGCTAGAGATAAAGAAGGTAGTAGATTCTTTAATTTGTGTTGGAGCGACGATAAATGACTCTGATCATGTAGACGCTATTTTAAATGGACTTCCGGAAGAGTATACCTCATTCATCACCACATGCTAACCTCCTTCGCTTCTTCCAACGAATACAAAACACTCCCATCTCGATTCCAATGAAGTGAAACCAACCGTGTTAGATTAAAAGGAAAGGCAAGTTCAGATTGCCAGTTTCTCCAGTAACGACATCAATCTTCACGATCCAATCTATTGAGTTGATCACAGAAGATGCAAACCCAAAGTAAATAAACAGTGAGCAGCCACACCTTTTCCATATCTCTGAGATTTGAGTGAGAAAGTCAAACGACGTTAACCTTTGCCTCCAATAATAGCACGTAGCACTGAAACTGAGGATGGTTAGAGCATCACATAAATAGAGGATTTCACTTATAACCTCATCAGGGAGTTGTGGAACCTCTACTTTTCTGCGAGGTATATCACTCATATTTGATTTCAAACATAGAAAAAGTTTAAAAGGAGGAATATAAAAATGTAAAGTGGAGTATTTGACAAACTCCAAACAATGCTTTGTGATGACAAATACTTGCTGAAGTCCATTTATAGAATACTAACATATCATTGAAATCATGCATACCTTTCTAATATTCAATAAATTTCACAAGTTTTGTGTCTTCTTTGCATGGTTTAGCTAACGTTAAGTATAAAATTACATTATAAAATAGTAAATAATAAAGGATATGGGGTGGATAAATAAAATTTGGCTTTTAAGGAGTCAGACTTAAAATACTATATTAGTTGTTAATAATGAAATAGTATTTCAAATTCTTTTATTACAAAATTTTTCCAGAAGTGTTTAGAATTGCAAGTAGATCATAGTTAAAAATTTGGTAAAGTATATTTTTTTCTCTAAAATTTGTTAAAAATTTAAAGAATACTCCTAAATTTTATTTTGTTTCAATTTTATCCCAGAAGATTTTAATTTTGAATCAGATATACTGTTGAAAGTTAAATTATATAAAAAGTTTAGGACTAATCTAATAATAATATATGACGATTATATTTTATTTGATGTGTTAAAGGTTATTCTTGTGAAATTATTGTTGTTGAATTGATCATAATTTTTTTGAAAAAAGTAGTCACCAAGAATATATTTAATTTAAATTGAAAACTTGTTCTAAGACAAAATTGAAAAAAATAAACCTTGATGGTATTTTTTAAACTTTTAACTATTTTTCAAGGATAAAAAATATATTTACCCTATAAATTTATTTTGACATTTTTTACCTTTGTTATTTATTTAATTATTTTCAATATATAATTAGACATTTTTTTAAATAATCGTTGCTAATCATAAATATGCAGTTTAAATGAAAAATTCCTCCAAAATGTTAATATTTACAAAAGATTTCGACATATCTTTGAAATTGTTAAAGTATCTATGTTCAAAATATGGGATCAAAACAAAAATTAATCCAACATTATCAAATAGTTTGTTAACAATTATGCTTTATCTCATCTATTTCAAATGCATTTTTTTTATTAAGAAGCTGGTACTATTGATATAATGAATCGAACCATGTCAATCGCAAGTACTTGCCAATAACAAGTCTAGAATTTTGCTATCTAGAAGCCATACAATTTGCATGTCTCCTTCAAAAGCAAACATTAATAGTTAACAATGACAATTATTTTTTCTTCTAGATTATTATGAACCCTAAGTAGCAAAAAAAAAAAAAAAAAAAAATAGGTAGTTGCAAACCACACTTAGTGTACATGAACTATGTATGTTAAGAGATGAGCTTGATTTAAAATATGAATTGTGAAATACAACCAAAGACTTGAACATAATCAAAATTTGAAATAATGGCCTCCATCAAAGCACAGTAATTAATAGGTTACTTTACTAACCATGGTTGGTTTTAAACGTGTTAAAAGAGTTACTGAGTTGACAAATTATTGTTTTTTTCGAAAATAAAAAACTTTAAGTTTAATTATTCTGTTGGTCCCAATAGTTTCGCGAAATTTTCAATTAGGTCCTTATACTTTTTTTCCTTTTAATTGGGTCTTTATACCAATTTTTTTTAATTAACTCCTTCTTAGTAGTAATTGGCTTAATTGTATAGGGACCCAAGAAAAAAAAAAATTGGTGCAGAGATTCAAATAAAAGGGAAAAAAGTATATGGATTCAATTGAAAAAAATTTGGTGCAGGGACCTAATTAAAAGAAAAAAAAGTATAGAAACCTAATTGAAAATTTCGCAAAACTATAAGGACCAATAGAGTAATTAAACCAAAACTTTAACCTTAAAGCTTATACAAAATAATAACAAAATATTGCCAACGGTATCGAATTGGGTTTCAAAAGTCAACATTAAATATTAAACAATCAATAATATACTATAACAAAAAAAAGCTACTTAGAATTTAATCAACAAATATTTCAATTGTATAATGATATATATTAATAACACAAAAAAAGACAAAATCATTGTTTTTTCAGTGTATGCTAATAATTTAATTTATGTTTTCTGTATTAAGTATTAACTAATTTAATCATTAACCATAGTATATTTTCAGCTTAATTCCCTAATGAAGGATCTAGTGTCCTCTATGTCTCTATGATTCTAGTAACCAATAACACGCTTTAATAGATAAAAAAAGGAGTATGAATTCATTAAGCAATTTTTTTTGTATTAATCATTAACCATTAAACAACCAATAACACACTTTAGTAGATAGAAAAAATAAAGGAGTATGAAGTCATTAAGCAATTTTTTTTGTATTAATCATTAAGCATTTCTTTGAAAGTGATATTGTGAAACTATTAAGTTTGGTGAGAACATTCAATGGCTTCTTCCAATTCTTTTTAGTATTCAGTTTGTATTTGATTGGGTCCAAGGCTGACGACTATCCAACCCAACATCATGACAAAAAAAAAAAAAACAGTCAAACCATTAAGTTTACACAATGTAAAAGTCCTAGACCAATAAAATAAGAAAAAAAATAATATAGGAGTGCTTACATAGAAGAGTATGGATGGATCGGGTTCATAGGCGAGTTTCTCAGCAGGTTAAGTTTTTTTTTTTTTTTGCCGGGTTGAGTCCACGACCAAATTAAAAAAAGTGCTTATCACTATCACGAAAGAATTTAACATCAAAATTGTTACATATTATTTATAATTAAAATTCTATTTACAATTTCTTTATAAAAAAATATATTAGTTTTATTAACCATTACTTATGCTAATTAATAAACTTTAGCTTATAGTATTCTATTATGCTTTTCGTATGGAGTTGGAAAGATAAATTAAAAAAAAAAAACATGGTCTTCATAATTTTTTAACTAATGATGGAGTTTGTACATATTTATTGTTAAAAATGCGCTGACATATTGAATTGGTCTCCTATTTTCAAAGTATAAAATTAGCTCAAACAAAGGTCTCTTTAGATACATGCTATGGAATATTAAAAATAAAGATAAAAAAAATTGAATTTAGATCCTCAAAATTTTAGGTTTCACTTTAGAAGATAAAATATGATTTTTCATCATTTAATTTATAGGTGAGACCAAGAGAAAACATGAGAGCGGAAATATTCAATGGTGAGAAATTATACTTTATCATCTCAAGTGAAAATTCAAAATTTAGAGGATCAAAATTCAAACAAATTAGCCATAATTATATACGGTTAAGTGAGTATTGCGTGATTCAACCATGGTTATGAAAATCGAATCGGTTATCGAACTATTCTAACTATTGGATTATTAATTTAGTAGTTTAACCGGTTCAACCGTAATTTAACCAAATAACTGTTCTATACTAAAATAATAAATAAAATATAAATAAACATACTAAAATATAATTAAAATCTAATATAAACCTTAAAATATCATCCAAATTAAAAATATAAATAAATATTCTCATTAAATATTTACGTTATACAAATATAAATAATGACATTATATTCTCATCAAATAAAAAGATATAAATATTTTATAATTATTTTAGTCTATCTAACTATTAATTTTTTACAAAAAAATTTAAACTAATAATACTATAAAATTGATTTATTCTATTGAGTTTAAAATTAAATCCATCAAAAATTACTATATAACCCGTAAGTTGTTATTAGAAAGAAAAATACAATAAATTTAAATGAAAAGAAAAATAGAATAAGATACCAATTCTTTCTCATCAGCCACGTTGTCCCGTCGATCGGCCTGGTATCAATTGCCACCACCGGCCTCTACCAAAGGTTGCATTAATACCGTGCCTTGAAGCCCGCTGCATTGCTCCTATGTTTCCGAGGACCGTCGTCACTATTCGCTGATTGCTTTTCGTTGTGCTTGTGTTCTTCGATGCGACTCAGCCATTTTTAATTTTCATCCCTATTATAAAATTTTCAAAACATCATTATACAGTTTTGTCCATGAGTTACATATATTTATTCCCTTATCTGTACATATTCTTTTCTTTTTTAGTTTTTTTAAATAGTTTTTTTCTTATTGTGATGTCTTGGACCTTTACATATTATTTTATACAATGTGGGCCTCGTACTCTACTCCCTGTCCTAAAAGCGTTGCTTTGTTCTTTTCTTGATTTCCAGTAGTTTACTTGTTAATCCTCCAAATACCAATTCCAGAAGAGGAGCCGAAGCGGAGATATGGCTATTTCTGCCTCCAAGAGTGACACTAATAGGTACAAAAACTTCAATCAAATTACTTTCATCATTCTATATTCTTCATTGTATGCTATTCGACACATGCCTGTGTGTTCCTTAAAAATTGATATGTGATATATTCAACTTGACAGAAATCGCATATTCTACCCATCCATAGTTTCATTGTTGAATCTCCTAGGTGAAAATCGTTCATCTAGATTCAACTATGAATATGTCAATCAGATTTGAACTAAGATTTCAAGAGTATTTTCACGGCCCATGGTTTTAATGTGTTGTATTTTTTCAGAGGTTTATACTGCAAAGTAGGTTACTTGTATTTGAATTTCTTTATTATGTTTGAATATCTGTTCTATGGGTATAAATTGAAAAGCATGTTACCTTTACCACGAAGAGAATTTGTTTTAAAACTCAATTCGTGCATCTTCCTCACAATTTGATTACCTTTTGTAAAAAAGGGTACTTACTAAATCAAAACAGTACAATCTAATATAGTTTACGTTTTGATAACACGGAAAATTTATAGCAACAATGAATAGTTGGCCTTCAAATAATGACAAAATAATCAAGTTTTGTCTCGTGAAAGGAAAGGTAAGTACATTTTTTTGTAATTTTATGTTAAATAGACTTAAATTTGAGTTTTCACCGCGAGTAAAATATGTTCATATAATGTTAAGGTGAGAGGCATTTTCCCAAACACTTCTTAGCAACATAGGGCAACAAATTTATTAATATATGTTTCGCAATTGATCACTGTGACAACTGCAGGAAGTTACAATTAGCCGGTAATCATATGAATAGAGTTATAGAAGAAGACACATTAAGAGAATTAGAGCCTTTTATCATTCAGAAAGAGATGTAACAATTAAGCTTTGGTATGTAAGCTTTGGTCTCTTTTATCTTTTCCTATGGGATATGATGACCTTTGAGTTATCCTTGAGACCAAACCCAAATTTCTATGTGAGAGACCAACTAACCTCTCACACACTTGATCAAAATAAAGTGAATTTCAATCTGAAGTACTCACAAGAGGATGAACAACCTGAAGTGACCACAATTAGTGTGATTCTAAAAAGTCAACAGATGTTGAAGAAGTAGTATGCCCTAACACAGCTGATCTTATGGAAATAGATAATCACATGAGGTAACATGATTCTTATTCTATATTTGATACATTTTACTTGAACAGGTTGGCATATGTTATTCCTTTCAACAAACACAATCCTAAAAATCAATTATCTGACAATTACATTGTGTTCAAATTCGGTGTTCTATTTTAGAGACATGATTTTCCACACTTCCTCCATAGAACTTCAGCCAAGTGATATAAGAGTCAACAGATTGGCAAAATTACACAACACTAATATCAGTCTATCTTGTATGGTTCACTTAATTTATCTTGTTGACAATTAGACTTATAAGTTTGTTTTGGAATGACGCCTGCAGTATATGTCAGTGGAATTCGCAGAAATATTGAAGACCTTCGAAGATGGTGCCATTTGGACTATAATAGGTCCCCTTCGCCACGGGGGAACATCTTCCTGTTCTAAGCCCATCAAAGCCCTACTAATCCTTTTGATATCAGGTTTGGATTGAGATGACATAATTTTTGCAAGGCTCATGCGCTGAAACCAAAAGATCTTCTAGCCTTTAGGATAATCTGTAAACATAATTTGCAAATTGAAATAGACATTCAAAGGTATCCGAGGATGTAGAACTTCCGTAAGTCTTGCCAGAAGATTATTTTCTATGAGCTGACCTCTGATATAATGATGTATCTTTTGAGCTAGAGTTATCAACTGATGTAAAATTTTTTCTAATATTATGAATATTAATTAGGGTTTTGGCCGTGTAGCATTTCATATTTTGTTTAAAAACATTGTTAAACATATATATAAACCTGTTGTGATGAAACCCGCAGGATGGATCTTCTATGAAGTATTTTATTAAGTTTACTCTGCATGTGTATCGACAAATTACAGGCTTTGCACTTACTTCTTTTTTCGTTCAAAATTAGGAATTGTCTTGTCAGAATATTTTGTAGCCAGGGAAAGAACCCTTATCATAATACTTCACCTAATATATACTTGCTAGATTATTCTTTAAAAGCACTTCAACCTTAGTGAACTATGTATATAAAAAAAAGCTTGTTCAAGTAATTTTTAATACAACCATGTTGTATTATAATTGACTCTTAATTCCATTTTAATTGCAATCCTTTATTTTATTGTATAACCATATATCTATTTAAAAACTAACCAAAGTATAGTTACATATAGTCATCAATATTCTAAAGCACCATGGTTATGCACTTGTCGAGAAAACAATTTTCAGACAAACTCAACAACTAATATTAATCTTATATATATACACACACACACCCCTTGCACCCACTTCTACCTACCTTCGTGAGTCAACTCCTAACTAATTAGAACTCACGACATGTTCCACTTAATTTTGATGTTCTTAACATTACACTACTAAAGCAACACACATAATATAACATATTCAACATTAGTTTTACGACATTAATTCCACATTTCACCCTTATGCAAATAACTAAAACCAAGATTACTCCAGCTTTCTCTTTCCAACATTTCTCCTGAATGTCTTGGTGCTGGAACCTTGACCATCTAGAGTACATATCCCTACCATAGCAGCATTCTCGACGAACTCATCGACCACCGATTTAGTGGGAGTGGCATGGACACTTTCACATTTGCTTTCAGTTGGGGAGTTTTACGTGTACCAAAAAAGTAAGGCATTCCAAAACATAACATCTTATAAATTCACTTTTGGGCAATGTTTAATTGCCTTCTAACCTTCGACGAACATATCAAATCCAACTCATCTGCTTCTGATTCAGTTTCCAATTGGCAAGTACCACCCAAAGTGGTGGAAAAACTATGATCCCCTTCATGATACCAGCACCCAAACTAGTAGAAAAACTTTGAACCCTTCCTTGAACCACTGAAACATAGTACTTGTAAGAAACAAAAGTAGGTAATCTTTTAACAAATAAAACATGTTAAACAAAATGTGAGCATACCCCAATATTAACGGATGTCAAAGATTCCGTCCAATAAAGATCCATCAGTGACTCATCATAACTTATCTTAACTACATTGTAACCCTGGTCAACCAACCTGATATTTCGAGACATCACAGATAATTTAAACAAATACTTCCTGTCAATAATGGCATGAAAAGCTTTTGGATACAAACTCCTCGAATATGTGTCATGTGTTTTGGCAATTAACAACTTAGAGACAACTCTTGTCAACAATTAAAAATATTATTAATCACAAATACTTACACTTGGATGATGTATTTCATTAGCTGATTTTTCAACAATAGCTTTGACTTCTGAATTCCATAGGGTTACCTTAATAGAAACGGTACCATCAGTAAGGATGACAGCAAAGTGATATCTATAAACACATAACGCAGTTTTAATGGCAATTAGGAACACCAAGTTGTATTGTGACAGATGCTAAATAAATGCACATTAATACATCTCCATTGTCATTTAATTACTTGAGAACGCCATTAAACCCCACCTTTCTACAGTGGTCACACCAATAGCAGTCCTTATTTAGCTGCACTTTTAAGGAATATGTGGTGCATGATACACAGAAACCAATCTTTCAAACCCACATTGACAGAAATTATAGTACTAACAACCCAACAGGATTTCTCCTAATAATTAAAAAAACATAACGTCTTTCCATCAACAGATTACATAAAATAAAGGAATATTTGAACTTAAAAACTGAATGAAAAAGCTCACGTGGTCCAAGTTGAGAACTTCTTCCATTGACTTGATTGGAATTGTTTCCCGAGATATTCATGAGACACGAAAGGTTGGTCTTGACTCTCAATAAGATTGATTTTCTGAGAAGCTAGATAACCTTGCTTAACTAAACTACATAACACAAAAATATTGAACATCACACAATACAGTTTTTGGTAAAAAAAAATTGTGCATATTTGAAGACAAAAGACTAAAAAAATGGATCCTTCACTCTTTATCATGTTTGCCTACCTCTTTTTAAAACTAATACAGTAGAAAAGTTAACATTACAATATACTTGAGAACGATCAAAGCTAATTTGGATGTTAACATCATTCAAATACATATATGATTTAAAAAGATGGGCGACCATAACTAATGGCTCACAATCTGACCTATGTAGAAATATAACCACTTCATCAACAAAGTTTCCAAATAGAGTACACTTCATCTTATTTTCCCTAAAAACATAGATAGAATGCATGAATAAGCACACCACCAAAGTCACACAAACACCTGATATAGAATAAATTATAACCCCCATAAAAATAATTTATTCAAAATTGATTCAACACAAACGGAGTCTCTAAAAACAAACTGAAAATGCTTCAAACAAACCACCATGCGTTTAGTGTGTTGCCCAGTTTTGGTTACCAAATCTCTTGCATCTTCTTTAGCTACCACATGACCAATGCAATCTAAATAAGACATTGAAAAGATTCTCTAATCACTAACTCTTACTCAAAATCAAGGTGACCAATAATTAAAGCAACCATAACAACTTAGAATAAAAGCCCCAATACTAACCAATAAGGTGGTTTTGAGCGACAACCGAAGCCATTGGCTCAATTTCTTCATACTTTGTGAATCAAAACAGGTTGAAAAAAATGTGTCAAGGGTGAGTCTAGACATAAACATTTTTGTATAAAAACTTAGTTTATATTTGTGAGGTATAGTCCTTGTTGACTTTCCATAGCTTTGCACAATAAAGTTCTTCATGGAATAAATTTCATGCTCGCAGATAACTCTCCTAAATATCACAATGCTGTTCTTTGATACAGTATAATGAATCGGATCACCCTATGAACAAAAGGCAATGACACAAAAACAAAGTAAGAAAAATATAATAAAAACATTAATAAACCCATAGACTTCATCACACTAAAATAATAACGATATCAATACACGATACACTTACCTGTTCATCCTAAAGGATCATCTCAATGCTAAAAGCTTTATCTGGATTCCACTAGCTCAAAACCTCATACATTCGTACAACGCCAACCACCACAGATCATTCCAGTTTAGACGGGTTGATGTCTACCACATGATCAAATCCATAGGTTACACTGTTTGAGACACTAACAGTTGCCTTCTAAAACTATCTTTGCAGTGTATATACGTTCTACATGACCTTATCATACAAACGTTTGTATATATATATATAGCACCAGCTTCACACAACGTGGACAAAAAAAGTTGCCATTGAAATGTATTAATAGCGCAGGAAAATTTAAGATATTTTATGCATATCCAAGTTGGCAATCCTATAAACTACTTATTAACCAATGAAAAAAGAGACGGTTAAGTTTATTGCATATCTAATCTTGGGATTACTGAAAGTAAATTGGTGGCTGAGAAGGAGTAAATTAGTGAGTAACTAAATGCTTCATACTCAGATAATAACTTGGGAAATTACATGTGCAAGCAAGTTTCTATTAGGCTATGTTTGTTATTTAGAATAGGACAAGACAAGACACTGAGAACAAAACACAAATGATAGAGGCACAAAATTTTATGTTCTTGTATTTTATTTGGTGATAAACTAGAACAAATTATAAAAATCTAATTTATTCTTATTTTTTTCATTCAAAAAATTTGAGAAGAAAAATATAATAATAAAAAATATAATTATGAAAAATTAACAAGAATAAGAAAAGAAAAAATAAAAAATAAGTCGTGTCTCTTGTTAGTGTCTCTGTGTCATTTCTGTCAGGATGGACATAAGATATACTAATTCAGTATCCCTGGATACAATGTCTCTGTCCATGTCTCATCTGTAAAATATAATTGTGTTTCTGTATTCCTGTCTTTATAAACAAATGCCTTAAGGAGTTGATAACCACTTGTCAATGTGTTAGCCATCAATTAATCATCATTGGTGTTTTTAATGGTGTGAGATTTTATTCAATGGTGTGGAATTATTCACTTTTCTTTTGTTGGTTAAGTGCTGACCCTAGACTTTCTCTTTTATTACTATTTTTCTATCCTATTTTTATTTCAAAAAATCTCAACATACAAGTCTTTTTACTATACAAGTCTTAGAAGTCCTCCATATCTCTTATCCCTAAAACACGCTTCTCTTTGGACGTATGTTTCACGCGCCTGTTTAACAAATTTTTCAATTAATCAACGTGCGAATATATAACTTTCTTTTTTAAAAGAATTTCGTTTTCTTTTTCAAATTTCTTCTGCGTTTTCTTGCCTTCTCTCTTCGACCTCTTTCGAGCGTTTCTCTGTGTCTTCTCCTTCATGTTTTACTTGCGTTTCTCTTTGCCTTACGTGCTTCAGATTTTTTGTTTTGTTTTGAATTTGAAGATAATGGATGATTCAACTTCAAATTCTCAACTGAACCAGAGCGAAGTGGATTTTGAAATTGAATCTAATGAAGTTCCTGAGGTGTGATTTAGTTTTAGTTAGTAATTGAATCTGAATTTAAATCTGATTAGTAGTTTTTTATTGTGTAGCTAAATAATCTGTGAACCTTGCTTGTGATATTTGCTGTTTGTTCTTCCTTATTTGAGTTGAATCTAATGCACTAGTTTTCCTTAGAATTAAAATAATTTTGTCCATTTTATATCAGACATTTAGGTGTAGATCAGTAATAATTGGGTGCATTTAAGGAATGTTTTTGTGCATTTATAGTTTGTTACAGTTTATTATTTTAGTTGAATTATTTTAGTTTCGTTTTAATATAGTGTATTTTTTAGTTTATTTTTGCATTCTTTTTGTGCAGTTGATGACCAGTTTGTCTCCAAGGTTGGAATGACTTTTAAAACTCTTGACGATGCTGCAAAATTCTACAAGAATTATTCAAAGATTGCAGGTTTTTCTACAAGAGTTTGGTCCAAAAATAAGAAGGGAAATGAAATTAAGAATCAATTGATTACATATACTAGAGAGGAAAAATGGAAATAAAAAATATCTCCGACCTAGAAGACAAATCCCTCAGCTGGTTTAAATTGTCCTGCAATAATTTATATACATGTAGTGAAGGATGTTGGTATTTGGATCATTTTGAAGGTCGTGTTGCATCATTCACATCCTTACTGTCCAGATCAAACACAGATGCTCAAACAGCACAGGGAACTAAGCATGTCCGTGCGTCGTACAATAGAGAATAATGAGGAAGCTGGTATTAGACATAGCAAAACTTTTCAATCATTTGTTGCAGCAGCCGGGGGTCACCGCGAGTTAAATTTTATCGAAAAAGGCGTGAGGAATTACATCACTAGAGAAGTGCGGAATGTTTCGGAACAAGAGGATGTAAAAAAATTCGGGAAATACTTATTAAGAATGAAAGAGAAGAATCAGTATTTCTTTTTCAAGCTCGAACTCGAGGACAATCAGTCCATTAAGCTTGCTTTTTGGGCATATGCAAGGAGTAGAGCTGCTTGTGAGTATTCGGAGATGTTATTTCATTTGACACTACCTACAATACAAACAAGTAGCATGGTGTTCTGGTTTATGATGTTTTATGAATCTGCTGTAGAGGTGTATATTGGCATTTTTTGGGTGCAAAGGATCATTATTTTGGTGCATTTTGTTGATTATAATTCTGTTTTTGTTGTAATCTGTTTTAGGTATAATCTGGTTTGTGGTTCTTTTGTCGAGGTGAATCTCCACGGCCAGTCAACACTTCTTGGATGCGCTTTGATGAAAAATAAAGATATTGAATCATTCAAATGGTTATTTCAATGTTAGCTTCGTTGCAAAGTAGAAAATGCTCCAAAAGGGATTCTCACCGATCAATGTGCGTCAATGAAAAGGGCTATCAAGGCTTGTATGCCCACAACAATTCACCGTTGGTTTATTTGGCACATCACGAAGAAGAATCCAAGCAAATTAAACAACTATAAGGGACACATAGAAATCAAACAAGAAATGAGCCATGTAGTTTGGAACTCTCATAGCAAAGATTCATTTGATAGGAATTGGAATGATTTTCTGCTGAAATATGGTCTTGTGGAAAACAAGTGGCTTTCAGGTAATATTTTTTAAAATCTACAGCAGAGGTGCAAATTGCATGTTTTTGGGTGCATTGTAGTCTGATTTGAGTGTATTTTGCAGATCTTTATGAAGACGTCATATATGGGTTCCAATTTATCTAGATCACTACTTCTGGGCTGGGATGAGAAGCACACAAAGGAGCGAGAGCATGCATTCATTTTTTAACAAGTTTATTATCCAGAACAGCTCACTTATTCAATTTGTCAAACAATACAATAATTGCCTTGGAAGCAGGGAGCAAGCAGAGAGAGAATCGAATGCTACAGATTTTTATATGGTGATACCGTGTGCAACAAAATCCTCTATTGAAGCTCAGTTTCAACATGTGTATACTCACCAGAAGTTTAGGGAAGTCCAATCACAATTCAAAGGGAAGGCAAACTGCATCACAAGATTAACGAACTCTGCTCTAGACTATTCAGTATACGAAATTGGAGAACAAGTTTCCAGCTCAATATTCAACAAGTTTGTGGTTACTTACGACTCAGTAGCAGCCCAAGTAGGGATGTCAATGGGGCGGGGCTGGGGCGGGGGGATGCCTCCCTGCTCCCCGTTCTCGCCCCAGAATTAATCCATGTCCCTGCCCCGTTCTCCGCCATGGGGGAATAATTGTCTCCATTTTCGTTTTCCGTGTTCCCCACGTTTCCCGCGGGGCCCCATTCCCCATCTCCCTATGTTTAACATTCATATGGAAATTATAATAAAAAATATAAAAAACCAAAAAATTACAAAATATTATTACAAACACACAAACATATCTTATCCAAGATTATAAGTCCAGAAATATAACATAGCAAATCATAGTCCATAAAATAAAATCTTGAACAATAAGGTTAGGGTTTTTCAATGAGTGAAATTACTAAAAAACCCCTATATTAGAAATAAAGTAAGGGTTATTAAGTAAGTTCAAAAATTCGGAAAATTATCGGGGATGGGGCAGGGATCCCCGCTCGGGTCCCCGCGCCTATCTCGGGGGAATTTCGCTCCCCGTCCCCATTCCCACGGAAAAAATTCTCCACCATTAGGGCCCTATTTGGGGCGGTCCCCGCAAGGATCCCCGCCTCCTGGGTATTTTTGACACCCCTGCCCAAGTCAAATGCCAATGCTTATTATTCGAGTCAAGAGGGATATTGTGCCGTCACGCACTAAGCATTTTAAGCTTTGAACGAGTAACCCAAGTGTCACCGAGATATATATTGGAACGATGGAGCAAGAAGGTAAAGAGGTGACACACACATTAAGAGCAGCCACGACGAGCCACTGTTGGAGCCAAGAAGCAAGAGGTTTGACGAATTGGTGTTTTGTTCGCAAAATATTTGCGAATTTGTATCAGAATCGGAGGAGCTGACTGTCATTCTGCACCGTGCGTACGATAACGTCATGGTTGAGATGGAAGAACTGAAAGCCAAAAGAAAGGGGACATGTTCGTTATCACACAAAGATGCCAACTTGAAATCCATTAATGAGCTTCAAAGTCCTCTAAGAGTTCGAACAAGAGGACGTCCAAAAAATAGGCTAGGTTCAAAGTTGGACAAACAGATTGCAAATGCCTTAAAGAAGAAGAAAACGAAAGCTTTAAACGAGGTAAAAGTGATGTTCTTTAAATATGTGGTGATTGAGTTTAATTTTCTTGTTAATAGGTTTGCTAATATGTGAGTTTATTATTTCCAGTTAAACCTCTTTGATGCTGCATCAGTGGTGCGTCCAAATTCTAGCCAATATCATGGACATGCTATGAATTATCAGTTCAGGTAACCAGCAGTAGGGGATAGTTTTTTGGGTGTATAGTTACAGAATATGGGTGTAAAGCTCAGGTTTTTGGGTGTATTTTGGAATTTTCTTGTGTTTGATATTTTACATTTATATATTTTTTAGATGCTGATGTTTATGTTATAAATTATTGTTTTGTTTAGTTTTTATGATTTAGGGTTTAGGGACTAGGGTTTAGGATTTAGGGTTTTAGGATTTTAGGGTTTAGGATTTAGATTTTAAGGTTTAGGGTTTAGGGGTTTAGGGTTTAGGTTTTAGGGTTTAGGGTTTTAGATTTTAAGGTTTAGGGTTTTAGGGTTTAGTGTTTTAGGGTTTAGGGTTTTAGGTATTTAGGGTATATATTTGGGTTTATACGGGTTATATTTGGGTGCATAATTAGGATTTAGGGTTTAGGGTTTTAGGGTTTAAGGTTTTAGGGTTTAGTGTTTTAGGGTTTAGGGTTGTTAGTTTAGGGTTTTAGGGTTTAGGGTTTATGTTTTAGGGTTTAGATTTTAGGGTTTAGGGTACATATTTGGGTGTATACGGGTTATATTTGGGTGCATAACTAGGGTTTAGGGTTTAAGGTTTTAGGGTTTAGTGGTTTAGGGTACATATTTGGGTGTATACGGGCTATATTTGGGTGCATAATTAAAGTAATTTGGTGTATTAGTTGGTTTGATGTTATTTTCCTTTATTTTTTATGTGCTTGTAATTTACAACTTTTGGATACAGCACAGACAGTTTATTTATGCAAACAAATTTTATAATGCAAATGAATTAAATATTTAGAGAATTTACAAGTGTTCAAACTATTTCAAAACTACATAAAACTGAAGTCAATCACTGTCACTTTCAATATCATAAGAATCTACTTGACAATATGGACTCAACAAAGCTGCAAATGGCTTCGACAATCTCATTGTTTCATTTCCCTTGATCGCTGCATCTCTGTCACGATTAATGTCATGGAAAAGAATTCTGGAAGCAAATGCAACTCTGAAGTGGTCGACCTCCGCCTACAGTTTGAAAGAATATTATTTGAATTAAATCTGTTAATTTAGAAAAGTAATAGAGAGTTATATAGTTTTAAATATAATTACCTGAGCCCAATTGTCCCACTCATACTTCCCCTTTTTAATATTTTGAGGCTCAAAAACTTGGTGCGGAATTTGCAACCACAAACTAACCGGCAAGTGCACCGGGTTGTACCAAGTAGTACCTCAATTGAATGAGAGTCGATCCCACGAGGATTGATGGTGTTTGAGAGTTCAAAAAGCATTAAAAAGGAAACTCAGAATATTAGAAGACAGGCAATAAATAAGTTGGGAATAAAATATAGAGAAAGCAGTTAAGGCTTCAGAGTTATCTATTTTCCGGATTGACTTTTCTTATTAATTTATTTTAATCAAGCAAGATTTAATTCTTGGCAAACTATATATGACTAAACCCTGATTCCTTAGACCTTTTTAGTCTCCTCTAAAATTCATCAACGGCCAATTCCTTGGTCAATTAATTCCAATTAGAGGGTAAAGTTCAATTCTAGTTATATGCCACAGAAATCCTAATTACCCAAATATGAGAGAATTATATGTCACGTATCCCATTAAATCCAGAGAATTAGAAATTTAGGAGAATATGTTTTCAAGCTGTTGTTCAAGTAAAGAGCTTTTCTAAGTTATACAAGAACTCAATTAGAAAGAGGGTCATACTTCCGTTCCACCCAATTTCATAAAATAACGAACGAAAAAAATTCTTGAAATATAAATCAGTACATAAATTAAAATAAAAAAAGCAACAAAATCAATCCATACAATACACAGAGCTCCTAACCTTAACGGTGGAGGTTTAGTTGCTCATAGAAAAAGAGTGAAAACTAGGATTCTTGTAAACTATAAATTTCGAATGAGGTGGAATAATCCCCAGAAGAGAAGTTTCTTTTCTTTTTTATATCTAATCCTAATTAATTTAAAATCTATTTTCTAACACTAAATTAATATCTTTTCCTATTTTAAAATAAAATACAAATTTAATCAAAATTAATTAAACTATGCGTGTAGCCTTTGGAAGAAGATTGGGGACCATTGGTATTATCAGAATCCACGTTGAACTTGAAAATTTCCAAGTTCAGCGTGGAGAAGGCAGCGTGTGCTTTTCTAGGAGTTCTCAATTCCACGCTGAACTTGGCAAGAACAAAGTTCAACATGGAGGATACAGAGGTTTATGGAGGCGAAATGTGCACTATTATATTTCGTTGGAAAGCCCTGGAAGTTAGCTTTCCAATGCCGCTGAAATCATATCAATTGGACCTCTATAACTCAAGTTATTTCCGTTTGAGTGCAAGGAGGTCAGGATTGACAACATCATTCGCTTTCTTCCTTTTCTGCTACAAA